>NC_060141.1:454207084-454524584 GCF_021461385.2 Schistocerca piceifrons
AAGTATTATTTATTGTGCTTATACATTATAGCAGGAAGGATACTTGATTAAAGTTCTGGGTGATATGTGGGTATTTCGGGTGTGTGCAAAATTTAGTAGTGCCAGCTGCTACCTGTGGCAGCAACAATGGTTCTAACCAGGAATTGAGTCGAACTTTCTAGGGAACCATCAGACGTGATAATTGCTGGTTTTCATGACCTTGCATATGTTGTAGAAGGACCTGTCTTGAGTTCCGGGCTAGTAGTTTTTCATACGATGTCCCCAAGTTTCAGAGAAAACCGTTATTTTAAATTTTATGCAAATCGCCTACACCTAAAATGTAAGGTATGCTTCGAGAAAAAGAAATAAGTGCAGCAGCTTAAGTTCTGGCTATCACGCTGACTGCAGGTTGAAATCCTACTTATGTATTACGTCTTTTTTTAAATTTCATCGGATAGAAAATCATAAAAAATACATTCACGCAAAATAACACAGAAGTATTCATTTTTCGCGGTAGTAATTTCATTAACGTATCAGTCATTGGAGCAAACTGTCTTCAAATGTCTGTTCCATTCGTGGTTCGTAGTTAAGAAACCAAATACCTGTATAACGATTCCCTGATATGTGGGGAGGCCAGACTGATCAGATGCTTTACGATCAAAGCTGAAAGAAAAGTTAGCACATGCACTGTAAAAATTATCTCATGCAAATGTACTCCACTTTCCCAGTCTTGTGGTGTTTATTTTTACTGGAAAATTAAAATTTTCACCAAAAGTGAACAAAATGCTTGGTAAAGACTAATAGAAAAATTATTTCGACAGAAGATTCCACGAAAAAAATTCTTTAATTCTGAACCAGTTTTATTGTACCTGCTTTCACAGAAATGATGAAATGAACATACGCACAGTTCCTTTTGAAATTAGCTGAAGAAAGAACAATGGTCTTGAATCTAATCGAACTGTGTTTTCCGGTATCGCTTCTGAAAAATTCGTCTTCCAGAAAGACGGTGGCTTTCACTAAATTTGCATGGTGCTCTATGAATTTGTGTTAAAGTTGCTCCCAGATAAATACCATGTGGAATTATGTTCGAGCGATAGTGAATTAGACGATTATATAATATACTGAAGGAAGTTTGCTGTAATGATTAATTTATTAATGAAATTACTACAGCGAAAATAGCTATTTTTGAATAATTCTACGTCACAAAATATTTAATGATATTCCGTACGATTAAACTGAATTCAAAGAAGTACGCTCACTGGATTTGAATCTGTACCGTGAACGTGATAGCCGTGAATGTCATATGTTGCGCTATGTTCTGTCTTTAATAACATATCGAACCTTACATATAGACCTGTAGAAGGTAAGCATAAAAGTTCAACATCGATTTTCTCACAAACTAGTGACAGTCGCATGAAAAGCTTCCAGCCAGATAATCAGTACCTCTATTACATACCTAAGATTCGCCATAATGCATGATTAACATGTCTGATGGCTCTCTCGTGAGCTTCGATGACACGTACTGGCACGCCACTCCAGGCTCCCTCATCTCTGTGATAAGAGTTCCTCAGTCATAATGGTTGGTGAGTAGTGGCAAGCCAGTCTCTTCGTAACCTATGACCAGATGTTTTCAGAGGAGGAAATATCTGGAGAACTTCCCCTGTATCGAGGTAAGCCAGGACCATACGTGTAACACGCTGTCTTTCTTTATTTGATTTAGACAACGTTGTGGAGACTTCGAAGATAGAGCAAAGCCAAAGGTCTCAACACAAAGAAATGTAGCGTTTTCTGTGTAACTTACATACAACCTGATACCACCACGCCCGGTGCTGACCGCTTATGTCAGTGACGAATGAGATCTCTCAACATTCGTTCTTCTTGAGCCCCCACTCAAGGGTATGAGTAGAACCGGGACTCATCTGTATAAGTGAGTACCATCACTCCTCTCTTCAGTGTTGCCGCTGGACGCACCACGTCGGTACACAACTCTCTACTACCACTTCAAAGGAAGCCACACATCCGTATGGATGTTTTCAATAACGTTGACTAATAATATGAAGGTAGCAAAGCAAAGAATTATACCAGTCAGCAGATGTTTCTCCTTTTTTTTTTCACTTCTTGGGATCTGGCCAGGGATTACATCTTAGGCTGCAAAACAGCAATGTACTGGCAAAGGAAAAGGGAGAACAAGAACGTTAAAGTAACTGTAGGAGAAAATGCACACAGCAAGTTGGAAATTATGAACAAATTTATAATAAAGTATTGAGGAGCCTGGGAAGAGGTACTAATGAGAGACGAATGTATCAAATAATTGCTAGTGTTGATGAAAGATTGTTAATGGGCTATATTTGGCTATCATGGTACTCCGTTCACTTTATAACTGGACATGGCCCATACCCCACCTTCCACAGATGGAGCAATAGGAGAGAAAATGATGTTTATGTTCGTTGTCTGACAGAGATTCTGGAGAACGTAGTCATAAAGTCTACGTATAAATATCGCAGGAGAAAGACCCGTTGAGAAATAATAACGTTTGTAATTTAGTAAGGGATAATCGTTTACCTGAGATACTAACCATACTATCTTAATAGATGTCGCAACGTGGATTAGAATCGTATTTCGCAAGACTAGATCTAGTCAGAGGAATACACCAGGCGCTACAACCAATATAAGTAACATGGCCTCAAGACGTGTCTTCGACCGGAAGAAGAGCACCTGGGGTACTCTGTAACAACCTATATTCTGCTCAAAATGTGTAACTAGAATTAAATTTCTGAAATCACAAACGTTACTTTTAATTTATAATGCGTGACAGGATGAAAGATACACTGTAGTAACACCTCACAAGAATGCGTTAAACATACTGTTGAAGTGCATCAAAGAATGATATTGTCTATAAAGATTTTCAATTTTAATCCACGGTACTGTATAGATTATATGTGATAAGGAACACATTACCCGTAAAAATTCCTATACCTAAGTTGTAAGAAATAATGTACAAGGGGCGGGGTAATATTTACAGTGCGTATGAATACGGACAAAAGGAGATTGTGGGCTAATCCAGATCACTGCTCCCAGCACGTTTCGCTTGTAAGCGGGAAACATGGAATCGATGCCACATTCTAGAAGCAGCCTGCAAGGTTTGAGGGAAGCAGAGGATCAAGTGGGAGTGCATCCTGGTGTACGCACCACGCGGGCTGATATCAAGACGTGATAGTTCACGCAAAGTATGAGACAACACTAGCGATGTATTTCGTACCGCTATAAGTAAATACAACGATGTGATTACTACATAGCAAGAATGTATGTGGTATAGGTAGTGATAGGTAGTACATTCTGGAAGTACACTAGGTGATCAAAAGTATCCGGACACCTGGTTGACAATGACGTACAAGTTCGTGGCACCCTCCATCGGTAATGCTGGAATTCGTGTTGGCCCACCCTTAGCCTTGATGGCAACTTCCAGTCTCGCAGGCATACGTTCAATCAGGTGCTGTAATGTTTCTTGGAAAACGGCAGCCCCATTCTACACGGAGTGCTGCACTGAGGAGAGGTATCGATGTCGGTCTCTTAGGTCTGGCACAAAGTCGGCGTTCCTAGGCATCCCAAAGTGTTCTGTAGGATTCAGGTCAGGACTCTGTGCAGGCCAGTTCATTACAGGGACTTTATTGTCGTGTAACCACTCCGCCGCAGGCCGTGCATTATGAACAGGTACTCGACAGAGTTGAAAGATACAATCGCCATCTCCAAATTGACCTTTAACAGTGGTAAGCAAGAAGGTGCTTAAAACATCAAGGTAGGCCTGTGCTGTGATACCGACACGCAAAACAACAAGGGGTGTAAGGCCCCTCCATGATAAACATGACCACACAATAACACCACCGCCTCCGAATTTTAGTGTTGGCACTACACACGCTGGCATATGACGTTCACCGGGCATTCGCCATACCCAGCACCCTGCCATCGGATCGCCACGCTGTGTACCGTGATTCGTCACTCCACACAACGTTTTTCCACTGTTTAATCGTCCATTGTTTACGCTCCTTACACGAAGTGAGGTGTCGTTTGGCATTTACCGGTGCGATGTGTGGCTTATGAGTAGCCGCTCGACCACGAAATCCAAGTTTTCTCACTTCCCGCCTAACTATCATAGTACTTGCATCGGATACTGATGTAGTTTGGAATTCCTGTGTGATGGTCTGGATAGGTGGCTGCCTATTACACATTACAACCCTGATCACCTGTCGGCGGTCTCAATCAGTCAACAGACGAGGCCCACCTACACAGTTTTCTGCTGTATGTGTCCCTTCACGTTTCCACTTCACTATCACATCGGAAACAGTGGACCTATGGATGTTTAGGAGTGTGGAAATATCGCGTACAGATGTATGACACAAGTGACACCCAATCACCTGACCACGTTCGAAGTCCGTGAGTTCCGCGGAGCGCTCCATTCTGCTCTCTCACTATGTCTAATGACTACTGAGGTTGATGATATGGAGTACCTGGCAGTAGGTGGTATCACAAAGTATGTTTTTGGGGCAGTCCGGATAGTTTTGGTCACATAGTGTAGCAGTACCTGTCGCGGAGAACCAGAGCATGAGAGTTTGCTTTCGTGAAATGAGCATGCTGCGGGCTGATACACGGATTCAGATGACAGTTTCCATTTAGAATTCGATTAATTTCAGACTCAGATAATCAGTTTCTTCGCCAGAATTTATTTTGTTCATAATTAGTGTAATTTTTGTTTGTTTTATATGACTGTAGTAGCAGTTATAAGCTGTGATTTTTCTTATAGATACCAAAAAAGAGCTATGGCAACAAATATATAAATAATACTTGTCGCATACCGGATTAGCCCATTTCCTGACGAAAGATACGTGATGTGCATACACGATCTCGTTCGTCTACATAAATCACATGTCTGTCCTCTGACGTGCTATTCACATGGGCCCATCAACATCCAGCATGGTATTGAATATGGCCTTCCTAAACCCATAGATTCAATATTCACATAGCAGTCTGGGATCCAAAACAACTTTAGCAACACTATCGAGTCTCGCTGTCTCTATGGGCTATGACTTTCTGCTGCCGAGTGACAGTAGATGCTTCTCCTCCTTACACTGAATATGAGCTTCCTGAACACATGAATTCCATATTCGCATAACAGTCGTGTGATCTCGAACAACATGAGCAGCAATATGGGGTCTCGCAGTCTCTACAGGCTACAGGCTACGATCTTCCTGGTACCTAATTTCGACCGTGGTGCTTCTCCTGCTTACAAGAGGCATAAGACAAAAAAACAATAGTGAAACTTTTTCTGTGTTAAAATGCTGATCATTTGCATATCCAAGTATGTAATACACTTCGTTCCAGTTTGACGTTTTCCGCATGCCACGTTGCTTAAATTTTAATGACCGAGTGTGTATTATTTTATAGTATCGTCTTTCATAACTTTTTGGTAAAGTTGATTGATACCGATTCTCCACTCCATTTCCAAATTGAAGAAAGTACAGTTTTTAACTCAAACGTAACCTACTTTTATTATAGAGCTTCATCATTGAGACCGTCTAGAAACTGCAATTATAGAAAAACTACAAAAAATGTACTGCACGGCGCTGGACGATAAAAGTTTTATGAAATAGCAGAAATCATGATAGATTGCGGCATATTTTACACGGGCTGTGAATTGTGGGGTATCGCTGTGAAGGGTGGTGACAAAACGAGAAAATAAATTTCTTAACGGCGCTTGCACAGTTATAAAGTGAACTGTGCGAACGATTTGGTATGTAGGTGGGACATGGTTCTAATGCCATATCCAGAAGCGAAACATAAATGAGAACAGTGGCTGGACGCCAGTGGCCCTGGTCTCAAAAATGTGAAGTCTGTTTTCGCTGTCAGAATAGTTTGTCCAGACTTTTGTTGGATGAAATACTGTAAATAGTGCGTAAGCCTAGGGACCGATGATCTCACCAGTTTGGTCCCATAGTCCTTACCACAAATTTTTTTCTGCCGAGGCCCTCACGCTGCAACAATCGCTGAACAATCGTTGGGGAGATGAGTACCACCTTGGTTCATCTGGGCGATCAGTTACTCAACTGTGCAACATTAGCACAGTTAAAATCTGGGTTATTAGACCGCGTCATATTTCTTCTAAAATGATCGACGTTTCGACCCCTTTCTTCATTTTAGAAGAAATATGCTGCGACCTAATAACCCAGAAGATTTTAACTTCAGTGACAACGGCCACGAAAGCCTGCAGACACATTTGCACAGTTATTCGCCCGTACACTTCTCGGCAGCCGTCGGTCACCTCTGTCATCATTGACCTGTGGTGCTTTACAGTTGCCTCGGCACCGATTTTGGATAACGCCATTTTGTCATGCACAGTATTATTTAACCGCGGCGGCATGTGAACAGTTTACAAACTTAGCCGTTTCGGAAATGCTTTCGTCTTAGGACCGAAAGCCAATAATCACATTCTTTCGGACAACTAGTGCACTGTTTCTCGCGTCTCCCGGATACGCTCTGTACAGTCTTCATTGCTAGTGCCGTTACCTGCCGTTTGTGAGTGATTATTGCTCGTTGTCGGTGGGTACGTAATGTGACTGGACAATGTATTATGACCACTGCTCAACACAACATTGAATGCCACCTTGTAGGGTTGCGGACACGAGACGTAATAAGAGAAGCATATAAGGGGATCAGGAACAAACGAGAAATCGTTCTAGTGACAAGGAGGGCTCCAAATGGTGAAATCCGGTGGCATGAGTGACTTAGAATCTCTGCAGGTTGATACACTCTTTGGCTGGGAGCGATTATGTCGGAACAGGAATGATGTTCTACTGTTTACGTGCTGCTTTTAGAAATTTGTGGTAACATCCTATGGGACCAAACTGGTGAGGTCATCGGTCCCTAAGCTTACACACTACTTAGTGTAACTTAAACTAACTTACACTACGGACAACACACACACCCACGCCCGGAGGACTCGAACCTCCGACGGGGGGGGGGGGGGGGGGGGGGGGGGCCGCGCGAACCGTGACGAGGCGCTCTAGACCGCACGGCTACCCCATGCGGCTACGTCCTACTGTCGTGGGAAACCGCAACTAGGCGACAGCTTGTCAGACGTCCTTGTCTTATCAAAGAATGTGGACGTTGGAGACTGATGCTCTCTACAATGCAAGATAGGCGGCGATCCGTGGCAGTTCTGACGACACAGTACAATGCTGGTGCAGACACGAACGTTTCGGAGCCTACTGTACTGTGCACATTATTGAACATGGGAATTCGCAGCAGACGATCTCTGCACGTTAACATTTTGAATCAACGACATCGGCTATTAAGATTGCGATGGGCACTGCGTCGTTGAGGTATGACGATGGATTAATGAATGAAAGCGAGTCGGTTTGACGATTGAATCTAGTGTATGAAGATGGTATCTGTTCTTTCGGACAGTCCCGGTCGGGGCACACAATTTCAACTGTCCCCGTTGATATTTATCAACGCCTGTAAGCAGCTAATGGTCTGGATTTCATTGTAATTTCGTGAATTTAATAGGGTGCTACACCCGGTCGATGGTCGTGCCCAGATACGCCGTCATCCAAACGAAAGGCTGTTCGAAACATGCGTCGCTCCCCCATGAGACCTATGGATGTCGAAGACACCAAGACAGCTGTGGACTGCGTGATTATTGTGGACTTCTTCCGTCTCTTCGTGCTTGATGTCTTCCCCGATGGAAATAGCAGGATAATTTTCCTTGTCGCAAGGCCCGATTCATTCATCAGTAATTTGAGGAGTATGGTAGTGAACTTACGCTGATGTCTTGACTAATATATTCACCTGATGGAATACATGTGGGACGTTAGTGGACGCCAGCTCGACGCTCACAAACACCATCCGATAATTTACGATAACTGCGTGACCTGTATGTAGGCAACTGGTGCCACACATCCGGAAACCAACCGAGGACTTGTCGAATCCATGTCACGCTGTATCTCTACTCTACTAGATTCCAAAGGTGCACCAACACGCTACTAAACATGTGGTCTTAATATTCCATAATCTTTCAGGACTACATCCGAGACAGCAGTATTTCTTCATCTGATACTGCTGTCCCGTATGCAGTCCTGAAGGAGTGTGGAATATTCTGTTTCCCTGGAAAACTTCAAGAAAACACAAGAAAGTCGTAGTGTTTTGGCTCATCTGTACGTATTGCAATCCCTCCCTATCTTTTTCTTGCTGTATGAGAAGTCTAACCTCAGTGTACGAATTTTGATATATTTTTCATTAGTAAACAGACTGTTTTACGATGAAGCTTTGTGAATATACTTTATATTTATACTAATAGTGATTGTGGAATATAAGTACTGTTATGTGTTGCATACTTAATTGGATTCGCGTGGCAATGATGGGTGCTAAGAGCTGATCGCCTACGAAGGAGACAGTATCTGTTGAGAAAATCAGTAAGCAAAACAGTGCCGCAACGTCTGAGACCAGCTTGACCGCAATCTACACTCGTACACATCTATTTAAATCTTCTACATCTGCAAATAAAGTCCCTTTCGGCGTTTCTTTCTGTCTGTATATTTGGGCTAATCAGAGGAACTACTGCAGGGATTTTGATACGGCTTTCACTGAGAGGTAGACTGATTAATGAGGAAGGTTGGTGTACATTATTTACTACCGTTACACGAGAAAAGTCGATCCGCCGTACGAAGTGCAACCGGTGTGAATCCAGGGTGGGCTGCTAGTCCGTTTACAAAGAGATCCGAGGGAAGCAGTAACAACAATCTATAAAGGGTAACATATCAGCTACAAACTATCTATGTTTCATGAAGCAGAACCGAAGCCTACCGTAAGCAGTTTAGCCCCGAATGAGTACCAGCAGGTAGTAGCTCCGGGCCCTCCGTGACACCCTGGGGTGGTAGTTTGCGGTCTCAGGTGTCTTTCTACAGCAGATCGCTTGATACTCCTGCAGTTACTATTACTACAATGGAAAATAAAATGGAACTTCTGAAAGATTACGTTTTCCTATTCCAACCATTGTTAAAATATGATGTAGCGCGATAGATGTGCAACAAAGTTGCAAAAGTTTTGTTATAACTCTCTGCACTGAAAATAACGATGTGCTCAAGAGTAAGGATGATGACAACCACGCATGAATACCTGATGATAAAATTCAGGGCCAGAAAATAGTTTGTGATCTGAAGAGGAAAGCAACAGAATATACATATATGAGAGTCCATCAAAACTTATATATAAGGAGAACGCACGGAAGAAAGAACCATATCGACAGCTTCCTTAAATTCATTTACAAAGCTAGGCGGAAAATTCTACCGAAATTACCTATAAGTATTCAGGAGGTTCACGTTGTTCTGGACACATTAAGAGTGGAAGCTACATATGGGGCAGAGTTGTTACGCAATGAAACAGTCAAGAACGTTGTAATGTTCTGTGAAGCTGAAAATCTCAAAATATTTAGATAGTGTGACGCAATATACACTGAAGAGCCAAAGAAACTGGTACAGCTGCCTAATATCGTGTAGGGCCCCCGCGAGCACGCAGAAGAGCCGCAACACGACGTGGCACAGGCTCAAATAACGTCTGAGATAGTGCTAGAGACAACTGAACACCATGCATCCGTAAGAGTACGAGGGGGTGGGGATCTCTTCTAAACAGCACTTTCAAGGATCCCAGATATGCTAAATAATGTTCATATCTGGAGAGTTTGGTGGCCGTCAGAAGTGTTTAAACTCAGGTGAGTGTTCCTGGAGCCACTCTGTGGCATTTGTGGATTTCTGGGCTGTCGCATTCTCCTTCTGGACTCGCCCAGTCCGTCGGAATTCACAATGGACATGAATGTGGAGGTGATCAGACAGGACGCTCACGGTCGTGTCACCTGCCAGAGTTGTATCCAGACGTATCTCCAACTGCACACCCCCACACCATTACGGAGCCTCCACCACCTTGGAAAGTCCTCTGCTGACATGCAGGGTCCATGGATTCATGAGGCTGTCTCCATACCCGTACACGTCTATCCATTCAATACAATTTGAAACGAGACTCGCCCGACCAGGCAACGTGTTTCCAGTCATCAACATTCCTATCTCGGTGTTGATTGCCCAGGCGAGGCGTAAAGCTTTGTGTCCTGCAGTCATCAAGGGTACACGAGGGGACCTTCGGTTCCGAAATCCCATATCGATGACGTTTCGTTGAATGGTACGCACGCTGACATTTGTTGATGGCCCAGAATTGAAATCTGCAGCAATCTGCAAAAGGTTTGCACCTCTGTCACTTTGAACGATTCTCTTCGGTCGTCGTTGGTCCCCTTCTTGCAGGATCTTTTTCCGGCCGCAGCAATGTCGGAGATTTGATGTTTTACCGGATTCCTGTATTCACGGTACCTTCGCGGAATGGTTGTATGGGAAAATCCCCACTTATCGCCACCTCGGAGATGCTGTGTCCCATCGCTCATCCTTCGTCTATAACACCACGTTCATATTCACTTAAGTCTTGATAACGTGCCATTGTAGCAGCCGTAACCGACCTAACTACTGTGCCAGACACTTGCTTATATAGGCGTTTGTGACCGCAGCGCCGTTCTTCTGCCTTTTTACATATCTCTGCATTTGAATATGTATGCCTATACCAGTTCCTTTGGCGCTTCAGTGTGTGTTGATGGTTCTTTGATGCATTGCACAAAGTTTTTTGTCAGCTATTTACGATCCATGGGCTTGTTAATGGAAACCATATTCCGATGGTTTTTTCCTCGTTGAACGATGAGAAAACGTTGCCTTCTCGGGATATCTTTTCAGCAGCTTTTTTTATATATGTGATAATTTACGTCTCACATAATCTCCATCAGAAATGTTTTCAGAGTTTGAAGGAAGCACAGTGGAAGCTGGGAGAAAAGTGTAGAGTAATGTAAGAGTCCAAGGTTGTAAATTTCATCTAACACAAACATGGTGGCGAAAGGTATAAACGTTGGTACTTGCACGTGACTAATATCACAGAAATTAAATCGGGAAGCTTCTGTATTGGTTTAGCAGTGCCGAACACTGTTGTAGTCGGTGACTGCTTTGTTCAGGACTGCCTGCCGGTGTGGTCGAGTGGTTCTAGCGCTTCAGTCTGGAACTGCGCGACCGCTACGATCGCAGGTTTGAATCTTGCTTCGGGCATGGATGTGTGTGATATTTAAGTAGTTCTAAGTTCTAGGAGACTGATGACCTCAGATGTTAAGTCCCATAGTGCTCAGAGTCATTTTGTTCAGGACTGAATGTCAGCGATGCCTTTATGTGAAAAACTGCGAATGTTCTGCGACTACTTAGTAGATGCCTGTACAGGGAAAAACGACTTTTTCCTCAGTCCACGTGGACAGTAAACAGAAACTACCAACGCTTGAAAAAGCTTCCACATCAGGTCCAATAGTCAGTTCTGCTCCTGCAGCCCAGATATATACAGATTTCTTGGGATACTGAAGCAAAATCAACTCGACACCAATATTGCAATCAGTTCCTGAAAAAAAGAAGGTAACGTCTTCTCTGGATTTAAAATCCATGAAGCAAGAGGTGGTAAACTTCAAAGATGAAAAATTACAAGAATGCAATATGCGAAATTATTTTCCTACCAAGCAAACCTGAGAGAGTTCGATTCCTCGCGGTACACCCTGTTTAACGCTAAACGAACCAGTACAAAAACCACTACATCATATTTAAGCAATACTTGGATAATCAGAGTTGTGTTTCCTTATTACATACGACAGAAAAGTCTTTTACAGCCTCGACTAGAAGTACGTATGTTACTATCTGCTCTGAACAAGAGGACTCGGTTTCTTCTCTGACTGCTGGAGGCATAGGTCCTGTACTCCAGGCTGATCTTTATGGGTCCTATTTTTCTGCGGGAGGCTTGGGTCCTGCACCTGTGCTTCACGTAAATTGCACATGTCTGATAACACAAGAAAGCTGACGATGTTTGATAGGAAAATCAAATTTAAGTTCAAAAGTACAATGAACGCGAAAGTAACAGAGCAAGTAATAAATTTTAAATACTGTGGACGCAAGGCATTAAATTATGACGAAATGGATTTCCGATGTAAAATTAAGAAATTTAACGTAATGATGAGTCTCACAAAGTAATGAAAGCGATAAGGCTGAAATCTTACCAGACACTCTCATCTCGAGTCCTATTGCATGGAAGTGAAATCTGGCCAGCAACAAAAAAGGATACACTAAGAATCCGGAGTGAGGAAATGACATCTTCGAGCATGCAGTACGACACACAAAGACAAGATCGAAAGCGAAGCGTAGAGAAAGAGGACAATTTGTATTAATGTCGCTAAGTGAAAAATTTGAATACATAAGGAAATGGAAAAAATACATTATTTACGTGAAGGATGAGAGACAATTAAAAGCACTACACAAACCAACAGGTCGAAGACATATGGGGAGACCCGAAACTAGATGGGAGGACTTAGACTAATTTATGAGTAAATGTAACAGGAACAGCCTAGGACGTGCAGAAGAAGCTGATAATGAATCCAATTAAGATATTATAGTGCCGCACAGGAGTATTTTGCAGACCCACTAAAATCAAACTTTTTAATAGGGCAGCTCTTTTCCATAAACTTGTTAACGAACACGGTCATTTTCTACACGTATGCACGGCACCGCTTAGCTACCCTGTAGCGATTCGAATTCTTGACACCAAGCGTCGCTTGAATGAGCAGACGCGTTATCATAAACTTATTTTATTTTATTGTAAATCCAGTCTGGAATTGTTTATCAGTAAGGTTCCTACCTTCGGTCAAAGATGACCATCTTCAGATCATAATGTACAATCTTTCCGAATTACACGACATACAGAACCAGTATAATGAAATATAACAACCTTTTCATACCTGAAAAAATGTAAAATACTACGCAGATCGTGTCAGGGTGTATTTTAATGGTACAGGCATATTAATTAGCCGTACAGCACTCGTCACAAAATTACAGGTATTGAGTGCAAGGACATTATTCGCCATAAATGTTGACACATTAAGGAAACTAAGTATACTGCCGCGCAGAGGCAAGTTGCGATTCTGCATTCTGGCACGCTAGATGTCGCTGCAGCACCTCAGCTCCCTTAACTTCAATAACATACTTCTTAATAACAATTACAAAATTTTTACCGCAGAATTTAGCGCAAACAGATCTCAAAACGCAGATGATTGTGCTTATGTATTACGTAATGAAACATAATGACGAAGAAGGCTTTATTAAATATAATACTAGCTATAGAATAAAAACTGCAGCCTGTTAATAAAGCAGAACAAAAACCCTTCTTTCAAGCATATACACCGCTCCCAGTCATTCCATCCCCTAAACGTACTCAAACAATAATGTGTTTTTAGAGAGTTTTTAAAACTAAAAGTCTAGAGGTCCATTTATCTCCTGTGAAAGATGGTGGTACGACAGGTCACGTCCCGCACTGTGGCAGGCAGATTGCCTTGTGATTTTATAGATGGTGCTGTGTATGCGGAATAAATGATAATTACTTCATATACAAGGTGGAGAGCAGATTGCAGTAATGATGCATATAAAATAAGAAACAAATATGGGGAATATATCTACAGCATTCGGAAAGCGAATATAAATGTCAACGAAGATTACCGCTGGTAAAACACCTTTCTTGCATCTTGACGTTAATTAGCATGGTATTCAAAGATGGCTTTTTCGGCGTGACGAAAAACTGGATAATTATCAAGGACACGTCGTACCTCCAATTAGCAGAGAACATCTCTTTGCGTTAACAACACTGACATTTTTTCTACAGAAGTATAGTTCTTGAAATTCTTTGCGCTATACTAAAGCATAACTCAACGGGTATAGACGATATTTATCTGGTCGTGGGAAAGCGAAAGGGAACGGTGCTATCTACTGGTTTCTTCCGAAAGCACTCCACAAAAAGCAGGAAATGGATGGCACGCCAACTCATCGCGTGACGTCCTAAACTGTGAGAAATTTCCCCGTAGACATACAACTGGACAGGATACAGAGTACGAAAAACGGAACGAAATATTTAAGTCCAGTACGCTTTCTGCGTCTTTGACGTGTTCGGGAAAAACTTTCGTGTGTACTAGTTGTTAAACACACTGGAAGCTAGGAATAATGGAAGCTGCACCAGCTTAAATGTAAACTGTTACTGCATGTAATACTAGTGATATATTTATCAAACTCCGTGGAAATGTTCGTCACATAATGTGCCATACATGATTAAGCTATCATTCCAACAGGTACCACTCAAGAACTTCAATATGATGTGCGACCCACACGTGAACGAATAATTTTATTTATTTATTTTTCGACCTGGTTTGGTTACAGCCATGAGGCACTTTCTTACATCAGACCAGAGCTACAAACTTAGAACACCTTTCTTACGTCATCGTTATCCAAGTTGCTGTGTTATCTATTTTATTTGCCAGAAGCGAATTCAATCGCATGGTCGTCAACCGTCGATCAAGTTTTACTTTTGCTGCGAAACTTCATTGACTGAAGATTATCATGTAATTGAACCCGGTGTCGAGAAATAAAGTAGACAGTACTACATAGTAGGTGTACAAATCTTACACATGGAGGAAAAAGGGACTAAACTCAACCAATTAGAAATTTTAGAAATTAAAAGACAGATGTGTACACACCCACACCTATTATTAAACGAGCAAACTCAATTCAGTTATTCACCTCTTTTAGATGATATGACAAGTTCAGGATAGAAGCAAAACTTTGGGCCTCAGTGCATCAGTAGATAGAAAGTTCTCGGCTAATTTTACATTAAGCCATGGATTGATACATAAAGAAGTTGAGACGACTATCTTTGCCTTATCATAATGTTCATCTGTGTATTATCATCTTTGGGAATCAGTAATGTTCTTGAAAATGGGCTTATAACCCAAAAACTAGATTGTGCAGTAACTTTAATAATAAAATTTGTGAAAAAAGGGAAAAAAGTGTTTATTTAGTTAATAATACAGTGTTCGGTACAATATAGTGACGTTTTTCAATTGATTGAAGCTGTGAAAATTGCTCAAGCAAAATCTTTTAAACACTCTACTTAGTTGACTGATGACACTCCAAGCAGTTTTTATTATTTTCTTCATTTCTTTTGCAGCCCACTGAGTCGTTATATTCAGCTGCCCTCAGTACAACTATTCAGTTGGTTCTGTGATTTCTCTCTCAATCCTTACCATTTTCTTTACGGTGCAGTTATCCACCATTTCATTGCTATAATCGATTTTCAGCGTACTTTCAACCTTGCTCTGTTACGTTCTAAAATTTGCTTGTGATTTTAACCTCAATTAGAAGCAAATACTACAAGGAGCGTTCAACAAGTAATGCAAGATCTTTTTTCTCGAAAAATTTCGCACGAAAAAATGTGGAATTCATTATGGGACACCGAGGAATATTCCGGTTTCAGCCCCTATCGTTTTATGAAGTTTTAATGCATGGCAATATTATTCGTAGCCTTCGAGATGGCGTCTGTAACGCAAGTGCGTTCCGAGCAGACATCTTTCATTGATGTTCTTTTGGCGGAAAAGATTGTGTGGGACCGTGGGGCCATACTCGTCATCGTTCCGGTCGATACGTCTGACCGCCACCAGGGATCAACTCCGTATACGAAGTTCACCAGACACTCCTTTACCGCTTCACATCTGCACTTATCATCTGTGAACAGGTAATAGACTCTCTGCAACATCCTGTATCACTCGGCGCTATTGGTCTGAAATAAGAAGGGTCCGGATTGTACTCTCCTTAGATTTAAATGACTAAATTGTTATTATCATTACTAGTGGCAGCAACAGGAGTAGCAGAAGTACTATCAGTATTAACTTTATTAGTTCAAATTCAGTGTTATTTATTCACAGTGTCACTATAGATACTCAAATTACTTTAGTGCACTGTCATGTTGAAATTTTAATTTCTTAAATAACTATGATGTAAAAAAGGTATTGTATGTGTGAAACCTTAGTAAAACGTAAGAGGGGGCGTGTTGGCTCTAATCAGGCCAAGTTAAATAAATAAATAAATTCGTGTTGTGTGCCAGGCCTCTTGTCTACTGACCTCACGTGGCAGAGAATTAGCAACGGCAAGTGGAGCATAATCCCATCCGCGGCTTTCATAGCGATTTCGCTACGTAAGTCAGTGAGAATTTAGCCATGAAAATGTAAGCACCCTAGGAATGCAGAAAGAACAAAACTCTGCAAACAAGCAATGCCTACGGACAAAATAACGTAAGATACCTAATCGATTCCTCTAATATATAGACAGATACACAGTCTATACACTAACTGACTGAATGACTCACCATCGCCCAGCCCATACCTCTAAGGACAGAAACCTGAAATTTCGTGAACTTATACTGTAGGCATCGTTTAAGAAGGGATTGTTCTAAATTCCTTCCTTAAAGGCGTGAAGCAGATGATGAAAGATTTCTTGGAAATAAATCCCTATTAAGGAGCTTTTCAAGCTAAAGTTCAAATGGTTCAAATGGCTCTGAGCACTATGGGCTTAACTTCTGGGGTCATCAGTCCCCTAGAACTTAGAACTACTTAAACCTAACTAACCTAAGGACATCACACACTTCCATGCCCGAGGCAGGATTCGAACCTGCGACCGTAGTGGTCGCGCGGTTCCAGACTGTAGCGGCTAGAATCGCTCGGCCACTCCGGCCGGCAAGCTAAAGTTACGGAAATTGGTATTCGTTTCCTCAGTCAGAAATTAAAAGAAAAGATATGCTTCAGCATTTTTGGAAATTCAACCACTGAGGGGGTAAAATAGTGTGTGAAAATCTGATTTGAAATTAAATCATTATTAAAGTACTTCTAAAGCAATTTTAAGCAACGTCTATGAAAACTGATATTTGACTTGTAAACAAATGTGAGTATGTGTTGAGGCTGAAAGTTATTATGGAAATATCACCAAAAGAACTAAAATGACAGGATTAATAAAAACCTCCGACTCCACCTAAATCGCTTTTTAGACAGAAGTACATTCGGGAAGGGCAACGCTTCTATGGCCTTAATTAGGTAGTGTTGCAATTTGTGAACATAAAAATTCGGTTAAAGAAAAACAAAAAAATCTCTGCAGATCATACATTCTACGCAAGCGAAGGAGCGAGCGCTAATTTACTTGTTTTATGAACCGCTTGCACATGGCAGCGGGCAAGTGGCAGAAGTTTTCAGAGTTGCCAATGCTTACAGTGCACAAGCGTGACATCCCAGTGTTAGCGTAAACTACCTGGGTAACAATATATATTTTAAGGATACAGAGAGGTTCCGATATATGCAGAGCTACGGCTAGGAATAGTGAGAAACATGCGCATTCTTAGAGATGAGGGTTGTACAGATGGGGCAGAAGTCATGATAGGGTTTCAGTAGCTCTTAATTCCTTTCGTAATACGTTAATCGTTAATTTAATGTTTTCTTTTTCAGGTTTGTGAAGTACATTTGAGAGAGACACCACTGGGAGATTGCCGGTCGGAGTTGCCGAGCGGTTCTAGGCGCTACAGTCTGGAACCGCGCGACCGCTACGGTCACAGGTTCGAATCCTGCCTCGGGCATGGATGTATGTGATGTCCTTAGGTTAGTTAGGTTTAAGTAGTTCTAAGTTCTAGCAGACTGATGACCACAGGTGTTAAGTCCCATAGTGCTCAGAGCCATTTGAACCATTTTTAACTCGACCGCATCACTTAGGGCATGGGATGCTAGGTCCAAAGAATCTGACAGTGCAATTCCATTGCACTCATAATATTAACGCCCTAGCTTTTAATTTCACAGAAGGCTGTTTTTATACAAGGCCAGTGTTTTGAAAATTCAAAATAGTTCAAATGGCTGTGAGCACTATGCGACTTAACTTCTGAGGTCATCAGTCGCCTAGAACTTAGAACTACTTAAACCTAAATAACCTAAGGACATCACACACATCAATGCCCGAGGCAGGATTCGAACCTGCGACCGTAGCGGTCGCTCGGTTCCAGACTGTAGCGCCTATAACCGCACGGACACTCCGGCCGGCGCCAGTGTTTTGATAGAAAGCGTTATATATAGGCTGTTTCACAGACTTAGGAAATTTCATCCAGTCCTACGCCCAACTTTTTTGTTGCGATAGCTGCTACCCAAACGGTGTTTGATACCGTGCTCTGGAAACCTCGACGTCTTCTGATACACTATTTTGAAAATCAGAGTACTCTACTTGTAAGGAGATCTTCACATCCGGTACTAGTACCAGTGTGGGAAATCATACATTGGCCAGGCGTGTCGCACTGTTAAGGATAGATGTGCTAAACATAGACACCACACCACAATGGGTCCGCCAGAAATGTCTGCTGTGACTGAACACTGTCTTAATACGGTACATAGAATGAACTATGGAGAGACAAAGATCCTTTCGCCTGCTTCCACGTACTGGGACTACATCATTAAAGAAGCAGTCGATATTCGTATAAATAACGACCTGATCAATAGAGACACGGGATTTCAACTCACCAAGGCATGGGAACCAGCACTGGCGGCACTAAGGCATCGTCGGCCACAGTCGAACGAATCCGAGTGAACACGTACGGAGAATCAAAGTCCGCACATTTAAACTGAGTGCCAACATTCTGCGGGCTCGCGTGCGGGGCCGCTGTTTGCGGCTGCACTTTTCCCTCGTGACGAATGAGAAGCCCGTGGCGCGTTTGCATAATGCCAATTCCCACACCTCCTACCCCTCTGCAGGTGTGCCCCAGGGCTCTGTCCTCTCCCCTCTCCTCTACCTCCTGTACACGGCAGATATGCCCCAACCCCCCCCCCCCCCCGCCCCGCCAGTACACCTCTTGCAATATGCTGATGAAACCGCATTCCTCGCCCTCGCTCCTACCCTCCAACGGTCCCAACGCCTTCTCCAGAATCACCTTGACCTTTTTGCTGCATGGTGTAACCAGTGGCTCCTGAAAATCAATCCTTCCAAGACCCAGGCAATCATCGTAGGTGGTACCACTCGCTCCTTCCAGCTCCTGGATTTCTCCCTTACTGTCTGCACCCGTCCTGTCTTCCTCAGCCCCACCCTCACTTACCTTGGCCTTACCATTGACTGTCACCTCACCTGGATCCCTCATCTCCGCTCCATCCAATCCAAAGCCCACAACCGTCTCTGACTCCTGAAACTCCTCCCTGGCCGGACATGGGGGTTGCACCCCTCTACCATCCTCCACACCTACAAATCCTTAATCCGTCCCATCCTCTGTTATGCCAGGCCTGCCTGGATACCTGCCCCCCCCCCCCCCCAAATTCTATAAGTCCCTCCAGCTCCTTGAGCATCATGCACTCCGCCTCGCCTTCCGTATACGCCTCCCGTCCCCCACACGGATCCTCTATGATCTCATTCCTTTCCCTCATCTGCACTTATTCCTCGAACATATCCGCATCCTCTACACTTCCCGCCACCTTGATCCCCTCACCCCCTGGTTGCTCCTCTCCTCTCCCATTCCCACCCCCTTGCCACGTATTCACTGTTGTGTCCCCCCCTACCCTCCATCTCTACACCCTTCATCTCCTTTCCCAAGGTGGCTTCCATCAACTCCCCCTCCCAGATGATGCCCTCTCTCCCTCCATTTATCCCTCCTATCAACTCTGATCCTCACTCCCCCTCCATTCCTCTGTCCTTTTCCTGGGCTCCCTCTCCCCCCTTCCATCCTCTTTTTTCCCCAACTCCCCTCTCTCTGCCCCCTTCTCTCCCCGAGTCCTTTTGCATTCCCCTCCTCTGCCTCCTCTCATTCCCTCTCACGTGTGCCCTGCCCCTCCCCCTCTTTATGAGTCCTCTCCCTCCTTGGTTCCCCCCCCCCTTTTCGTTTCTTTCCTTCCTCCCTCCTTGTTCTTCCCCCTCCTCCAGGTCCCCCCCCCCCATCTGCCTTTGGCTCGGGAGTGTCATCTTTGTGCCGCCATTTTCGTGCAGTGTTTTACAGTGAGTGTTTCACAGTGAGTGTTCCGTGTTGTGTTTTTTTTTTTTTTTTTTTTTTTTTTTGGGAAGTGTTGCGAACGGTCATCATAATGTCGCTGGGTGTGCTCTTTTATCTCTTGCGAACAGAAACCAGACTGTCGCCATGTTTTTTAATTGTGTGTGTACTATGTTACTTGTCTGTTTCCTGTATTTTTTATTAACATTGCCAACCCCTTTTGCTTTCTGTTTTAACTTTCCGCATTTTCCCGCCATTTTACACTTTAAGTCACCGTTTTATCGCTTGTTTTTCTTGTTTCTTTTCTTCTTCCGTTTTTAAAAACAAAGTCTGTAGGCTGTAGAGCAGCGTACTAAGCTGCTGCCAGCCCGCCTCCTTCGGGGGGAATTGAAAATGAATAAAGAAAAAAAAAGATGACGAGCAGCTGTCTCGCCGACATATTTTGCAACTTCCACAACATTATGCGACGCGGTGCCCATGAACCATTGAAGCAGTTACTACGTTGGGAAAGTCGTAAACAGCACATCCTTATATACTTTCTTCATCTCTTCATCTACTGCTTGAGACATCGGCATGTATAAGTGAACTATAGTGTTCAGTGTTTTTTACTGACGTTTCTGATGAAAACAACCCTAGCGCTGAACTGTTCACAGAAACTCACTATCTGCCCTACTTTCCTATTCCTGGCCGGCCGGAGTGGCCGAGCGGTTCTAGGCGCTACAGTCTGAAACCGCGCGACTGCTACGGTCGCAGGTTCGAATCCTGCCTCGGGCATGGATGTGTGTGATGTCCTTAGGTTAGTTAGGTTTAAGTAGTTCTAAGTTCTTGGGGACTGATGACCTCAGAAGTTAAGTCCCATAATGCTCAGAGCCATTTGAACCATTTTTCCTATTCCTGTCGAACCCTAGTCCCGTTGTACCATTTTCTATTTCTCTTGATATTATCCTATACTCATCAGAAATTCTTGTCTTCTGTTCATTTCACTTCACTGAACCCCAATATATCTACATTGAGATCTAGCATTTCCCTTTTCTGATTTTCTAGCTGCCCTTCCATGTTCAAACTTCTGACATTCCACCCACCGACTAGTACAACTTTATCCTTTCGTTGGTTATTTAATCGTTTCTCATTATCACCTCCTCCTTGGCACTCCTCCTCAAGAGATCCGAACGGGGGTAGTCCGGAATCTTTTGACTATGGAAAGATCTTCATTACACTTTTTCAATTAGAGGCCACATGTTCAAATGGTTGAAATGGCTCTAAGCACTATGGGGCGTAACATCTGAGGTCAGCAGTCCCCTAGACTTAGAAGTACTTAAACCTAACTAACCTAAGAACACCACACACATCCATGTCCGAGGCAGGATTCGAACCTGCGACCGTAGCAGCATCGCGGTTCCAGACTGAAGCACCTAGAACTGCTCGGTCACAAAGGCCGGCAGAGGTCACGTGTCCTGTAAATAAATATTATGTGCCTAATACAGTGGTTTCAATTGGCTTCTGCATCCTCATGCCGTTGATCGTAGCTGATTCTTCCGTTTTAAGGGGCAGTTTCCCACCCGATGCACAAGAGAGTACTGTGAACGTCTGTCCGCTCTTTCGACTTCTTTGAGAAGTCCATTTGCTGAACGAAGATGCGGCGCCAAAGCTGACGATTTTTACTCAAAACTTAAGTGATGGCAGGTTCGAATAAGGGAGCGAGGAAGTTTCGGTTACTAATGGAACACGCTGCTCAAAGACCACGTCTAACAATGTCTTTATATGTTAATTATGTGTAAACTGGTCGTTGTAGAGGTTACTTTTAAACTATGTAAAGTTTTTTTTTAATTGCCGCTACCAATCACAAACTTTGTCATCTATTGTATTACTTATTTATTTAGTAACATGTTTCGAGGGAATACCTCATCTTCAGGCTAAATGGCATTACAAAAACAACTTTACAAGAAGGCCACACTAATGTAACATTTTTTATTTTTTCATTTTTATTTTTTTTATTTTTTTATTTTTAAATGCTGTTGTCATCCTGTGGAAGAAGAGAAAACTTAGTAGGTGCCTCTTACTAACTTTTCTCTTCTTCCACAGGATGACCATAGCATTTATAAAAAGACTATGTAACATTAGTGTGGCCTTATTGTAAAGTTGTTTTTGTAATACCATTTAGCCTGGAGATGAGATATTCCCTCGAAACATGTCGCTAAATAAATAAGTAAGAAAATAGTTGACAAAGTTTGTGACTGGTAGCGGTAATTTAAAAAAAAAAAACCTTTACATATTTCTTGAGACAGTCACGGTCGAAAAATAGTCAAAATGGCTTCAAATACTTTTAAACTATCATAGAAAAATATAACGCTGCCTTTTTCACGGCAAGCATTCTTATTAGTACAATTTCATGTCGTATCAGTCAAATACATCTGCATTTAGCTGAGTGTTAGTATATGTTTCTCATGTGAGATAATAATTTTATGAATAAATGTTTCGTCTATTTCACCCTCTTTTGAAACATAAAAACACGCTAACAAGTGGAATTAGTAGCCAGCTTTCGTGACCTGGATGCACCTTCACCATGGACTGAATACAGAAGAAAGTTACGGTTTCCACTCGTGCTCTCTTACGAGCTCGTTGCTTGAAACTCTCATTTATTATCTTTCACCCACTTAACATTTTTTTTCTGTAGCAGTGAAATCCAATAAATTGAGAAGGTGAATGTTATAATAAATATAAATATCATAATTAAAACTCAAGTGATTAACAATAAGAATAAGAATAAGTTTCTCCACAAGGAAACAATAACTCTAAAATCTCACAATTTTTCTCTCACCTTATGAAAAATGGTTCAAATGGCTCTGACCACTATGGGACTTAACATCTGAGGTCATCAGTCCCCTAGAACTTAGAACTACTTAAACCTAACTAACCTAAGGACAGCACACACATCCATGCCCGAGGCAGGATTCGAACCTGCGACCGTAGCAGTCACGCGGTTCCGGACTAAAGCGCCTAGAACCGCACGGCCACCGTGGCCGGCCCTTATGAAAAGCCGTATCTTTTCTTCTGTACCTCATATAAGGCGTCTGCAAGTTTACAGTTAAGATATAGTTTCAAACAATGCTTTACCACGTGAAGTCTCGATTCCGGTATCCTGAAATGTCGTAAGCTGATTCGGCCGAATGTGAATAGATACATATAAACAGAACATGGCCCCATGTACAGTATGTTACCACAGATCAGGCAAGTATCGTGTTTCCCCGGATTTGCCTAAGTTTCGAGGACCTCTGGCGATGTCCTGCGAGGGTGAAATTCGATTGACTGAAAAGAAATACATTTTAATAATTCTTAATTACAATTCACTGAATGAGGACTGGTGTTTAAATGGTTTCAATCATTTTATATTAAAAAGAAAAACCAATGGCAAGCGCGCTTAGACGCCTTCCTTTAATCATAAATGGTGGATATAATTAAAGTCCATTGTGTGCTGTAATTATCGTGTGGCAGCGACACTTAATGATATGCTAAAGCTTCATGTAAAGATCGTTTACTGGAAAAAAAAGTTCTAATTTTGGTCACCAGGGGCAAATATGGTGCTGTACAGGACCTCGTCCACATCTCCAGTGCTCAAATTGAACAAAATGTAAAAGCCACAGTTGATAATAAATTCACATTATGCCTTTCTCACTTGTTTAACCTATTCTGCCCATACTCCGTTCCTAATCCATTACATATGGGAACAATTTTGTACACCTTCCTTGCATTCAAAGCGTCAGATTTACACCAGCTGGCTAAAACAGGAACTAATTTTTTCGAGGGAATATCGGTTTCGCATTAACGCATTGGAATATCTGCCAAGTTTCGTAACCATACGACAGTACAACCCAGAAAGGACCACTGTGGGTAACTGGACTTAAATTATAACTACTCTGTCTTTTCCACATTCTTTATTAAGAACAATGAGACGCCGCTCATCCCGCCAAGGCCAGACAATTACGCGCAGGCAAGCCAACGGTGCAAGTATACGTTTCACTCAGTAAGCCCTTGCCGCAAACAGTGTATCGATACTGCAGTTTACCGACTTATATAAGTTTGAGTCATTTATATTCGTTAAGATTTTTTAACTGTTTATGGTTTTATTCATATCTATTAACTATTTCCTTAACTATATGTGTGCAAACAACCACATTCCTATTCGACCCTAATGTTCGGAGTTTCCCAAATCTTTGTTTGGGATCGGCAATTTCACTGATTGCAGGTTCTACGTATGACTGGCAAATTGCGGAATTCTTTGATCTTCCACAGATAGCCACAACGACTGTTAAGAAAGATAATACATTATCGATGATTGTGCTTTGAATGCGTTGCCGCTGTTATTCCACTTACTACAGACAAACAGCGTTATGTAACGTTCAATCACGGAAGGCGCAGGCAGATAAGGGAGAATACCGTTATCAGCGCAATCCGATTAGTCAAATGTGTATGATGTGTACTTGTTGGAACCCAGTAAAGCAGTGGCCGTCAAACTGCGTCCCGCGGACAGCATGCGGTCCCAATAAACTATTCATGCGGTCCGCTGTTCTCAGTCGTATTTTACAATAAAATGCATCTAGCAACCAACGGCCGAATCCGGAAACGTCAACTAACATTAAGAGCTTGTTATGAGTGTAGTTTTCCTGCTTAGTGACAAACCAAAATACTTATAGAGGTAGCAATGTTTTAAGACAAGCTTAGAATCTGGCCTTGACATAAGTAAAGTTGGCCGCTCCCCTCAGGGGCAGAGGGTTAATAGCCCGGTTATTACGGCATTAGAGGATGTGAGAGGAAGTGTTTCATCGTTTGTCTCTCAGTACTGACGACTCACGCTTGTGAGCGACTCGTACCTTTCGCCTGCTATGGTATAAATTTCAAACAGAAACGGATTCGTCAGTGCCATTTTGGAAATGGTCATCTTCAAATGCCCTACATATTTGTAGCAGTGAATCTGATACTGAATTAGCGCTGTCGTAATACAACGCAATGAGCGGAAGACAAGTGACATTTGAATCATTTAGTAAACGTTCCTGATCATGTCTCATATTGCATAGTCCATTTAATTATAATTACTGTTATTAATCAATTGATCATCCACCCACTCAGACAACACAACAAAACTTTGTCAGGTAACTACAGTGTCTCAAATTTCGGGTTGGTACGGTATGGTATGGAACTGGGGATCTAGAAACGACGGAGAGGCTCCGTCCCCGCCGTAGCCCGCAGTGGTACACAATCCCACAACAGGCTACAGCAATCCACTCACCCCAATGCCGCCCCGCTCCGAACCCAGGGTTACTGAGCGGTCCGGCACCCAATGGACCTCTTCGGGAACGTCTCACACCAGACGAGTGTAACCCCAATGTTTGGGTGTTAGAGTAATTATGGTGTATGCGTACGTGGAGCAAGTGTTTGTGCAGCAATCGCCAACATAGTGCAACTGAGGCGGAATAAGACCAACCAGCCCGCAGTCGCTGAGGCAGATGAAAAACCGCCTTAAAAACCATCCACAGACTGGCCGGCACAACGGACCTCGACACTAATCCGCCGGTCCCCCACCTGGAAAGCAGTGCGTTAGACCGAATGGCTAACCGGGCGGAATTTCGGGTTACTGAGCGTGGCAATAGTCTGGAACAGAGAAAATTCAACAAAAAGTGCTCCCAATGGTGCGGACTTTTACTCCTAGCAATACCAACGCAATTTCCACAAGGTGTACTACAAGGAGCGAAGGGGTGGAGCCAAAGTATTATACATTACCTCCAACACCGAACAGAAGAAAGAAAGAAAAATTTAGTTAATTATTTTATTAACAACATATTTCTTCAATAGTTACCGACGTGTAAATCTGGTCCAGAGTCTTTTAGCAGAATCTAACAATACAAATGGGTCTTCCATAATGTGTACTACCGAGAGGAACATACTTTATGACCACCACGACAATATTTAAAAAAAATTTAAATTTTGTAAATTGTCGTAGACTTTTTGGTGCGCAGTACTGGCGTAAGGTTGCGGAGTGGAAGAAACAGGCCAAATTAAGACTGAACATCATTCGTATTAAGATGTTTATTTACATTCCTCAGGAAAAATAGGTTTACCAATAAGGTCAACAGGATCTTGACGTTTTAAGACAGAACTTTAAAAGTTTAAGAACAGTTGCTGATAATCTATCAACACCGTTACCAAATATTTGAGTGAGATGATATAGTAAAAAGTTCGTGCTAATTCAAAAACTTGCTCACCTCTCCAAAAGTACATAAAATATGAAAGTTTAAATTTACAACAAATTTTATTCTCATTCCAAAAATACATAAATTTTTTGTCACTGGTCACTATTGTCGAAGTATTGATTGCGAATTTCGATTAGAGAAACTAGATAATATTTCACCAATCGAAGTTACATAACAATCTTTTCAAAGATTCCAAGGAAACGGTCCTTAAAACAGGCAGACCCCAGACAAATTTAGAATGTGTTTGACTAAATTACAAAAAATAATTCAGATTTATCTAGAAAGGAGTTCATTAAACGGAAGCAAAACTAATAAAGCCGCTTGGTATGAAGCCACCACACGACGGGTAATGTGGTCTGCAGGAACGGACCCAAAATTACTTAGGGCAGGCCCAATACGCTGCTCACCACACCCCCTTTTCTAAGCCACCAGTGGTTACACGTTACAGGCACAAACATACAGTGATAGCCTGACAGACAGAGAAGTAATTTTTAAGTAAAACGTGTAAAACGTAACTCATCACGATACACTCTGGCAGCGTAAACAAAACATTTGTGAAAAGTCGTTAAAAGATAATAAGGCAACAAGCTAAAACAACACCTTATAGTAAACAAGTTCAGCTACTAACCGAGATTCAGCTTCAAATCACGCAACGAGACGGGAACAGTAAATACTTAATTGCAGTGCGGGACATAAAAAATAGGCGAAAGGAAGACGCGAACGGTTGGCTGATGAACCTCACCAATGTAAACAAGAGCTTGGATGGAAGTACACACATCAAAAAACGTTTTGCATCACCCCGGTTCCCAGAACTCCTGAAGATAAACGTTGACTGTGGATATTGTATCACAGACACAGTCCCTTTGAGTGTTGAGGGGTGCGACTAAACATGCCCAAAAATGTAAACAACCATGCACTATTAGACGGCGGGGGTCCGACAGCCGACAAGTTCCAGTCATTTCACCTGGAAGGAGGTACACGGCTCATGTTGTCTGTTATTCAACCATGCCTAGACGGTCAATACAGCGGTTCCATCACGTCCGTGCTGTTACTTCGTGACAGGAAGGGCTATCAGCAAAGGAAGTGTCCAAGCGTCTCGGAGTGAACCAAAGTGATGTTGTTCGGACATGGAGGAGATAAAGAGAGACAGGAACTGTCGATGAGATGCCTCGCTAAGGCCGCCCAAGGGCTACTACTGGATGACCGCTACCTACGGATTACGGCGCGGAGGAACCTTCATAGCAACGCCATCATGTTGAATAATGCTTTTCATGCAGCCACAGGACGTCGTGTTACGATTCAAACTATGCGCAATAGGCTGCATAATGCGCAAATTCACTCCCGATGTCCACGGCGAGGTACATCTTTGCAACCATGACACCATGCAGCGCGGTACAGATGAGCCCAACAACATGCCGAATGGACTGCTCAGGACTGGCATCACGCTCTCTTCACCGATGAGTGTCGCATATGCCTTCAACCAGACAATCGTCGGAGACGTGTTTGGAGGCAAACCGGTCAGACTGAACGTCTTAGACACACTGTCCAGCGAGTGCAGCAAGGTGGAGGTTCCCTGCTGCTTTGGGGTGGCATTATGTGGAGCAGACGTACGCCGCTGGTGGTCATGGAAGGGAAGGCGCCGTAACGGTTGTACGATACGTGAATGCCATCCTCCGACCTATAGTGCAACCATATCGGCAGCATATTGGCGAGGACTTCGTCTTCATGGACGACAATTCTCGCCCCCACCGTCCACATCTTGTGAATGACTTCAAATGGTTCAAATGGCTCTGAGCACTATGGGACTTAACATCTGAGGTCATCAGTCCCATAGAACTTAGAACTACTTAAACCTAACTAATCTAAGGACATCACACACATCCATGCCCGAGGCAGGATTTTAACCTGCACGTGGTTCCAGACTGGAGCGCCTAGAACCGCTCGGCCACAATTGCCGGCTGAATGACTTCCTTCAGAATAACGACATCGCTCGACTAAAGTGAAGAGCATATTCTCCAGACATGAACCCTACCGAACATGCCTGGAATGGATTGAAAAGGGCTGTTTATTGACGACTTGACCAACCAATCACTCTGACAAATCTGTGGCGAATCGCCGTTGAGGAGTGGGACAATCTGGACCAACAGTGCCTTCATGAACTTGTGGATAGTAGGCCACGACGAATACAAGCATCAGTGCAAGCGGACGTTCTACGGGGTATTAGAAGTACCGATGTGTACAGCAGTCAGGACAACCGCCTCTGAAGGTTTCGCTGTATTGTGGTACAACATGCATGTGTGGTTTTCATGAGCAGTAAAAAGGGCGGTATTGATGTTTGTGTTGATCTCTATTCCAATTTTCTGTACAGGTTCCGGAACTCTGGGAACCGAGGTGATGCAAAACTTTTTTTGAAGTGTGTATAATCCGCCAGGTGAGGCCCACAAGCTAGCGGACTCCAAATAATCAAAAAAAGTGACTTGGCGATCTTGTACACAAAGTGCTAGGCAAGAAAAATGTTGTGGATGTCATGGCCAATGACACTGAACATATAAGAAATTTACAAAACATCCATATTTTAAAACAGACAATGAAATCATAACTCTATGTAAGTTCCCAAATGGGAATGTCTTGATAAGGGCGACACGCTTCACAAATCGCCTGGCCAGACACAGGAACAGGAAACAACAACAGCAACAAGAGGAGCAGCAGGGCACAAACATGGGTAGAAAGCGAACCAGTCGGAAACTATCACGCTGACATCGGGCAGGAAGATCAGTCTACGAATGCCGCGTGGTCTCAGCGACAAAATCGGATCGCCGTGGGGGTAAGAACCACCGACCGAAGGTGTGAGGGTGAAAAGTAAGTGTAGGCCCCAACGCGCAATTACTCAGATTTTATGTATCCAATATCCGAGGACGAGAGTCCTTAGAGACTTGCAACAGACTTAACACATAGTTTGAAACGCTTTACAAAACCTTTTATAGCTGTCACCAGTTCTATAATAATAAAAAGAAAAAAAAGTTTATAGCTAATTACATTTCCGCTGTTCATTTTCGCATCAGACGTAACGTTTTAATTTATTACTTGTCCCTTACTAACCGCAATCGCTACACGTTTTGCAGAAAATGTTCACATAAAACAATGATTAGACCTGCAATGTTACACTAATGGCCATTAAAATTGCTACACCAAGAAGAAATGCAGATGATAAACTGGTATTCATTGGACAAATATATTATACTAGAACTGACATGTGATTACATTTTCACGCAATTTGGATGCATAGATCCTGAGAAATCAGTACCCAGAACAACAACTTCTGGCCGTAATAAAACGGCCTTGATACGCCTGGGCATTGAGTCAAACAGAGCTTGGATGGCGTGTACAGGTACAACTGCCCATGCAGCTTCAACATGATACCACAGTTCATCAAGATGAGTGACTGGCGTATTGTGACGAGCTAGTTGCTCGGCCACCATTGACCAGACGTTTTCAATTGGTGACAAATCTGGAGAATGTGCTGGCCAGGGCAGCAGTCGAACATTTTCTGCATCCAGAAAGGCACGTACATGACCTGCAACATGCTGTGGTGCATTATCCTGCAGAAATGTAGGGTTTTCCCGGATCGAATGAAGGGTAGAGCCACGGGTCGTAACACATCTGAAATGTAACGTCCACTATTCAAAGTGCCGTCAATGCGAACAAGAGGTGACCGAGATGATACGCCAGTATGGCGATGACGAATACACGCTTACAATGAGCGTTCACCAAATGGCTCTGAGCACTATGGGACTTAACATCTTAGGTCATCAGTCCCCTAGAACTTAGAACTACTTAAACCTAACTAACCTAAGGACATCACACACATCCATGCCCGAGCCAGGATTCGAACCTGCGACCGTAGTAGCGCCTAGAAACGCACGGCCTCCGCGGCCGGTGTGCGTTCACCGCAATGTCACCAAACACGGATGCGACCATCATGATGCTATAAACAGAACCTGGATTCATCTGAAAAAATGACGTTTTGTCATTCGTGCACCCAGGTTCGTCGTTGAGTACACCATCGCAGGCGCTCCTGTCTGTGATGCAGCGTCAAGGGTAACAGCAGCCATGGTCTCCGAGCTGATAGTCCATGCTGCTGCAAACGTCGTCGAAATGTTCGTGCAGATGGTTGTTGCCTTGCAAACGTCCACATCTGTTGACTCAGGGATCGAGACGTGGCTGCACGATCTGTTACAGCCATGCGGATAAGATGCCTGTCATCTCGATTGCTAGTGATACGAGGCCGTTGGGATCCAGCACGGCGTTCCGTATTACCCTCCTGAACCCACCGACTCCATATTCTGCTAACAGTCATTGGATCTCGACCAACGCGAACAGCAATGTCGTGATACGATAAACCGCAATCGCGATAGGCTACAATCCGACGTTTATCAAAGTCGTAATCGTGATGGTACGCAATTCTCCTCCTTACACGAGGCGTCACAACAACGATTCACCAGGCAACGCCGGTCAAATGCTGTTTGTGTATGAGAAATTGGTGCCGGCCGGTATGGCCGAGCGGTTCTAGGCGCCTCAGTCTGGAACCGCGCGACAGCTACGGTCGCAGGTTCGAATCCTGCCTCGGGCATGGATGTGTGTGCTGTTCTTAGGTTAGATGGGTTTAAGTAGTTCTAAGTTCTAGGGGACTGATGACCTCAGATGTTAAGTCCCATAGTGCTCAGAGCCATTTGAACCATTTTTTGAGAAATTTGTTGGAAACTTTCCTCATGTCAGCACGTTGTAGGTGTCGCCACCGGCGCCAACCTTGTGTGAATGCTCTGAAAAGCTAATCATTTGCATATCACAGCATCTTCTTCCTGTCGGTTAAATTTCGCGTCTGTAGCAAGTCGTCTTCGTGTTGTAGCAATTTTAATGGCCAGTAGTGTATATTGAAGTACGATATATTGCTCAGAATACGTGATATCATAAACACTCATATGCGTGAAAAACTGCCGCATCATGTGTGAGGTTTATATTTATTAGTACATCTTCGCTGGTCGTAGGGGCTCAGTTCGAAGCAGGACTCATCACGTAAGACCATTCTACACTATTCAGTGAAATTCAAGCCTGAATACGTGTTCGGACACGCCCCAGACAGCAGTGAGATACCAAACTGACTGTAATCCACAAGAAGGTCAGGGGTGCCATTTCATTTCATAACAGGACCCATTCATTTTTTATCCGTGGCATCCTTACAGTACAAAGGTACTTCGACGATATTCTACACCCCATTTTGTTGCCCTTTATGGTAAGCAAAAAAAAAATTACTCTGAGCACTATGGGACTTAACATCTACGGTCATCAGTCCCCTAGAACTCAAAACTACTTAAACCTAACTAACCGAAGGACATCACACAACACCTAGTCATCACGAGACAGAGAAAATCCCTGACCCCGCCGGGAATCGAACCCGGGAACCCGGGCGCGGGAAGTATGGTAAGCCATCATGGACTTCTATTTCAGCAGGATAATGCCCACTCGCACGCTGCATCTACATCTACATGTGTATTCTGCAAATCACATTTAAGTGCGTGGCAGAGAGTTCATCGAACACCGTCCAATAATTTTCAATTATTTCAATCTCGTAAAGCGCGCGGAAAAAACGAACACCTATATCTTTCTGTGCGAACTTTGATTTCCCTTATTTTCTCTTGGTGATCGTTTCTTCCTATGTCAACAAAATATTTTCCCATTCGGAAGAAAAACTTGGAGACTGAAATTTCGTGAGAAGGTTCTGCCACAATGAAAAATGCCTTTGTTTTAATGATGTCCATCCCAAATCCTGTATCATTTCAGTGACACTCTCTCCCCTATTCCGTGATAATGCAAAACGTGCTGCCCTCCTTTGAACTTTCTCCATGTACTCCACCAATCCTATCTGAGAAGAATCCTAAACCGTGCAGCAGTATTCTAAAAGAGGACGGAAAAGCGTACTGTAGGCAGTCTCTTTAGTAGAATTGTTACATTTACCAAGTGCCCTTCCAATTAAACGCAGTCGTTGGTTAGCCTTCCCCACAACACTAGCTACGTGTTCCTTCCAATTTAAGTTGTTCGTAATTGGAATACCTAGGAATTTAGTTCAAGTTACGGCCTTTAGATTTGACTGATCTATCGTGTAATCGAAGTTTAACGGTTTCCATTAAGTACTCATGTGGACGACCTCACACTTTTCGTTATTTAGGGCCAATTACCAATTTTTTCACCATACAGATATCTTTTCTAAATGGTTTTGCAATTTGTTTTGATCTTCTGAGACTTTACTGAACGATAAACTACAGCATCATCTGGAGACAACCTAAGACGGCTGCTCAGATTGTATCCTAAATCGTTTAGATAGATAAGGAACAGCAAGGAGCCAGTAACAGTACTTTGGGTAATGCCAGAAATCACATCTGTTTTACTCGATGATTTTCCGTCAATTACTACGAACTGTGACCTCTCTGACAGGAGATTAACCTCTCTAACAGGAGATCACGAATCCAGTTACCTAACTGAGACGATACTCCATAAGCAGACAATTTCAATACTGCTCGTCTTTATGCTTGCCAAAATCTACCTTTCATATGAATGTGTAGTGTCTGTTCTTTCAGACATGTCCGAACGACTAGACTCCACATGGTATCCGCAGCTGTGATGATACACATTATGTAAATTGAGGATGGCAGTGGGAGAAAGGAAAGGCAAGGAATTATTGACATCAGCTGCATCAGGAATTTATCCGGAATCAGCAGCGATGACTGAAAATGTTTGTGGGAAAAGAAACCAGACAGAAATTTATGCATGTGATTGGCCTCAATTGGCGATGAACCCAGATGCACCATTAGCTCTATCTCCTGCGGGAACCTCATAGAAACGATTATGAAGGACATGGTCGGCGACAGTGGATTGATGGCATTCGGTGGGTATCTGGATCGGCCGAGAAGTGTGACGAAACAGTCCGTGCAATAACGATAAACATTATGTCTGAATGGAGCAGCGGTTAACGCAATTGCCTCGTAAGTAGGACATCCCGGGTTCGAGTCTCAGTGTGGCACGCATTTTCACTCGTCGCAACTGATTTCGCATATATTCCAGACGCTACTGACATCAGTAATTTCTTTCCTATTCTTTCCTTCCCTTCGATCTTCAATTTACAGAAACACTAGCTTGACCAGCATGGCCGCGGGATATCTCTCCAATTGAGAACGTCTGGAGCATTATTGGCAGTGCCGTTCAACCAGCTTAGGATTTCGACGATCTAAAGCACAAATTATAAACAATTTTTCATGATATCCCTCAAGAGGACATCAAACAACGCTGTCAATCAATGCTTAGAAAAAAATGGTTCAAATGGCTCTGAGCACTATGAGACTTAACTTCTAAGGTCATCAGTCCCCTAGAACTTAGAACTACTTAAACCTAACTAACCTAAGGACATCACACATATCCATGACCGAGGCAGGATTCGAACCTGCGACCGTAGCGGTCACGCGGTTTCAGACTGTAGCGCCTAGAACCGCTCGGCCACTCCAGCCGGCTCAATGCTCAGATCCGTAACGACTTGCATAAGGGTCGGAGGTGGACGAACACATTATTGAACTGCTCAAGTTGTGAAGCTATTTACTGCGCAAAAAGTGATCCTTAAGATAAATGAAATCAGATATAAAGTATTTGCTAGGATTTAAATACTCTCAAAGAAATTTCTTTTAAAAATCCTTCGGAAAAGTGATAATATATGCTTAAAAAGAAAGTGATTAAGTCACGATGCAAATAAAGAATTACACCTTACACTCTTTCTCTTCGTCAGCAGTTACCAAAACAGTGTTATTGGTGATTAATGCAAACGAGCGGAAAGAGAGAGCGTATCAGTAAAATTAATTAAACTGAGGTCTGAACTGTCAATAAATGCACACATAAAGAAAGAAAGATCTGATGCAATATGTTAGCTTCTGGAGGTATTCTTTGTCGAGCTAGAGTAAAATACACACATGCACAGAGAGAGAGAGAGAGAGAGAGAGAGAGAGAGAGAGAGAGAGAGAGGGAGGGAGGGAGGGAGGGAGGGAGGGAGGGAGAGAGAGAGAGAGAGAGAGGGAGAGAGAGAGAGAGGGAGAGAGAGACAGCGGGAGAGAGAGAGAGAGGGAGAGAGAGGGAGAGGGAGAGAGAGGGAGAGGGAGAGAGAGAGAGAAAGAGAGAGAGCTGCGCTCCTCCCTGGTGCTGGCCAGTGCTGCTTGTCATCACATGGACTAGGTTGTGGTGGGGGTTGTGTCATGTGGGGTGGACAGAGGGAGAGAAAGTTGGAAGGCAAGGAGAGGGATTAGGGATGGTGGCTAACGCCTTGGAAAGACACAGCCAGTTTGCCAACTAGGAATTGTGCAGAAAGGTGTGGCGGTGCATGGGCGAGGAATGAGATTCATGATTTTCAGAGCAAGTGGGTGAGCAGCACACACTGAAAGTGATATGGGGACGTGAACAGGTAGGAGATGACAAGAAGGAGGAAGAGGCAACCGGTGGGTGGAGGGTGCAGTGGCAGTGGGTTACCAAAGATTTACGCTAGGACGTTTTTATAAGTTAAAGATGTGTTGCAAGAACCAGCTACCAAGCAGTACCCATTTATCAATCTGGACTAGAACACTTGAACCATATCCTTTTTCACGGCTTTGATTATCCTTCACTGTGCCCTGAAATGAGGGACATGCCACCCAAGATCCTTCCCACCCCTCCTGAAGTGGTATTCTGTCTCCCATCCTATTTACACAACATCGTAGTCCATCGCTATGGCACTCCCACTCCCAATTCCTTGCCACAGGGTTCATAGCCCTCCTATTCTATCAGAGGTCAGCCAACTGTGAGAGCAGCCATGTCATACACCAACAGTGCGGCAAACACTGCACAGCTTTTTAGCTTAGTTTGAGTGCCAACTAGCTGTCCACTAGGACGAATGGCCACCGCAGAGCTGTTGCCAAGAACAAAGTTGTCCACTCATGTCATGACGACAGTAGTAGGCAGTGATTTGCTGTCTTACATAAAGCTTTACACTGATGTAATAAAAGTCATAGGATACCTCCTAATATCATGTCAAACATCATTTTGCCCGGCATAGTGCTGCAACTTGGATGGCCTCAACAAGTCGTTGGAAATCCCCTGTAGAAATACTGAGCCTTGCTACCTCTATAGCCATCCATAATTCCGAAAAATGTTGCTGTTGCAGGAATTTGCGCATGAACTGACCTCTCAATTATGTCCAATATATATGTGCTGGGAGTGAAGTCAGGCGATCTGCGTGGCCAAATCATTCGTGCACATGTGATGCACATGGCCAAATCATTCGCTCGAATTGCCCTGAATGTTCTTCAAACCAATAGCGAGCAACCAGCTGTGGTGTCGTGACATGACGCATTTTCATGCATAAAAATTCCATCGTTGTTTGGGAACATGAAGTCCATGAACGGTTATGGAGCATGAAGTGACTGGACCAGAGGACTCAGTCCATACCAGGTAAACACGGCCCACACTAGCTTGAACAGTGTCTTGTTGACAAGGCTTCGTGAGGTCTGCGCCACACTCGAAAAGTGCTAGAGTGGTCTGAAAAGTTCTCTGAATGGAATAGAAAAAGTACTAACATCACTTAAACCTTTTTTTTATTTTTCAAAGTAGTCCCCTTGGTGTAACGATGTTCCAGTGCCTTCATCCCATCTCGGAAACGAGTTTCCTCCAGGCCTGCAAAATAGTTGTCAACTCCGGCTATCAATTCTTCGTTTGAAGTGAAACTTCGTGCACTTTTGCAATGATTTCTGGAGTAGTGACACATCTTGGTCGACCACTGTGTGGATCGTCATCTAAGCTCTCCCGACCAACTTTAAATTCGTTTGTCCACTTGGAAACAGTTGAATATGAAGGATCAGAGTCCCCAGTCTATTCTGGAAATCGGCATGAACGTCCGTTGCTTTCATACCTTTCTTTACCTGGTACTTAATCACTGCTCGAATCTCGATATTTTCCATCCTCGCAAATAACTACGCGGGAACAACAACAGAGCCTCGTCACCGCCAAAGCTCTCTTCCAAGAGCACTGACGTGGCACGTGTTTACAGGCAACAGTCCAATGAATATCACGTGAACACTCGTTGCGCTAGCGCTGACCTCTTGTGGTGATTCAGAGAACTTTTCAAACCACCCTCGTACCATATGCTCTTACCAACTGTAATCGGTGCTCATCTGATCATGCCACAGTTTCCCAGTCGTCTGGGGTCCAGCCGACATGGTCATGAGTCCAGGAGTGCCACTGCAGGTGAGGTCGTGCTGTTAGCAAAGGCACTCAATTCAGTCGGCTGCTGTCATAGCCCATTACAACCAAATTTCGCCGTACTTTCCTAACGGATAGGTTCGTCATACGTCGTACATTGATTTCTGTGCAACGCTGCTTATCTGTTATCACTGACAACGATACGAAAACGCAGCTGTCTCGGTGGTTAAGTGAATGCTAGCAGCCACCTCGTTGCCTGGGGAGAGAGGAAATACCTGAAATCTGGTATTCTCGGTACACTCCTGACACTGTGGCTCTTGGAATGCTAAATGTCCTAACGATATCTGAAACGTAAAGTCCCATGCATCTATCTCCAACTATCATTTCTCGTTCAGAGTTAGTTAGTTCTTGTATTGCTGCGATAATCACATCGGAAACCTTTTCATGTGAATTCTAAAGCACTAATGACAGCTCCATCGATGTACATGCTTCTGCGCCCTGTGTATGTGTTACTACCACCATCTCTAATTGTGCATATCGCTATCCCATGAGTACTGTCACCTCAGTGTCTTTTACAAGTTACAGAACATATATAACAAAGGGTTAGTAACAGATATCTTATAAATCAACATTCTCAATCACAGATGTAAATCTCTCCACTACATCAATTCCCAACATCCTCCCCACCCTCATCTATCTCTAGGGGTGGTGACCAGCTGAACTGGATGTGCTATCTGCTACCCTTCCCCCACCATCCACCACACCAGGACACCCATGGCGCAATGAAGTGGTTCTGTTTGTGGGGATGAAGTGATGGATGTGTGAGATGGTCAGTGAGGATTTTCCTTAAATGGTGTGACCTGTCAGGGAGAATTGTATGTCGCTGCTCGTTGGAGAATTCTACAAACTGAAATCTACCTCCCAGATGAAGAAGTCTGGTGAATGGATGAAAATGCATAATTTCTGTATCTTGAGGGACTGGTTTATCATTCCAGAGTGTGCAGATGTCCTGCGTGAAACATTTGCTTTGAACCATTTGATCCAGTGAGTTCGTGTGTTTGCGAACTCGGCTGCACTTTACACTGCAGAAAGTTGTTCTCTGGACGGATCTTAGGTGTGAAGCGAAGGAAGAAGCTGGTTGTACAAGTCAGTTTCCATTACGAAATGAATTTGGAAATCTATGAAGCTGGGAGGTATAGTAAGTGTCATCACATCTTTTACATTATTCTCTCTTCCAGGAGGTCATGACGCATGCTGGGAGTACCAGCTGGACAACATTCTTCTTGATGGCAAGCCATGGCTCTCCTTTCCACCAAACATGCGTCGACCAGATTTGATTGCCATGTGTGATACGTGATCTGCTGGGCTGTCATGTCCAGGACAATGTGTATACTGACTAGGTACCATGTATGTATATATTTCTGTCACATTGTTACAGATGCAAATGTTCAATCGATTAACATCGCTGCATATCTAGGCTAAGGTCACTGTAACATCCATCCACAACACTGTCTAAATAACGTCGTACCCTGTAGCTACCAGAAACATATTAGTAATCGTGCTGTCACAAGTTCACGTAGAAGTTCGAGGCGTGACAGTGTTAAGTTTTTCATAGGCGCAAGTCTGCTCTTGCTACAGGCTAAGTGAATCATTCCGTTGCTGTGTGAAACACTGTGGATTTAGAGCTACCAAAACGCTCATCCTGAAGCATCACAAAATACGTGAATCTGAACATCGTGATTTACAGTAATTGATACACATAGTGGGACACGAATGCAAGATAATAAAGGTGAAGTGGACACCCAGGTATTCCACCGTCTTGCCAGATAGTGGGTAGCAATTCATTCTAGTCTATTCGCCATCACCAAAGTTCTTGGAATAACAGTTTCACAATGATTGAATGAGGGAATAATCCCGGTGGGTCGTAAAATTTTGCTGCAGTCTGCTATAATTTTGCTTTGGTAGTAGGTTCAAACGGTTCTGAGCACTATGGGACTTAACATCAGAGGTCATCATTCCCCTAGAACTTAGAACTACTTAAACCTAACCAACCTAAGGACATCACATACATCTATGCCCGAGGCAGGATTCGAACCTGCAACCCTAGCGGTCGCGCGGTTACATACTGAAGCCCTAGAAACGCTCGGCCACAGCGGCCGACTTGGTAGTAGGTCTTCCAGGTAATTTTCCTGAGACATCATTAGTGTTAACACAGAGGTTGTCCATTGATGTGGTCTGGTATAATCTCTATCAGTTGCGTGTTGTCCCACTGAATGTTCGACATTCGTCTTGACAACAGTTTGGCTGTGGCCATTAATCCTAGTGCACAGCTAGTTTTACAGGTGTCCTCGCCTCTGATGGGTTAGGATAAGCGTGCGGTAGATTTGTGAGTGGACTGGACAAATCTTACATCTTGCTCTGCTACTGGGATATGATGTCTGTGGCATGGCGTTGGAAGCAGGAGTGCCCTAGGGATGGACTGGGATGTGGATAGGTTGAGACTACTTTAGGAGGGGTGGAGACGATCTTGGGTGGGATGCCCTCATTTCAGGGTATGCTGAGAGACAATCAAAGCGCTGGCGGAGGATGTGGTTCAGCTGTTCCAATTCAGGGGGACGTCGGATGACGATGGCGGCGCTCGTTGATAGCTGATTCTTGCATCGTCCTTAACTCGTGTAAACGTCCTGGTCTCAATCTCCGGCAACCCATTGTGCCCACATCTTCTATCTAATAGTTTCCCGTTCCTCCTTTTCATCCCCCACCACATTGCCAAGTCATCTTGAAAATGCGCTGCTTCCCACTGCCTCTGACAATCGTGCATCACATATACCGTCATCCCTCCCTCCGGAATTCGTAGCTGGCCACCCACCCTCAACCCTCAACCTCGCTCCCTGCCCCCCCCCCCCTTCCCGCCTGACAGAACCAAAACCTAGCGCCCTAGCGCACCTGCTGAAATGCAGTACTGGCACTTTACATCGATTCAGCGCTATGTACGAATACACTTGCGTGTGTGTGTGTGTGTGTGTGTGTGTGTGTGTGTGTGTGTGTGTATTTTCTGTGAGTATTTTACTCTAGCTTGCGCAGGGATAAACAGAAAACCTAGAAAGTTTTTTTTTTGTTTCTTTTTGTGTCTGCTCATCGACGACTCAGTACTTCGGTCAGTGGTCTGTTTCACCCAATAGATTTACGTTCTACCACAGCGTTCCTATAAAATTCAAAGTAATTCTTCATTTAACTAAACATAAATTTATGTAATAGCAGCACTTATTAACTTTCTAGAACCAATCAAAACTCCATATTCAGTGACAGAAGTACGAAACAAACGTGTTTATATAAACACAAAGTTTTGGAAGTATTTTATTTTTAGTAGTACACTCTTTACTCACTTCTTGAAATAAGATACATTTCTTGTCTCTAAAATGTTTGCAACTCTAGGGTTGATGCATCATCGAAAAGGCTGAAAAAGAATGTAAATGAAACCACTCAGACCTGGAGAATGAGTGAAAGCATTCATACAGCTGCCGAAACCGTCAGAGACTCGTGTTAGTGAGCTGTCTCACATTAAGTAAAATCAGTAAAACCCGGAGAGCGAGTAAAAAAACTTCAGGCCAAAGATACTAGTTTCAATCGCCTGTTTCATTCAAATGAAAAAATAAACGACTAACCGCAAAAAGTAGTTGGCTGGCCAGTTGAATGTTAAAACGAATCGGCTGCCCCGTCACTGCACTGTGGCACATGTGTCCCATACGTCGTACACTGACGATCTGGCAGTGATCACAAGAGCTGATGTGACGCGGCTTGATTCCAGCTTCATGCCGTATGGCAGTAGAAAATCTGACAACGTTCTTGTCACGTGGCAATTCGAACTATTCCATTCGCCACGGTGACAGTGGAACTCTTTCTCTAACACACCATTAATTTTAATTTAGTCCCAAAAATCTCTTTCACTATTCACTGCTCAACATGTTCTTTTAATAGAGCATAGATAGTTATGTCTGTAAAACCACTTCCATTAATAAAAACATGCTAACCTATCACATGTCGCACTAGGACAAAAGCTTAATTTTCAAATTAAAAAGATAAAAATATACATACGTAGTCATAATGCAACTGTGTGTGAATGAAAGAACTTTTGAGCTGTGGCCTAAAAATTGTCTTAGGACAGTGAAAAACCTCTTGACAAGAATAATACAAAACGTTCCTAAACTCACATCATCATACAATGATGTTACTAACGTCATGGGATACCTCCTAATATCGTGTCGGAAGAATGTTCTTCATACCAGCCGCGAATAATTGTGGCCCAGGACACGGCGCACTGTCATCCATGTGGTTTGGCAACATGAATTCCATGAATGGCTGCAAATGGTCTCCAAGAGGCCGAACATAACAATTTCCGTTAACGAACCCTGTCCGTTCCATGTAAACACAGCCCACACCATTACGGAGCCAACGACAGCTTACGCAATGTTTTGTCAAAGTGGGCCCATGGTTTTGTGGGGTCAGGCTCGAACCCTACCATCAGTACCAACTGAAAGCGGGACTCGTCTGACCAGGCCACAGTTTTTTCCAGTCGCCATAGCCCATTAACGCCAAATTTCGCCGCTTTGTCCTAATGGATACGTTCGTCGTATGTACCACATTGGTTCCTGCGGTTATTTCACACAGTATGCTTATCTGTTAGCACTGGCAAACCTATGCAAACACCGCTGCTGTCGATCGTTACGTGAAGGCTGTCGGTCACTGCGTTGTCCGTGATGACAGATAATGCCTGAAATTTCATATTCTCGGCACACCCTTGACACTGTAGATCTCGTAATTTTGAATTTCCTGACGATTTCCGAAATGAAATGTCCTATGCGTCTAGCTCCAACTACCATTCCACGTTCAAAACTCGTTAATTCCCGTAATGCGACTACAAATCACGTCGGAAATCTCTGAACATGAAATCGCCTGAGTACAAATGACAGTTCCACCAATGTACTGTCCCTTTATACCTTGTGTGCGCAATACTACCGCCATTTGCGTACATGCGTGTCGTTGTCCCATGACCACTGTCATCTCAGTGTATGTGGTCTTTCTGTAGGTTGTACGGCATAAACTGAACCGTCAAACTCTAAGTCTTTCTAACTGACATTGCAAAAGATTGCTTATGGCACTAAATACTGATAACGCACTCCGTTTCACAAATTCGTTGACGCATGAAGGCATCATAAGGACTGTAGAAAAACTCTGGTAAGCATAACGAAACGTACATCGGGCTCACGTAGGGACACTCCTTGGAATAATGTTTTAGAGATGTTACCCATGGGACTAGACTAGCTCCTAGGGATGAGACAGAATGTAACGGTACAATTTCTAAATTACAGTCGGTTATTTAGATGTCACCCCCACGACCCATGGACCTTGCCGTTGATGGGGAGGCTTGCGTGCCTCAGCGATACAGATGGCCGTACCGTAGGTGCAACCACAACAGAGGGGTATCTGTTCAGAGGCCAGACAATCGTGTGGTTCCTGAAGAGGGGCTGCAGTCTTTTCAGTAGTTGCAGGAGCAACAGTCTGGATGATTGACGGATCTGGTCTTGCAACACTAACCAAAACGGTCTTGCTGTGCTGGTACTGTGAACGGCTGAAAGCAAGGGGAAACTACAACCGTAATTTTTCCCGAGGGCATGCAGCTTTACTGTATGGTTAAATGATGATGGGTAGCTCTGAGGGATGAAGTAGTGAAGGCAGCAGAGGATCAACTAGGTGAAAAGACGAGGGCTAGTAGAAATCCTTGGGTAACAGAAGAAATATTGAATTTAGTTTATGAACGGAGAAAATATAAACACGCAGTAATGAAACAGGCAAAAAGGAATACAAATGTCTCAAAAATGAGATCGACAGGAAGTGCAAAATGGCTAAGCAGGGATGGCTAGAGGACAAATGTAAGGTTGTAGAGGCTTATATCACTAGGGCTAAGATAGATACTGCCTACAGGGAAATTAAAGAGACCTTTGGGGATAAGAGAACCACTTGTTTGAACATCAAGAGCTCAGATGGAAACTCAGTTCTAAGCATATAAGGGAAAGCAGAAAGATGGAAGGTGTATATAGTGGGTCTATACAAGGACGATGTACTTGAGGACAATAGTGTGGAAATGGAAGAGGATGTAGATGAAGATGAAATGAGAGATACCATATTGTGTGAAGAGTTTGACCTGAGCCGAAACAAGGCCCCGGGAGTAGACAACATTCCATTAGAACTACTGACGGCCTTGGGAGAGAAAGTCCTGACAAAACTCTAGTATCTGGTGAGCAAGATGTATGAGACAGGCGAAATACCCTCAGACTTCAAGAGGAATATAATAATTCCAATCCCAAAGAAAGCAGGCGTTGACAGATGCGAAAATTACCGAACTATCGGTTTAATAAGTCACAGCTGCAAAATACTAACACGAATTCTTTACAGACGAATGGAAAAACTGGTAGAAGACGACCTCGTGGAAGATCAGTTTGGATTCCGTAGAAATATTGGAATACGTGAGGTAATACTGACCCTACGACTTATCTTGGAAGAAAGATTAAGGAAAGGCAAACTTACGTTTCTAGCATTTGCAGACTTAGAGAAAGCTTTTGACAATGTTGACTGGAATACTCTCTTTCAAATTCTAAAGGTGGCAGGGATAAAATACAGGGAGCGAAAGGCTATTTACAATTTGTACAGAGACCTGGTGGCAGTTATAAGAGTAGAGGGGCATGAAAGGGAAGCAGTGGTTGGGAAGGGAGTGAGACAGGGTTGTAGCATCTCCCCGATGTTATTCAATCTGTATATTGAGCAAGCAGTAAAGGAAACAAAAGAAAAATTTGGAGTAGGAATTAAAATTCATGGAGAAGAAATAAAAACTCTGAGGTTCACCGACGACATTGTAATTCTGTCAGAGACAGCAAAGGACTTGGAAGAGCAGTTAAACGGAATGGACAGTGTCTTGAAAGGAGGATATAAGATGAACATCAACAAAAGCAAAACGAGGATAATGGAATGCAGTCGGATTAAGTCGGGTGATGCTGAGGGAATTAGATTAGGAAATGAGACACTTAAAGTAATAAAGGCGTTTTGGTATTTGGGGAGCAAAATAACTGAGGATGGTCGAAATAGAGAAGATATAAAATGTAGAAATGGTTCAAGAAAACCATGGCTCTCAGCACTATGGGACTTAACTTCTGAGGTCATCAGTCGCATAGAACTTAGAACTACTTAAACCTAACCAACCTAAGGATATCACACACATCCATTTCCGAGGCAGGATTCGAAGCTGCGACCTAGCAGTCGCGCGGTTCCAGACTGTAGCGCCTAGAACCGCTCGGCCACGCTGGCCGGCTAAAATGTAGACTGGCAATGGCAAGGAAAGCGTTTCTGAAGAAGAGAAATTTGTTAACATCTGGTATAGATTTAAGTGTCAGGAAGTCGTTTCTGAAAGTATTTGTATGGAGTGTAGCCGTGTATGGAAGTGAAACATGGACGATAAATAGTTTGGAGAAGAAGAGAATAGAAGCTTTCGAAATGTGGTGCTACAGAAGAATGCTGAAGATTAGATGGGTAGATCACATAACTAATGAGGGGTATTGAATAAAACTGGGGAGAAGAGGAGTTTGTGGCAGAACTTGACAAGACGGAGGGACCGGTTGGTAGGACATGTTCTGAGGCATCAAGGGATCACAAATTTAGCTTTGGAGGGCAGAGTGGAGGGTAAAAATTGTAGAGGGAGACCAAGAGATGAATACACTAAGCAGATTCAGAAGGATGCAAGTTGCAGTAAGTACTGGGAGATGAAGAAGCTTGCACAGGATAGGGTAGCATGGAGAGCTGCATCAAACCAGCCTCACGACTGAAGACCACAACAACAACAGCAACAACAACAACAACATTTAGATGTGCTAGTAGGTTGAAAAGATGAATATATACCATGCAGTATTTGAAACTGACATATATTTATTCCAGTCTGGCACTATAGTGCGTACGGTGAATAAAAAACACTGACAGTTAAGTTAAATTGGACTTGGCTTTGCTGCGGTGTGTCACAACCAATATGTTTACATCACTATAGCAGTGTTGTCGCTCCGTAACAGATTACTATTGTTTTGCGCCAACAGCTGATTGCACTTCGCAACTGACAAGTGATAACAGCGCTGGCAGCTATGTTGGCTTTCGAAGTAGAGCCCACAACATTGATGTTCTGGCAGCACACAGAATCTTGGTCGATAGGGATGGATTGATGTACAATGTATGGAGTTCACTATGATTGTTGTGAGTCGCTGTAGGAATGCGAGAGAAAGTGGAGTGTAATGGACTTGGGACGCTAGGCACTGAATGATGGTGTGAGTGCCTTTACGGTACATCAAAAATGAGAGGTGAGTGGAAGTGCTGAGTATGAGGAGACAAAGAGGGAAAAAACAAGAGAGAAGGTAGTCAAATTACGCATTCATGACAACCACAACCTCGAGCCGATGAGTGATCACATACACCTAACACAGTTAGAAACGCAGATGTCTTACCTGAGGGCCTTAGGTGGATTGATAACAGATTTGATAAGCCAGTGTTGAGCATACCAATAATCAGGCCAATGTCCCTTTTTGCCTTCAGGGAGTTTTCCATTAACAGTTTCTATTCTGAAATTGGAACTCCTAACTGAGATTCACTGGGACCCCAGTGATAACAAGGGATCATTGTTTTATCTAAATTGCTGTATATTACTTAGATATAAAAGGGACACTGTTCGTATTGACCAATGATTTGTCATGGCATATAAGTGCACGACTGTTTTTTGGCGTTTAATTGTATTCTTACGGTACGAAAAATTTCATCAAAATTGATTACTGTAACACGCTACCATCCCTTAGTAATACAACGGCCAGGAACGAAAGCTTTGGTCTTTTTTCCTTATTAGAATCGACCACGGATGCTCGTAGTACAGTGCTTGTCTGAACCTAAAGTAAGAAGATTTCTGCTGACAAATACACAACGTAGTTCCACGCAAGTCATGTACTGCAAACAGGTTCATCGACACAAGTTTGTTCTTGTAGCACATTCATTTGAAAGAGCTTTAAACTTCAGTAGCCATGGCGATTCAGTTTAGTCACCCATAGAAAAGTTTGTGTTCATTTCCTTAGAATAAGACAGTAATTGCTCTTAAAAAATGTTATCAAATGCCCATCACAATTTTAATAAACTGAAAACGAACAATGTAGCACTATACCATGACTCAGATTCACATGCGCTCACAATACTGTGACAGTCTGCCTGAGGCCACTTTGAGTGCTGATATACTCATGTCACTGCAGAATAGTACGTAAATTATCGTTTAACGTATTGTTCTAGAGGATGAATCTATCATCGCTTAATGCGTGCTGACGCACCGATCAAAATAGTGTTTCTATTATAACTTCACAAAGAAAACTGCTAACTATAAGCATTAATTATAAATTTATAAAAATAAATCTAATTGTTGTAACGAAAAAAGGTAGAATACTATTATAATGAAAAAGAGTGTCGCGTATCTACAGCTCTTTTTGCTTGCTGGCTGACAAAATTGTAATAGCGTGAAGTGACAGGAATACCACAATACATTGCGCTACTGTGCTACTAAGCGTAACACATGCTGTTTCTCATGTAAGGTGTATATCTTTGTGTAAATAACATCGAATACTCCTTTAGGCAGTGACAAATGCGCTCCGATATTTTAGTAGTATGCAGGATTAAATGTGCAGCACCCAAAGAATAAGTTTCTAATGCTAATCTGACTCGAAAAACACCTAGAAGATAATGGAACAGCACACACTTTCATTCATACTGCGCAACATAAAGAGAAAAAGAGGCACTCTTATCTTAAAACAGTACATAATACGTAAATAAACAGTTTCGTAAAACCGATAGTTTGTCTAAGCATGTATTAGCCTTTCACTTACGGCATCCATCAATGAATTGTGTACACATAAATTCAGAATGCATAAAATACTTAACTAACTGAAAAATCCTTTAGCAGAAGCCTAAAATTCTATCGAATGTATAATAAAAGCAATTCAGCGAGACAGTGTCTCTCATCAGCATCCAGTAACACAGGCCCATGGGTGAAAACGAACTACCATCCAAAGAGATTGCAGTATTCGCCAATAATATAATAAGGTAGTGCTGCTACCCAGACTTTGAGCAAGAATCACAAGTCTTTAGCAAAAGTAATGAGAAATAGCATGTAAGCCACTGTGGAGCATTACAGCAAGTTGGTAGCCACCAGTGTAGCGACATGGGGGTCACAATAACCGACTCACAAGGATATTGTGAAACCAGTAGTGCTGAGCACAGCAGTAAACAGTACTGCACAGCGGTAACTGGGCCAGTGGGGCAGTGTCACCACACCAGGACACGTCTCTTGTTATTGGCGACTTGACTGGGTGTCGGGTTTTAATGAAACAAATGCGCACCAAAGGAATACGAGATCCCAGTGGCACTTTGTCCGACTCCTGCCAGATGGCGGCGAGCTGTACCCCACGGACAGCCAGCCAGCCACCTTCACACACCGCAATGGTGACGCGACCAGAGTGATGCGCTATGTGGGCTGCGCAATGTCGAGGAAAGTAGAGGGCTGCTGACGTCAAAGTCTGTAGCTGTAAAGGCAACCAGCCCACTGTTGGTCTGCCATCAGCAGCCAGCACAAGAAGCCGCCGCCCATATGTCAGCATTGGCCAGTGAACCACAGAGAAAGGCGTGGTGCCTCACTACGTCATGTATTGCAGTCAATAAAAGGCACTCTTAACCGTCAACAGTGTTTCCACTGGGCCCACCAGCTCACAGCTACCTCCACCACCTTTGAAACCACCTCTTACAAAGCCAACTCAAACTTAACCTACTCATTTGTTACAAACAATATACAAGCCCAACGTAACCTGACTACTATACATGGACAACACGACTTCCAATAATTAACACAACAGAATGGTCCTGAATTGCAAGAAGTCCTATCAATAATACAAAACAAAAAAATATGAAATTAAAGAAATGTGAAATTACCTCTAACTCTGTTAATTGCCTAGGCTCATTTCAATCACGAATCTCAACAGTGTAAACTCCATTCTTTTTCATAAGTCACTTACCTCACAGAAAATCTTCATAATACGAACTACAGCAATTACAGCGAGTAGCAGCTGCAGCCACCTAAATAAAAACATTGTAACTACTATAGCCTCTAACTACTAGGAGACATACGGTTAGCGAAAGAAAGATTTTGTTGAAGAGCAAACAATGTATTTAGAAAATTTTGCCTTATTCATGTGACATTCAGTTCCAAAAACTATATAGTTGTCAATAATTCAACTGCCCAAACATTATCAACCAAACATCTATACATTTCCTTGTGTATTTTCTTATAACCACATCATTTCATTTCATTTACCATGGATGTCCTACCAAAACACTCTCCACTAAAAATATCATGTCCATACACTTATCTATCCACTCACTAACTGCTAGTCCCTCCAACCACAGAATCTCTTGGAGAGGGCGCAGAGCGCTGTCAGCGATATTAACACAATCTATAGAGCTGCCAACATACAAACAGGCTACTTACACCTTCAATAACAAACAGAGCTACTCTGTGATTGAATGCCTGTTTATGAAAATAACTGGCGGAACCTTTTCAGTTCAACAACAAGACAAGACGTTGGCTTTGCAGTGTGGCACATTTAAGCAATGTTTGTATGCAACAGGACTTTTTTTTTCTTTTTTGGGTCATCAGTCTTCCGACTGGTTTGATGCAGCCCACCACGAATTCCTCTCCTGTACCAACTTTCTCAGGATATCACTTACAACCTACGTCCTCAATCATTTGCTGGATGTATAACCATTTCTGTCCTCTAAAGTTGTTGCCCTCTACAGCTCCCTCTAGTATCATGAAAGTCATTCCCTCATGTCTTAATAGATGTCCCATCATCCTATCCCTTCTGATAGTGTTTTCCACATATTCCTTTCCTCTCCGATTCTGCGCAGAGCTTCCCCATTTCTTACCTTATCAGTCCACCTAAATTTCAACATTCGTCTGTAGCACCACATCTCAACTGCTTCGATTCTCTTCTGTTCCGGTTTTCCCACAGTCCGTGTTTCACTACCATAGAATGCTGTAGGCCAGACGTACATTCTCAGAAATTTCTTCCTCAAATTATGGCTTGTGTTTGGTACCGGTAGACTTCACTTAGCTAGGAATGCCCCTTTTGCCATTGCTAGTCTGCTTTTGATGTCCTCCTTGCTCCGTCCATCATTGGTTACATTACTGTCTAGGTGGCAGAATTCCTTAATTTCATCTATTTCGTGACCATCAATACTGATGTTAGGTTTCTCGCTGCTCATTTCTGCCACTTCTAATTACCATCTTCTTTCTTCGATTAACTCTTAATCCACATTCTATGCTCATTATATAATTTATCTTCACTTTCACTCAGGATAGCAATGTCATCAGGGAATCGTATCATTGATATCCTTTCACCCTGAATTTTAATTTCGCTCCTGAACCTCTCTTTTATGTCCATCATTGCTTCTTCGATGTACAAATTGAAGAGTAGGGGTGAAAGACTGCATCCGAGCACTTCGTTCTTGGTCGTCCACTCTTCACTTTTGTACATATTGTAGATTACTCATCTCTCCCTAAAGCTTACCCCTATTTTTCTCAGAATTTCGAACATCTTGCACCATTTTACATTCACGAATCCTATTTCCAGATCGACAAATCCTATGAACGTGTCTTTTATCTTGCTTCTATTACGAACCGCAACGTCAGAATTGTCTCTCTTGTGCCGTTACTTTTTCTATAGCCAAACTGATCATCATCTAGCACATCCTTAATTTTCTTTTTGATTCTTCTGTATATTATTCTTGGCAGCAAGTTGGATGCATGAGATGTTAAGCTGATTGTGCGATAATTCGGAATTGTGTGGATGATATTTTTTCGAAAGTCAAATGGTATGTCGTCAGGCTCATACATTCTACACACCAACCTGAATAGTCGTTTTGTTGCCACTTCCCTCAATGATATTTTGAATTATGATGGGATGTTCTCTAGCCTTTCTACCTTATCTGATCTTAATTCCCCCGAAGCTCTTTTAATTCTGAGTCTAATACTGGATCCCCTATCTCTTCTAAATCGATTTCTGTTTCTTCTTCTATACCGTCAGACAAATCTTCCTCCTCACAGAGGCTTCCAATGTACTCTTTCCGCCGGCCGTAGTGGCCGTGCGGTTCTAGGCGCTACAGTCTGGAGCCGAGCGACCGCTATGGTCGCAGGTTCGAATCCTGCCTCGGGCATGGATGTGTGTGATGTCCTTAGGTTAGTTAGGTTTAATTAGTTCTAAGTTATAGGCGACTGATGACCTCAGAAATTAAGTCGCATAGTGCTCAGAGCCATTTGAACCAGTTTTATACTCTTTCCACTTATCCGCTCTCTACTCTGCATTTAACAGTGAAATTCCCGTTGCATTCTTACTGTTACCACCCTTGCTTTTAATGTCACCAAAGGTTGTTTTACTTTCTTTTATGCTGAGTCTGTCCTTCCGACTATCATTTCTTTTTCGATTTCTTCACATTTTTCATGCAACCATTTCTTCTTAGTTTCCCTGCACTTCCCATTTATTTCATTCCTCAGCGACTAGTATTTACGTATTCCTTAGCTTTACGGAACATTTTTGTACTTCTTTCTTTCATCGATCGACTGAAGTTTTCATCTTTTATCATGGTTTCTTAGCAGTTACCTTCTCTTTGCCTATGTTTTTCTTTCCAACTTATGTGATTGCCCTTTTTCGTGATGTCCATTCCTCTTCAGCTGTACTGCCTGATAAGCTATTCCTTATTGCTGTATCTACAGCCTTAGAGAACTTCAAGCGACTCTCGTCATCCCTTAGTACTTCCGTATCCCATTTCTTAGCGTAACGATTCTTCTTTCCCAATCTCTTGAACTACAGCCAGTTCTTCATCACTACTGTAATGTGATCTGAGTCTAAATCTGTTCCTGGGTACACGTTACAATCCAGTATCTGATTTCGAAATCTGTGTTTGACCATGATGTAATCTAACTGAAATCTTCCTTTGTCATCCGGATTTTCCCAAGTATACCTCCTCCTCTTGTGGTTCTTGAACAGAGTATTCGCCATTAGTAGCTGAAATTTATTACAGAACTCAATTAGTCTGTCTGCACTCTCGTTCCTTATCCCAAGCCCATATTCTCCTGTAAATTTTCTTCTACTCCTTCCTCTACAACTGCTTTCCAGTCCTCCATGATTATTAGATTTTCATCGTCCTTTATATACCGAATTACTCGTTCTATATCCTCAAATACTTTTTTCTATCTCTTAATCTTCAGCTTGCAACGTCGGAATGTATACCTGAATTATCCTTGTCGAAGCTCGTTTGCTGTCGACTCTGAAAAGGAAAACCCTATCAGTGAACTGTTCACAGGAACTCACTCTCTGCCCTACCTTCCTCTTAATAAGGAATCCTACTCCCGTTATACCATTTGCTGCTGCTGTTGATATTTCCCTATACTTACATCACCAGAAATTCTTGTCCTCTTTCCGTTTCACCTCACTGACACCCATTATATCTACAATGAGTCTTTGCATTTCCGTTTTCACATTTTCTAGTTTCCTTAACACGTTCAAGCTTCTGACATTCCACTTCCCAACTCGTAGAATGATATCCTTTCGTTGATTGTTCAATCTTTTTCTCATTGTCGCATCCCCATTGGCAATCACCTCCCGGAGACCCGAGTAGGGGACTGTTAGGAAATCTTTTTTCCAATGGAGAGATCATCATGACAATTTTTCAGTTACAGATCAGATGCCCTGTGGATACACGTTATGTGCCTTTAATGCAGTGGTTTCTATTGCCTTCTGCATTCTCAAGCCGTTTATCATTGGTGATTCTTCCACCTTTAGGGACTGTTTCCCACCCCTAGGACAAGAGACTGCCCTAATCCTCTGCTCTTTTTGACAAGGCCGTTGGCAGGATGAGGGTGACGTCTTATGCTGGAAGTTTTCGGCCACCAATGCTGATTATAAATCAAAATTTAAGCAGTGGCGAGGTTTGAACCCGGGACCGAGGACGTTTTGATTACCAACCAAAGAGGCTACCGCTTTTTTTTCTTTTCATTTTGTTTGATATAGTTCGTTGCGTTTTGTCTGGGCGAACGTCAACTGTTGAAGTTGAGCGTTGATTCTTTGACTCAGTTTTTTTTTTATTACAGAGAGCACACAGCCTTCTGACCGAACACGCTGAGCTACCGTGCCAGCACCGCTAGACCACGGGCCACGGCCAAGCAAGAGGATTTGTTTCTAATAAATGTTCATATGATTTTAATATTGATGTACTGAGCTTTAAAAGCTATACTCATAGTGTACAAACTTGTTACAGTAATATTAATACAATCCACACTTCTCATTACAAAACTAAAACACTTGGGTCGAGCAAATAATCCAAAATATTGGTCTTACCATACATCTTGTAGACTGTTCAGTACATGGCTCTCCATCGCAGACCAAAAACTCATAAAAATCCATACGTCATGATAACACTCATAGGGGATGCGATGTAATTAATAGTATTTCCCGTGCACTGTTCACGAGAAACAAACATTTAAAATCAAATAGAAAATGCATGAACACTATGCATAAAATCAGATCCCAGCAACACACCTGAAAATAAGACTTAATCTAAAGCATTTGTTTTAACATAAAAGGGGAAACTAACCACTGGACCTGTGCGTAAGGAAACGCGTTGGATGTGCTAGCAGGAAAGCTACGAGGTGAGTGGCTTAGGTGCAAAAATGTAACCTCGGAATACAAGAGAAAATTGTGGAAAAAATCATTTATTCCTAAGATATGGATGTGAGGCATGTACACAATTCCTGATAACATTAATCCCTAAAACATTAAAGGAAAGCATCGATACATTCACCGTTATAATCTACACCTAAAAGCACTTGTGTGAATCATTCATACAACTGCTGTTGCCTGATAACTGATCGCAATAACTCGTGAAACGGCACACGTTTCGCAGTACACCCGCGTGCCCAGGTGGTTTGTGGAGACCCAATTTCTAGGTATCGTGGCCAAGTTGCAACAATATCACATTACGCAATCCTGAACAGTTAACATTATTTAAAACAAACGTGAAATCGTGCAGTTAGTGATGACGGTAGCCCAACAAACTCTAATGTTCAACCACGTGGTTGGCTCCCCACGGACGAAAGATACATAAAGCAAGGAAAATTTACGAGAAGGCAAAGCTATTAATATTTAGAAAAATGAAAGCTTATACACGCACAGCTGAAGGCAAATAGACATTCATACAGAAGCGAGTGCTCACTTCTTATCGACACCTTTGTGTGGCGCTCTTCCGGCGGATACAAGTCTGCTACAGAAATTTACTAAAAGAAAAATCTGCTAGTTTTCCATTCCTTGCTACGGCAAGGCAAAGTAATCTTTCAGAGTTGAAAAGTGAGACCAAAAGCTAACAGCTCTCCTCTCGCCAAGTAACAACGAGCCACGCGGTCGGTTTAATTCACCCTTCTCCGACTGGAGCACAGCTGTGGACGATTCCCGTACCGGCGGCAGACTGCCTCCCTTTTTCATCTCCAGCCTCTTCCACGCTCCGCGTGGACCGGAAAAACCAAAAGATGCGATTTCCGCCACCAACCTAAAGCAGGTGGATTTCTCACAAGTAGCGCAAGCCTCTTTGCCTACTTGCCCACTACGAGAGATGGCTACTCTGTACAACTGCTGCTGAATCTGTATGACTATCGCAGCCTTTCTGCAGCAGACTACACCACCGTCTAGCAATGTGACACACAACTACATTCATTCAATCACACCACTATGAGAGTTATGAGAAAAGATAAACAAGGAAAAGAAAGAGAAATGCTAGTGAAAATGGGCTACAGGACTAATGAGGGGAAGCTACAGAACCCTTTCACTATGTCTAAATTAGTCATAATTAATAAGTCTAGTCTTCAGCCTTCAGAGGCTGATGTTAATATGGGTAGCACAGGTGCTGAGATCAAATTAACGCACTCCTCAGTTAACTTCCTTTGAGCCTTCCTATGCTGTTGTACCAAGACTGTTAACAAGTGGATTTGAAAATTCAACATATACTGTGTACATGTTAAGTCAGAAGTATGAAGATCGCAGATGGGCTTTTCACACTCTAAGAATGCTCTTTCTGTCAGTTGGCCTTTAAACTTTCATGTTAGCTCTCTCTCTCTTGGGAACTGTCAGACTCAGTTTATGAGGCCATGAATTTTCCTTCGACGGAATGCCGCAGTACCACACACCCGTAGTGCTCTGGCGTGTAATGTCACAAGTGCATGGGCAGTTTAGTATGGAAAATGTGCTGCACACGTTCTGACGTAAAAGAATGGACATTGAACATTTATATATTTACTAAACATAATCAGTAGTACACACATTCAAAGCAGGATGTATTTGAATCCACACTCATTCCACTGAGAAAAAAGTGTTTGCATTTTGCTCTGCTTGAGCCTGAACAAGAATTGAATAGATTTCATCCGCTAAAAGTACCTGTAATAAGTTGGCCATCCACTGTCGCTGAATTGTTCGGTTCTCATGAATCGTGTCCTGGAATAAAGACACAATTCATGGTTGCAAAGCAGTCTCTTACGTATATGTCCCCAAAAATTATTTCTGAGTTTTTGTTTTCTTTAGTGGGTGTAAACACGTCCGACTGCAACACACTGCACGGAATCATTCAATATTTGGTACTCGACGAAATCAAGAGATGGGTTACCGTGTCACTGGTAAAATGTGTCACAGGATGTATTATATCTGAAATGAAAATAAAATTACATGCGTTACAACCGAAGCAGTTGCCTAAAACTACATAAGCTAAGTTCGTGCTGTAGGAGAACTCCCATGGAATTCCCCGCTACCGTTATCATCATTTTTATTATTCTTGTAATGCTCATCGACGTACCAATTGGTGTAACATTCGAGACATAATACATAACAAAAGCAAATTAATTAACTATAGGAATAAAATTTCATGTAATGTCTATTATGTCGATCAGATAGAGTTCCACCTTAACAAAGTCCAACAGTCAGTTCTCAACAAGCATGCATCTTCAAAGATGAAATTACCTCAATTTATCATGGATGCTCTGGTTCAAATGGCTCTGAGCACTATGGGACTGAACTGCTGAGGTCATCAGTCCCCTAGAACTTAGAACTACTTAAACCTAATTAACCTAAGGACATCACACACATACATGCCCGAGGCAGGATTCGAACCTGCGACCGTAGCAGTCGCGCGGTTCCGGACTGAAGCGCCTAGAACCGCTCGGCCACTCCGGCCGCCATGATGGAAGCTCTGTTCACGCGTGTTCACGTGACTGTGTCTGTGAACACCAACATACTCACAGCGCTCTCAGCCACTCTGTGGGCGTTTGTAGAGCAATAACACAGTGCGAATATCAGCTCATACAGTCATAGACGGTATTGAGTTGGGTACTATGTGGTAAGTGGTAGAAAACTCATGTACAACAGAATTACGAGTCGTGTGCATTCATTCCGCGCCTAGTTACAGCTGCACGGCACTCTAAATGTGGTCCGAATACGTAATAATCACGCTCTTAACAATCACTATCTTCGCCACCTTACGAGCTCAAACATGAAAAGATAGGAGAGTCTAATAAACCGGATACGCAAGGTGTTCTTCAGCCCACTGAAGGAACTGAATCATAGGCCTTTCAGCCAATATGAGGCCAGTTTCACGTCTTCGGCGAGGGATCCGACAAATTTTTCCACTAGGTCAACACAACAGATATACTCGACATGCGACCCAGTGGCACATTCCCGTTGATATCACAAGTGTGATGGAAGGAGTGGGGGGTAATGGTTGGGAAGCGAGGTGGGGGCATCAGATGGAGCAGCGGGCTCGCTAATCTCAGTCTCGACCAGCTTTCCAATAGCTGATGTTCTCACGCTCCACGGAGTGAACTACAGCTGGGCACAAATTGAGGATCCACAAGATTCGTAGCTGGTGAGTCATCGACTGGTGGAATTGGTGTAAAGATCCACACATATATTTCTAGTGTTCTTAAAACTAATTTTATTCGCTTCAGATTTTTGCCGTTTGTTGCATTTTACGGTTCCCATGTTTTCCGCTACCTTCCAGGATTCCTTTTTGTCCTTTATTTTATATTTCTTTGTTTATTGCATTAATCTTTCAAGATTCATTCTGCCTCCTGTCGTTTTCCTCCAATGCCTCCTTTGTTACATTTCTTTAGTTTACTTCTGGTAACCCCCTGGTAGACCCCTTTTCAACCTCTTAAAACCCGATTTCTATACTACCGGTCTCCATTTTTTGCTCCTTATGTACCACACATGATTCACGTTCACGTATAGATAGAACAGTAGTATTTAATCTAGTATGTTTCAAAATTTTATTTTTTGACCATCTGCAAGTTTTTACGCAAATAATAGTTATTCCATTCATTTTGTGTATCTATCTCACAATTGTACATTAATTCAAGATGTTTGACGTGTCCTAGTAAATTAACCTTATCGACTATTTTTGTCCGTACTGTATGGTTACCCACAAATACCACGCTCTTAATTTGCTGCATCAAAATTTACAGATTAATTCTCAAAGTACTTTATTCAGTCCTATATCTGAAATCTAGAATATATTATATCATTATAATGATAGTTCAGCGTAACCTACAGATTCATTTTCATTCCAAACGAGATAAGTTATAGAAGTTCAACAATGAAGTACATTTTGTTCATTATGTTTTAGAGAAGTATTACTTTAAAGATTCATTCAGTTATTTATATTTCTAAACCATATTGTGACCAGAGAAAATATACAATCGTCCATAACTCTTGCTGTAAACAAAGCTTTACTGTAACACATGATTCACTTTCTTTGCTGATTTGTATTTTCTCATCTAAAAATTTCATATATGTTGCAAATAAGCGGAAAATAGAAGATGCAGGAAATTGTACGGCTTTCCCCAAGGTTTTCTCTTCCTCTCTCTCTTATTTTGAGATTGAACGCTTTATTTCATTCTGTTCAGGTTCATATCGTAGACAATAATTCACGTGAACGGCGTATAATTTAGGACGTTCGTCTCAGATGCGTAGGTTTCACAACAAGAGGCCATATAATGTTTGTGGACTAACACTGCACAGTGCAGGAATGTGAATTACATTGTCGGTGGGCGTAAGAGCACGTTATTGTCGTACGATGTATTAATTGTGTAATCCCAGAAATATTTCTTGCCACCTTTAGTTCACAAACGAAATTTATTCAAGCACACAGTTTGAATTGTAGACTGCATTTACTACATTGCATCACACGCATAATAGAGTTGACGGGAAAATGCACTAATTCATAACTTCACGACATCTCGTATGTACCCCAGCAGTGATTTAACACAGTCAGTTTAGTTTAGTAGTTGTGACATTGTGTTTAATTATTATTTATCGTTCATGCTTTGTTTGATATCAATCAGGCGCTTACTTGAGCAAATATGTCTCTGCTGTCGACTTGTTTTCATCGTTCACTAACAGCAGAAGGAAAATAAAAATAATTACCTTTGTCTCTTCTTGTTCTGGTAGCTGCCATACCCAGTGGACGGAAGCCGGAAGCAGGGCTCGCGTTTTGTATAGAATATTGCCCAGTATATTGGAGAGTTGAAACAAAAATCGTTTTCCACATATTATTTTACACATCACATAAAATTTGACGCTGTTAGACTACCTGAAAAGAAAAGAGAATCATTCTGTAAGGAAAGAGGGCACGAAGGGAAATTTCACGAGTTGGTTGGGGGGGGGGGGGGGAGAGAAGGGGGAAATCTGATGTTACTTCAGAAAATCGGACCAAATTTACAAAGAAGTTGACAGTATCATCCCAGTTATCAGTATGACGTTGCACGACGTCTGGCCAGGATGTATGCACTGATTCGGTTGGGAAGATTGTCATAAAGCCAGTGTATCTTCTGAGACAACTTGGATCACGGCTGCTGTAAGTGATCATTGATATCATGGATACTGCCGCTTAGACGGAGTTAACATTCGAGATGGTCCCACACGTGGTCTATTGAGGACAGATCTGAAGATCTTGCTTACTCCAGGAGTACCTCTACATCATGAGACAGTTCATAGAGACACGTGCCATGTGTGGAAGAGCATTATCCTGTTGAAAAATGACACCAAAACGTTGTCGCATGGGAGGCAAGACTTGAGACGCAGGACGTTCCTGACATAATGTTTTGCCTTCAGAGTTCCCCCAACCGCTACTAACCGTGACCTGCAGTCATATCACACAATGACACCAGTTGTAGCCCTGTTTACCTCTCCAATTCGTTGGAAGAATGGAACCTCTTCACAGGTCGCCACCACATTTACTGATGATGCTCACTCAGTATACTCTAGAACCGCGATTCGTATCTGAACACACCGCGTTGCCATTGACTAACATCCACGTTTCCCAGTCATGGCACCATTCCAGACACGGCCATTTGTGTCGTGGTACCGCTTTTGGATTAAAATCATCAGCAATGGTAGAAAAAGGCTTCCAACATAAGGAGTCACCCTTGTTCTACCAACGACCTTGTCAAAGAGGGCGGAGAAGCGTTCAGAGGTGCAGAGCAGTATCTTGCCTCGGAATGGGGAATTGCCCCTAAAAGGTGGAAGCATCACCAATGGCCAACGGCATGGGGATGCACAAAGCAATATAAACCAATGCATTAAACAAACAGAATGTGTAGCCACAGGACATGTGGCCTGTAACTGAAAAAAGATATCATGATGGTCTCTCCATTGACAAAAGATTACGCAATATTAACCTATTCCGTTCCCTGGGAGGGAACTGCAAAAGGCACTAAGCACAAGTGGCCCATCGGGACCATCCGACCGTCGTGTCATCCTCAGTTGAGGATGCGGATAGGAGGGGCATGTGGTAAGCACACCGCTCTCCCGGTCGTTATTATGGTTTTCTTTGACTGGAGCCGCTACTATTCGGTCGAGTAGCTCCTCATTTGGCATCACGAGGCTGAGTGCACCCCGAAAAATGGCAACAGCGCATGGCGGCTGGATGACCACCCATCCAAGTGCCGGCCACGCCGACAGCGCTTAACTTCGCTGGTCTCACGGGAACCGGTGTATCCACTGCGGCAAGGCCGTTGCCTGAACTGCAAAAGGGGAGTGACCAAAAGAAAAAAAACTGAATAACAAACAAAAGGGTAACGTTCTATTACTCGGAATTGTAATGTCAGAAGTTTTAACGCGATAGGGAAGCCAGAAAATCTGAAGAGGAAAGTTCTTAGGCTCAATGTAGACGTAGCGGGGGTCAGTGAAGTAAATGAAAAGATGACAACGATTTCTTGTCAGACGAGTATAGGATAGTATTAACATCAGCAGAAAATGGTATTGCATGAGAAGGATTCGTTATGAATTGGGAGGCAAAGTACAGAATGAGTTCTTGGGAACAATTCGATTACAGGTCTGACTCATCAGAATGGACAGCAACGCAACTCCGGCAATGACAGTTCAGACATACACGCCAATGTTGCAAGCAGAAAATGAAGGAGTATAGAAAACACATGAAGAAATTGAATGAGTAATTTAGTACGTAAAGGGAGACGACAATCTAATAGTCATGGGGTATTGGAATGCGGTTATAGAGCAAGGAGTAAAAGAACGGGTTACGGAAGAATATGGGCCTGGTAGCAGGAATGAGAAATACTAATGTAGTTGTGCAATAAATTTCAGATGAAAATACCGAATGCTCTATTCAAGAACCACAAGAGGTGGAGGTATACTTGGGAAAGGCCGGGAGCTACGGCAAGACTACAGTTAGATTACATCGCGGTCAATCAGAGATGTAGAGATCAGATATTCGATTGTAAGACGTACCAGGAGCCGATATACACTACGATCACAATTTTGAAATGATGAAGAGCAGGTTGAAATTTAAGAGGCCCGTCAGGAAGAACTAGTGCGCAAAAAAGTGCGTTACGGAAGTACTAAGGAATGAAGAGATATGCTTCTCTGAGGCTATGGATACTGCGATAGGGAAGAGCTCGGTAGGTAATTCAGCTTAAGAGGAAGAAACATCTCCAAAAAGGGCAGTCACAGAAGTTGCAAAGAAAGTCATAGGTACAAGGAAGGTAACTGCGAAGAAATACTTCAGTAATCGACGAGAAGGGAGTACAGAAATGTTTAGGGAAATTAAGGAATACAGAAATACAGATCACATGGAAATGATATAAATAGAAAGTATAGGGAAGCGAAAATGAAATGGCTACATGAAAAATTTGAAGAAATCGAAAAGGAAATGGTTGCTAAAGCAACCTTTGGTGAAACTGAAAACATGGCGGGTACGATTAAGAATGCAAGGCAAATTACATTGTTAAATGCAGAGGAGAGAGAGAGAGAAGTGGAGAAAGTACCTTGAAGGCCTGTGTGTCGGAAAGGACTTGTCTAATGACCTGACAGGGAAGAAATAGGAGATCCAGCTTTAGAATAAAAATTTGAAAAAAGCTTTGGACGACTTTAGATCAAATAAGGCAGAAGAGAGAGATAACATTTCATTGGAATTTCTAATATCATTGGGAGAAATGGCAGGAAAACGATAATTCAAGCTGGAGTGTAGAATCTATGAGGCTGGCGATACACCACCACACTTTCGGAAAAACGCCCCTCATAAAATTACAAAGACAGCAAGTGTCGACAAGTGCGACCATTATCTCACAGTCAGCTTAATAGCTGATGCATTCAAGTTGTTGACAATAATGATATCCAGAAGAAGAGAAAAGAAAAATGGGAGCAAGGTATAAAGACGGATAATATACAATGCGTCTAAGAACCAAGAGAGAACAATAAGAATGAAAGACCAAGAACGAATTGCTCGGATAAAAAAAGGGCATAATACAGGGATGTAGTCTTTCGCTCCTACTGTTCAATCTATAAATCGAGAAAGCAATGACGGAAATAAAAGAAAGGTTTCAGAGTGGATTAAAATTAAGATGGAAGGATATCAATGAGAAGATCTGCTGATAATATTGCTGTCCTCAGTGAAAGTGACGAATGCTTACAGGTTCTGTTAGAATGAATAGTCTAACGAAAAAATGATATGGCCTGAAAGCAAATCAGAGAAAGACGAAAGTAACAAGAAGTAGCAGGAATGAGAACAGGGAGAAACTTAACAACGGAATTACGGATGACGAAGCAGACAAATTTAAGGAATTCTTCTACATTGTAACAAAATGACGCAGGGATGTGGCAAGGACTACATGAAAGCCAGACTAGCACTGGCAAAAAGGACTGGCAAAGAGGACTCTACTAGTATCAAACATATGCCTTAATTTGAGGAGGAAATTTATGAGAATGAACGTTTGGAACATAGCATCGTATAGTGGTGAAACAGTGATTGTGGGAACACCAGAACAGTAGAGAATTGAAGAATCTGACATGTGTTGCTACAGACAAATCTTGACAGTTAGATGGACTGATAAGGTGAGGAATAAGGAGATTCTCCGCAGAATCGGCGAGGAAACGAATATGTCTTCGCTTATGGTCGTCAGACGTGATCGACCAGAGCGTTGACGACGAGTGTGTCAGTTCTCAGATTCCCATTCAGTCCAACACTGGACCACTGTCAAATCCGAATGCCTTACAATTTTGGGTACCCATAGGATCATGGAATACCACAATACGGCTGCCCAAATCATCACCAAACCCCGCCCCATGTTTCGCTCTTGGGATGTAAACTGGACAAGAAATTGGAAACTACGTGCAACACCATCAAACCAAATTATTTCTTCGATAATCCAGGTTTTTCTGTTACGGGTATTTGCATCACTGATGAGTGGTTTTGAAATTCCGTCTCGCCCTGCTGTTTCTAGCTTATCGAGCTCTCTTTGCGTGGAGACAAAGGTTTGCAAGTGTGGCATTGAGATCTGCAGTGACTTTTGCAGCTGTCGTCCTCGTATTTTTTTGTCACAATCCTCTTCTGTGACCGATTGTCAAGATCACTCAGGACATACTTTCGTCCTCGTTGTAATGGATGATGTTTTTCTGCCTTCTATGAATGTGGTAAAAATCATCAAAATACGGTGCCTCTTTAAACACTAAGAGAGGTCACGATAACGGGGATTCGAATGTAGCTGGCAATATATTTCAAACAATATGCATCAGAGGCATCTAGCGATAAAACATAACACTAAAGCTCATCCACCCACAGAAAAGAAATTATAGTAAGTTTTCCTTCTCATTCGTTATTCCTTTTCACTGAGAACTAATCTGTTGCGAGAGTTGCTCCGGAAATCAAATATGCTGCATATTGTTGCTGTTTTCAGTCAGGCATTTAATTGCCTTATTTTTTTAGTGGCATATATCTTATGTTGACGAAAAGTGATGTGTTGTTATTTCATAGACCAGGGATTGTTCGCTACTAAATTGTGATACCAGAACACATCTGTTAGAGCCCGTTAGAGTTTCAGCGTACCATAGACTTATCTCGGTTCCCTCTAATCTACGTCGCGTTTCTCCGACGGCGGTTTAATAGAACTCTGCCCGCACGAGACAGACATTTAACTTATTGCATGCAATAAACACAAAACAAGCTCTGCTAAGAAATGGTTCAAATGGCTCTGAGCACTACGGGATTTAACATCTGAGGTCATCAGTCCCCTAGAACTTAGAACTACTTAAACCTAACTAACCTAAGGACATCACACACATCCAGGCCCGAGGCAGGATTCGAACCTGCGACCGTAGCGGTCGCGCGATTTCAGACTGAAGCGCCTAGAACCGCTCGGCCACTCCGGCCGGCGCTCTGCTAAAGACTATATAAAGTCAGTCTCAGTAACGTGTACACAGTTTGTAACAAAATAACACTTCCCGATTCATTTATTCTTCCGCAGCTGCTAAACACGCTGCCTGTTCTGTGGAGCCTGTGACAGCAGATATCAGTGATGTGTGGGTAGTACTATCAGCGCTGTTAGCTGGAATCACTAACAATGAATAACGCTCCAGGCCTCGATGGAATCTCTTTTTTGTCATAGGATTTACCTAGAATCTGTGACTAAGCTAAGCCCCCTTTTAACCACGTATATGGTACATACTTCGAATAAAAACCTGTGCTCAGTGGCTGGAAGGAAGCATAGGTCATACCAGTCTCCAAGAGCAGAAGTGAACCACCAGACTACCATCCAACTGATCTGTAATTCATCTGTTGTAGAATCATAGGGCATATTCCGACCTCAAACCTAATAAGATATCTCCAACAGAATGACTTCCTCCACATCAGTCTGCCTGGATTATGAAAACATTGTTCATACGAAACTCCACTAGCGATTTCCTCAAATCAAGTCCTCTAAAAGTCGTAGATCAAGGCACTGAGGTAGATGCAGTTTACTAAAGAAATTGTCAAACGTAGTAAGAAATTAAATTTCTGGATGGACTGGGGATTTATTAGTCAGGATGTACCGTGATATCTTGAACGGAGAGTCATCGGCAGATACAGAAGCAATTTCATGGTTGTCCTTCGGAATTTTATTGAAACACTTGCTGTTCAGTTTGTATATTGATGACATGGTAGACAATATTAACAATTACCACTGTCTTTTTGCAGATGAAGCAGTTCGATATGACGAAGCATTATCTGAAAAAACTACCAGATATATAGATAAGACCTCGATAAGAAATCAAACTGATGCAGTGATTTGCATCGATAAGAGATCAAATTGATACAGTGACTGGCATGTGATTATATTTTGAACTGATGAGCATGCAGTGTAGGGACAATTGATTTTGGATCAGAATAACAAAGGAAGCTATTCAATGTAGGACTGACGATATCTCGTGAACAGAGGTGATAGCTACCATACTAACTAAACTCTGGTTAAACAGTCTACAAGCGTTTACAGCCGAGAGACATCCAGACCGCACGCCAGGTGAAGGGTTACTGGCCACACCGGGACTCGAAAATAGCCACTTTTTCCAGTCCCACCCGACCTGTGGCGATGAGAGAGGGCAGTAATTACGTACATTTCAGGAGAAGATGATAGGAATGATACTCATAGAAACATTGCTCTATTTTGACGAACTCAATCGGCTGAAAACCCGAGAGTCTTATATTCAACTCTCCGGAAAAGACAACAGATCATCCTGTGTTTTTTCTATAAAAATAAACTTGTGCATTATGCAGAAAACAGAATAGTAGCATGATACGATTACAAGTATCAATAATCAACAAACTCAGACAAATACGTCGGTACAACAACTTGTGTGACATGAAATGATCATACACTCTAGCGTTAAGCAAAACAAGCGGAACAGAGTGGTTCATTGGCAGGATTCTGGGAAAATTCAGTAAGTCTCCACCTATAACTTTTGCGTCCCGTTCGAGAATACTGCTGGTATGTGTAGGACTCATACCAACTAGGACTAATAGAGAATACTGAACGTGTATAAAGAACAGCACGAATGGTCAGTGGTTCGTTTCACCTAAGGGAGTGTGTCACTGAGATAATGAATAATCTGAACAGCACACACTTGAAGATAGACACCATTTCTCCAGCGAAAGCCTACTCAGAAAACTTCCAACAGAAACAATTAAGTAAGGAATCTAGGAATGAATCACAACTCCCTACACATCAACCCGGACGCGACGATGAGGAAAGGATTAGGCTACTTTCAGCAGTCATTCTTCCCACACTCCATACGGGAACTGAACGGAAGAAAGCCCACATCCGCGGTACGATGGCAAGTATCGTCTCTCAACTGTTTCACTGTCGCTTGTAGAGTATAGACGTAGATGTAGGTACAGGGATCGGGAAGAAGCCTGCGCCGAATAGAGTCTCTGAATAGGTTACCGAGGCGTGGTCGTGTACGGAAAAAAGTGCCTCAATTCGAGCCCAGATGTCGCAGAAAGTGAAGCGTCGTTCTTTTTGCTGTGAGCTATCTGCAAGCATAAATTCCAAAATCGTTGACTCATGTTTGATATCTAAGATCGTCATTCGGTAATCAACGAACGTTTCCGCAACGAATCGACGCAGATGTTTTGCGGCATGCCATCTTTTCGCCTCAGTATTCAGTAATGCGCATAAGAGCGCCGATGCACTTTGTACCGCTAGGTACATGATGAGTGCAATAAGCTACGTTAATAAAATGGCGGTCTCATAAGTCACAAATCTCATGTGCTGAATTGTATGGCGTAATATAGATTTTCTATTTCATTTTTTTCCATGCAAAATGTATTCATAATTAATCCCACTGAGAGACATTTTATTCCATAAATTCCAGAATACTTTTCGACTTGCACCTCACTGTTGCAACTCGTAGTGTTCAACATAAAGGTTGCAGAAAGAGGGTGTCCTACCACAGAAAATAGTTACCGAGCCGCAGTGGCTTGCTAAGCACGGTGTGGTACAACTAAACAGTTCCGCCACACGAGGCAGGTTGATGTAGAGGAATAATGTTGGCAACACGAATGTGACAGTTGATAAAATTAATTTATTAAAAATACTTAACAAACACTTAACTTTAGTGTCATAATGTGAACGATGCGTAGCAAGTTGGTTGAAGAGTTCCAACAAAGGTAATACTTTGAACACTGATCTAGTTTTTGATTCCATTGAGTGATGATATCGAAGCTGGCTCTGCCTGTGGTGACAGTACAGAAGTCCTGGCTCTGTTAATACACAAACACTGCAACACTGGTAGACTTTCTGGAACAACTGACTGACAAGGGAACAATCCCAGGTGTTAACAAACCATCTTGATGAAACTTTGAGGGTGTGTAGAGCAGGCAGAATAATGCAATACGTATTTTTATTATTTGTGCCCAGTTTCACATCAAAATGGTAAAAAACATCCCCCAAAAGTAATTTGGCATGTTACGTTTGGAGCAAATATCTTCGAAACGACGTTATATAAAAATGTTTCTCATTTAAAAGTTGGAAACTGAATGACTGAATTTTGTAATAATTTGCAATTTTGCAAAATACTTCACCAACATTAATTACTTTTGAAAATTTAAAATTAAAGATTTCAAGCTTCATCCATGTGTGTGTAATAAAGCTAATATATGAAATGCAATTTTGAAAAATTGGCTGTACACAGTGAACTTTCAGTGTTTTTTCGACATACCTAAGTAAAATACCTAAACATACATTACTATGTAAGTTATTTATTTTACTTACATTTATTTTATGTTTTAAATTGTTATTTTATTTTTTAAATCCTTTTTTATTGGTTTACCGTTTCACATACTCGTATTTTGTTAAATGATGATAATAAGTAAGTCATTACTGTGATAAAAATTGTCACAATATTGATGACCTGTATAGAAATGCTTAAACATAACGTTCCCTCAGACCTTGCACATAAAATGAATGAAATTTATTTGCATAAAATGCATGAAGGAGAACGCAATATAAAACAAAATTCAGTAGAATTTCAAATTGTTGCGGATTATCCTCTAAATATCTTGATTTGCGCGTGGCACATTTCGGTATATTGGTAAGCCGTGGCAAGAAAAATTGGTTGTGTACTAGTAACTGCAGCTTCATTATATTGTTTCTCAACTGGAGTGTGACATTAAAATCATTCAGCAGAATTAGATCTGAAAATCTTCTCACAAGCTCCTTCCGACATCGAAAGCCGTATTAGTACCATGTTTGTACCTGTGTCGTCGAGTCCTTTGGGATCACCAGATGAACAAGTTTCTTGTCCTTGGGTAAGGAGGTCAAAACGATTTTTCCCCACTGAACACCTACATTTTCATAGTTTTAAAAGAAATTAATGGCGAGTTTGGACGCAGAATTTGAGAATCTATTTTTGAAGCCACAACTCTCCTTCTGACAGCATCAAAATCTATTAAACAAACATCTGGCCAGGTCAAAAGATATTTGAAAGATGCCCTCTTTCCCCAAGAGGGAGAAAAACCTGTATTATTGTGAGATTCTTAGGGCAATCGGGGTTAAAGAAGCATACAGAACATCATTCTGAGGACATGGAACCTATTCATCTGGTGATCCCAAAGGGTTCAACGGCACAGGTACATTAGTGAGATGTATACGGCTATGTTGGAAGAACTTCGTGAGAAGATATTTAGTTCTAGAGTAAATCTCCATATGGGAGACAATATAATTCAGCTGCAGTCACTAGTACATATTCAACATTTTTCGCTAAGGCTTACCAGTTTACTGAAATATGCCTGGTACAAATCAGGTTATTTAGAGGATAGCCCGTGACAATTTGAAATCCTACTGAATTTTGTTTTGTATTGTATTCTCCGTCATGTATATTATTTGAAGAAATTTCGTTCACTTTATGTGCATGGTGTAAGAAAATTTAACGTTTTCACAGTTTATTTACGTATTATCATTGTTGCAATGAATTTTATCATAATGGGTTGCTTATTATTTTCAAACAGCAAAATACAACTATGTGAAGCGGTAAACCAATAAAGAAAAAAACAGAAATCAGTACAAAATGTAAAATAATAATTTAAAGCATAAAACAATTGTAAGTAAACTAAATAACTAGACTAATAGCGATTGTTTAGATGTCGTAATTGTTGTTGTTGTGGTCTTCAGTCCTGAGACTGGTTTGATGCAGCTCTCCATGCTACTCTATCCCGTGCAAGCTTCTTCATCTCCCAGTATCTACTGCAGCCTACATCCTTCTGAATCTGCTTAGTGTATTCATCTCTTGGTCTTCCTCTACGATTTTTACCCTCCACGCTGCCCTCCAATACTAAATTGGTGATCCCTCGATGTCTCAGAACATGCCCTACCAAACGATCCCTTCTTCTAGTCAAATTGTGCCACAAACTCCTCTTCTCCCCAATTCTATTCAATACCTCCTCATTAGTTATGTGATCTACCCATCTAATCTTCAGCATTCTTCTGTAGCACCACATTTCGAAAGCTTCTATTCTCTTCTTGTCTAAACTATTTATCGTCCACGTTTCACTTCCATACATGGCTACACTCCATACAAATACTTTCAGAAATGACTTCCTGACACTTAAATCTATACTCGATGTTAACAAGTTTTTCTTCTTCAGAAACGCTTTCCTTGCCATTGCCAGTCTACATTTTATATCCTCTCTACTTCGACCATCATCAGTTATTTTGCTCCCCAAATAGCAAAACTCCTTTACTACTTTAAGTGCCTCATTTCCTAATCTAATTCCCTCGGCATGACCCGACTTAATTCGATTACATTCCATTATCCTCGTTTTGCTTTGTTGATGTTCATCTTATACCCTCCTTTCAAGACACTGTCCATTCCGTTCAACTGCTCTTCCAAGCCCTTTGCTGACTCTGACAGAATTACAATGTCATCGGCGAACCTCAAAGTTTTTATTTCTTCTCCATGGATTTTAGTACCTACTCCGAACTTTTCTTTTGTTTCCTTTATTGCTTGCTCAATATACAGATTGAATAACATCGGGGATAGGCTACAACCCTGTCTCACTCCCTTCCCAACCACTGCTTCCCTTTCATACCCCTCGGCTCTTATAACTGCCATCTGCTTTCTGTACAAATTGTAAATAGCCTTTCGCTCCCTGTATTTTACCCCCGCCACCTTCAGAATTTGAAAGAGAGTATTCCAGTCAACATTGTCAAAAGCTTTCTCTAAGTCTACAAATGCTTATCTTCTAAGATAAGTCGTAGGGTCAGTATTGCCTCACGTATTCCAACATTTCTGCGGAATCCAAACTGATCTTCCCCGAGATCGGCTTCTGTCAGTTTTTCCATTCGTCTGTAAAGAATTCGCGTTAGTAGTTTGCAGCTGTGACTTATTAAACTGATAGTTCGGTAATTTTCACATCTGTCAACACCTGTTTTCTTTGGGACTGGAATTATTATATTATTCTTGAAGTCTGAGGGTATTTCGCCTGTCTCATACATCTTGGTCACCAGATGGTAGAGTTTTGTCAGGACTGGGCCTCCCAAGGCTGTCAGTAGTTCTAATGGAATGTTGTCTACTCCCGGGGCCTTGTTTTGACTCATGTCGTAATTAGGTATGTAAAATACTCGGGCAGCACATTGTGTGCAGCTTATTTTCGAAAAATTGTATTTCAGAAATACATTGATGTATGTAGCTTGATAGCTTCTTCATGTTGTAACGAACATTTTCGTTTTATGAAATTAATTAATGATGGTGGGGTATTTTGCAAAATTCCAAATTATTACAAAATTTGACTACACAGTTTTATACTATAAATATAAGAAAATCCCTTGAAAAACTTAATATGCTAAATTCCGTTTTGGCGTATGTTTTACTCCTTGAAACTTAAATGGGCACAAAAAATAGGTATTGTATTATTTTTCTCCATCTACACATCCGCCAAGTTCCATCAAGATCGTTTATCGACACTTGAGAATGTTCCCTTGTGCGAAGAGTTGAGCGTCCGCTTATATACACGCGCTCTTTTTGGCGTCGGGCCATAATTGTGGCGAATGAATAGATTTGAATGACGTTTCGTGGAATCATAATATAATCTGTTATGTGCACCCTCTCTGGCACCTTTGGTGCCCTCTGTATGTACGGCTGTATGCCGTATCTGCCGAAGGGCGCAGCAAGAAACCGGAAAACAATGTCTTTGACTGGCTGAAAAACGAGGCAGTCACATGTTGCTAAGAGAGATTACACAAACTGGTAAGGATAAACGAAAATTACAACATTATGTGGAAACGGAAACGAAATTATGTGACAATTTGGGTGTGCTTACGTTTCTCTAGTAAGGTAAATGAGTCTTCACCCTCACTGTTGTTTGGAAAACCATAGTACTTTACTACCCATGATACTGTCAGAGGTCGTATGCCTAAGTATTCCTTTGACCTTTGAGGTGACTAACCAAAGCAGTTGTAAAGGGGACCACGAACCACATCGAGTTTTTCGTATGGACAAATTATAGCCACAGGTGAAGGAAGTGATAAGTGACACGAAAAATCATAAGATTGATTGGGGATCGAAGTTTTGGATTTCTAGTCTGACGGTTAAGCTGCCTGTCGAGCAACCGAGCCACACGTTATTATATTGACAACAAGTACTTTTGATCTTATTAAACTGTTTTGAGAGCCGACAGAAAGACTTTACACCTGGCAGAATTTTGATTGGTCCTTACCAAGCGACCAAGCTGACGTTTGGCGTGCCAAGCTGACAAGAGTGCATCATTAGCGTGAAATTTGTACTCGGGGAGAGTTATAATTAGTATCTCATTAGATTTAGATTTATTTTTGAAGGTCTTATCAGGGGTCCAAGGAAGGGCAACTAAAGAATAAGGAGGGAAAGGAGGAGGAAACGCCAAATAATATATTGCTTGTATTGAAAAATAGAGGGGGTGACTGCCAAGTGATATAGCGCTTGTGTGGAAAAATGTTCTTGAAGCGGCCCTGGCATTATAGCTACGGCTTCTCAATGCCTGAGAAGTTAATTAACCGTTCTTGCAAAAATCCTTGCGGATACCGGCTCGAATAGAGTTTTGATCTAGATTGTCAAAAAGAGAAAAGGTGATGTAGTAGCTGTTACATTACGATTCCTTAATGTTACTAGTTCATATTGAAAACGCTTTGCATCAAGGGATAATCAAAATTCTGTCAACGCTATTGAACGCAAATGAATGAAACTACACTGTGTACAAGAGGTTCGTAAATAGAATCCAGAGAAATACGTAAAAGCGAGTTCCCATAAAAATCATTGAGATGGCTACACCGGACTTAAGGGCAAAACAATGAATGTTTGTCTTCAAAAATGAAATTTCATAGACTTTCGCAGCCGGGGTCAGTTTCCATAAAATTTAACTGCGAACATTTTATAGTAGGCTTTACCGCGAGTGTTACTGGAATCGTTTAGCGAGTTTACTGTTACCAGCTTCAATTTATTTTATTTCCACAACGCATTTTAAAAGTTTTAACCTCCGTCCTTGGGTAGATTTATATGAATTAACACATGTTGTAAACGTCGTACTGATTCACTTAAATCCATCGGGTGGTTGAAGTTTATACCTCTGAAACGCGTAGCAGAAATAAAATTGAGGCTGGTACCAGGAAACTTATTGTTAGCATCGATCCCGTGAGGTTCTTCGGGGTTGTTGGCCGTGTCACGTTACAATATGTGCCAACGTTTCAGTCTCCACTGGAAATGTCCTTCGCTGGGATATGTATTACGCATCTGACGTTTCTATAAAATTCTCTTGTTATAGAACTTGTCTGTTGTAAAGTTTGTATTTGTGTCTATAACGCATGGAAATTTATAAAGCTAATTTCTTGTGTTACAAGTTACTTTTAGACTTAATTAAAAAAGGGCACATGAAAAATTATTTGAATTTAAAACAAGTAAATCAGACTCTTGAAATGTAACTAGATAATGAGTAAGCTGATGGAATAGTAGAGCGGATAAACTGTGTGATAGCTAGCGATAATTTTCCATTTCAAATCACCGTAGTCTATATCTTTTGTTGCAGTGTAGGCTATTGAGCAAACTTATTTGTTGGAATTCGAGGCAAGTCACCACTCAAGCGTCTTGCAATACCAGCCCAAAAGATGGCGTCTGTAACGAAGTTGTGTTCCAAGCAGAGTGTTTGGCAGTGAACGAAAGTACAGTGAGTCGTTGTGGGAGGTGTCTGTCGTCATCGCAACGAGGTCACGCAAACCTGTCCGACCGCCCGCGCGCCGGCCGGCCGCTCAAAGCTGAGACTCGTGCAGTGTTAGAACGTGTGGACAGACTCGTTCGAGGTGATCCACAAATCACAAACAGACACCTCACTGCTCAGCTGGACGTCTCTGTTGATAGTGCTGACACATTCGTCCATCAGTTGGGGCAGTGAAAGATGTGTGCTGGCAGGATTTCTCTCTGCCCAACGAAAGACCATAAAAAGCCATGAAGGGCCATCTGTTTGGAATTCCTTGTGCGTTACGAGGCAGATAGTGACAGTTTTTGTTCAACATCGTCACAAACAACGAGACGTAGATTCATCACTTAGAAGTGGACACAAAACGACAATCCATGTTGTGGAACCACACCACCTCACCTCTAAAGAAAACAAAGCTGTACCCACAGCCAGTAAAGTAATGGCAACAAACTTCTGTGTTATTCTGTTTGATGTTGTTCCTCATTGTGCAACAATCAACTCTGAAGTATATCGTGCTATCCTCTCCTTCTCCATGACAATTCAAGGTGACACACAAGACTACACACCCTTTGTTCTTCATCCACTCTACAGCCCAGATCTTGCACCTTGTGACATCCATCTGCTAGGCTGAATCAAGAGTTCACTCCATGGGAAGCAGTATGTGGATGATGGGTACGTTATTGATGCAGCAAGCTACAACGTCGATGACTAGAACTGTGACATGCGAGTACACAGGCCCTAGTAGTGAGGCTACAGGGGTATCAGCACAGTTAGTTAGTGCAGGTTTGCCTACATTCAAGGGCAAGCATACATTCAGGGTCAAATCTATTGTTCTCTTTTGATTGACTGGTCTTTAACCAATTGTTCTGCTAAGAGGATTATGACCCCTTGGGATAATACATTCTTTTGATGACAGGTCCTTAATCTATTGTTTAATTAACTGGTTTACAATATCACCCCCACCCCTTCCACTCCCCCTCCTCCTCCTTACCCCCTCCTCCTCCCCATCCCTCAGGGAACCCCTCTCACAGATGCAAGCACACTTTTGATATACATTTGACTGATTAATTAGTTAAATCGATCAACTAATTAACCTGTCCCCTTCTGGGAAACCTCCCAGTCCTCCCCCTCCACTCACCCACATGGAAATTGGCGGGAAACTAAAAGTTGATTGGCCATTTGGCGGGAAATCGATTGCAGTGTATGGAATCTTATTTAAACAATTCTGACAGTGTATGTAATTTTGTATATTTAAACAATTTATAGGGTACAATGTGGTGTGTAGAATATAGTGTATCTATTTAGTTAAAGAATTTGTTGGTAAATTGACTGCAGTGTATCTAATACTGTTTATAAGGAATTTACAAGATACAAGGTGGTGTATGGGATATAGTTTAATTTAAGAATTTGTCAGGAAATCGATTGCAGTATGGAATATGTAAACACTTGTGGCCATTTTTTTTATTTTGAGCATCCATGGAAATTTTGAGTGGGTTTCCTTTATATTTTCTGCAGTCAGAGATGTTAAGGCTATTATTTTTTATTTTGCTTGCTTTTCGAACCTCACTGGTGTCTAAGCACAGAGGGGAAAATCAGAGTCGGCCACGGTGGTGTAGCGGTTCAGGCGCTCAGTCCGGAACCGCGCGACTGCTATGGTCGCAGGTTAGAATCCTGCTTCGGGCATGGATGTGTGTGATGTCCTTAGGTTAGTTAGGTTTAAGTAGTTCTAAGTTCTAGGGGACTGATGACCATAGATGTTAAGTCCCATAGTGCTCCGAGCCATTTGAACCATTTTTTTGAAAATCAGAACAATTGCATATCTAAAAGTTCATGACATACTTCGAAACCAGCCCCCACTTTCTGCAGATGGGAAAATTAATAGAATGTCAGTGGCAAACGATTTTGTACAGATCGAGAAACATGCAGCAGTCATATTGCACTGACAGTTAAACCCTGAAAAAGCGGTATACAGATAATGAACTGAATGCAGTGCAGTATAGAAGTCACTGTTTGGGGTCTCCCACAAATGTCTTCATCAGGGCACTGGCAAGAAGGTTCTAATTACAGGCCACATTGCTAAAAACGACTGACCACAAAATGCATCTCAGACTCCTTTGATCTTGTGGCCCCCAAACAAAGAATCAAGTGGCACCATTCTGTTGATCAGGAAATTCCAATCTCGCTTCGCTTCCTGTCTCTTTCTCAAGAGACGACCACCTGATTGTGTGAACCAACGTCCTGAATCATGCAGACAGAGGTTTTCATCTCGCCTCAGAGTGTTCCCATGTGCTAATCCTGGAGACAAACGGCGAGCTGGCACAATTTCAATGTCAAAAATAGAGTGAAATAAACCATTGGTCACCATCCTATCAAATTAATTGTTTAACAATTTACAGAAGTCAAATAGATCGCTTGTAACACTCGCCTCCACATTACAGTGATCCTTCTCTGCAATAGAACATATTTTCAGCGTTTGAGTATCACACATATGCATCATGAAAAACAAGTAATCACATTTCCACTACAAGTAGATCGTAGAACTAAATATATCCGAGTTGCATGCACCAAGAGCACAAATATCTACCTCCAGCACTATTTTCATCTAAACAAATCTGGTGAAAAAAATATCCTATCGATCACACAAACTAGCGATCGTGAGGCACATCAGTTTTCTGACTACAGGGTAGCCCCATCTACACCAGCCATACCCATGCAAGCCATGTCTGCCTGTACCAAAAGAATGTGTGCCCGCAATTCAACTGTCAGAAATAATAAATTGATCAATCGGGAATTTCACATTGAGATTGGGTTTCTAAAAGTACTATAGAATTCCTAAATTGCTTTCCTCCACTACATTCAGAAGGAATAAGCATTTACTGTGTGATAGGATAGAGACAACAGCAAATACTACTGCAATGTACTGAGAAGCTCTAAACACAGCACACTTAAGCCACAATCCAGCCCTTGACAGTCGATGCCATGGCTAGATGTTGGAGATCGTTGACACACACATACATTTTGTGCACTCATGTGCCAAGGTCCACACACAGTACACCAACCTCCTAATACGCCACCAACACCAATGTTTGGAGATCAGTGGAAATTACCGCTGCGAATGCAGCTGCAGTCATAGATGTGGATGGATGCCAGAGTGCACAACATCCAGCCATGGATGGCATCCACGGAGGAGTGGAATTGTAGGAAGTTAGATGTTATCGATACATCCAGCCCTCATTATTTTGAATCTTCTCTCACACAACACACACCTCCAGTTCGCACTCTCCCAGCACACTGGTCACTTCACCAGGTCTCACTGCCGTGGGCAAGTTCAGACAGGTCGGCGCATTCTTTGTACCCATCACAGGCTGAGCTAATCCATTACTTCCTGTTGCCGACTTCTCCTGACAGCCGCTGCAACCAGACACAGTACACTGCAAAACAAGCAGCTGCAGCTTGGATGTATACAGTATGTCTAACCAATTCCACTCCAACGTATTCTCACCATTTTAAGAAACGCACTTTCCCCAATGATCACGCACCTCGAATTTCTCATGTGAAGTAAAGATTTCTCCCTTTTATACAATCTATTTTCGGAGACAAAAGAAATCGAGACATACATGTTTTTCCACATCGCTGAAGTATTGTTGCTTGTTGTGAAAATCCTGTAGCGGTATTGCATAGGCTACATTTCTTGTAAGTATTTTCTTATCAGGTAGGAAAAAATCGTTTCTTATCTAGTACGTCATTTATTACAGTATTAGAAAATTGAACTCATCTAGGACTCATGAACGAGTTTTAAGATCTCCCACTGTCACAGGATGTCACCTCATTTTCGAGCTCTCTCTTAAGGTAACCAAATGCCTCGCCACATACGGAGTATCTTAAGGTAACAGCACACAGCAGTTGTAAATACCGGGTTTATACTTCACATCATTTTATAAATTGAGTAATACATCTGATTTTATTACTATGGTTGTATCTTTCTGAATAGGTGAGAGACTGATATTTGGGTAAAAGGTATCACCCTAACCACAGAGTTGTCAAAAAGATGGTCCTGTCATATTAACTCAGCTCACCCTGTTTCTCCACAGGTGACAGAATGTCTTAGATTTAAACAATCACATGGACAGAACTGAAAAGACTGAGGAGAAGTTATAAGATGCATAGGAGCTGTCTAAAATCATGCTGAAGTTTTATTGTAGCAGATAGGTTCTAGAAAGGTGACTCATTTTTAGATATGAGTGTGCCATGAATATGGTTCACTAATGGCTGTAATAGTTAAAAGACATCTCTGTGAGACCTTATGCATGTATGTGGTTGAATAGAGAGATTTGATTACAAATTACACAGAGTATTTCTACAGGAAGCATAACACTGTCAGCGACTGTTGCATGTGCCTGTAGAACAAAGACTAACTTTTTATGCAGCTGACAGTAACATAGTCATTGTGATAGTGTTTTTAATAGCGCTGTTCTTACCTAAAATATATGCTGCTGGTGGTGAAAACCTTCTGCGGTCAGCTTCAAATGTCAGATCTCAACAGTGTTCCTCGAAAAGAAGATCGTCGTTCCTCCAGCGATTCCCGTTTGAACTACCCAGTGAGTGTAATCCGACTGCTAGAGGAAAATTACTCGCCATGCAAAGTGACTCTCATTAGCGATATAAATAATTAGCCTATAAGTTTGATATTAACGTCGTGTAGCCTGGTGGGTGGAAGCGATGGTTAGGGTATGACAGGTACCTTTCTTGACGTGGACTAACAACAGGCGTTTTTTTCGTTGCGGCGATATCTTTTTACGAAGTTTCAGTCTTCAGTCTACTCTGAGAGGGACAAGCATCTTAATAAAATCAGCTGGATTACCGAATTTATAAAGTGATACACGGTATAAACCTGATATTTACAACGTCTCTGTGGTATTACCTTAAGAGACTTTGGATGTGGCGATTTATTTGGTTATGTTAAGAGAGGGTTGAAAAGTGAGGAGGCATCCTGTGATGTGAGACAAAAGTGAGTTGAATACACTTGTCCTGTGATGCATGACGTAACAGATAAGGAAAGATTTTTTCCAACCTGATGAGAAAATGGTTAGAAGAAATGTTGACTGTTCTATAATGTTAAAGGATTTTCACAACAAGCAATGATACTCTAGTGATGCGAAAACTGTGTATATCTCGATTTCTTCTGTCTTCGAGAATAGCTTGTATAAATCGGAGAAATGTACATTTCATATGAGCAATTCGAGGTGTATGTCAACAACAGCACTGTCTCGGATTGGGTAAAGTGGGTTGTTTAAATGGTAGGTCTATGTTCGGATGGAATTTGTTAGACAACATCTAAGCTGCAGCTGCTTGTTTTGCTGTGCACTGTGGGTGGTTGTAGCGGTTGTTACGAGGAGTTGGCCACCAGAAGTAACATATTAGCTCAGCCTGTCATGGGCACAAAGAATGCGTCCTGTCTGATCTTGCCCACAGCAGAGTGGCTAGCAAGCTCACCGGTGTGCTGGATGGATGTGACAGAAACGGACATGTGAGTTGTGTGAGAGACAATTCAAAATGATGGGTGTTTTCACTGGACGTATTGGTAACATTCAATTCCTACCACTGCAGTCACCCCCAAACACCCACTGCGGCCAGGGATGGTGCACTCTGGCACCTACACATGTATACAACTGCAGCTGCGATCAAGGTCGAAGTTTTCACTGACCTCTGAGCACTGGCGCAAGTGGTGTATGATAGGGTTGGCATGCTGTATGTGGATATCGCGACATGAGCACTTGGGATGTGTGTGTGTTTTGGCGATCTCTGACATCTAGCCATGGCAACTACTGCTACAGGCCTGATCGTAGTTTAAGTGTGTCATGATTAGTGCTTCTTAATACATCGCAGTGGACTCTGTCTTGCAGTAATATTTGCTCTTGTCTCTAGCTTATCGTACAGTACTCTTACTCTTTCCAAATGTAGAGCAGAGAACCAATTTAGAAATTCTATAGTACTTTTAAGAAACCTGTTGGAACATCAGATCAGTTTATTTTTTCTGATACATGTATTGGGAGCATGCATGCGTTTGGTAAAGGGCAAGCATGGCTGGTGTGGGTGTGGGTCTCTCTCCGTGAACTTCCAACAAGATCGGTCGTATTTTACGGAAATACGATGTGAAATGTGTTTTCCGACCTCCATCTAAAATTAGAGCGCTTTTGAATTCTGTTAAGGACGATCTTGGTCTGTGTAAGGAGGGTGCATATCGCATTCCTTGTAGCTGCGGCATGGCATATATTGGTCAAACTATCAGGACCGTGGAGGACCGATGTACTGAGCATAAACGGCACACACGATTACAACAGCTAAGTAGATCTGCTATTGTCGAACATGGCATGGGTACTGGTCATATCATGTTATATAATAACACCGAGATATTGGCATTCTCGTCCAGCTATTGGGACAGTGTTATTAAGGAGGCAGTTGAGATTAAATTAACAAGCAACCTCGTTAACAGCGATGGAGGTTTTTGTTTAAACTCTGTCTGGAATCCGTCTCTCTCCCTTGTCAAAAAACAGAGGGACAGAGTCAATGCTACCTCACCTGCGAGTTTGTAGTCTCACTATCGATAGCTCTGACTTTGGTCATCTTTGGTGGCACTAGTGTTCAGTGTGTGTGTTATCTTTCACGCATCAGTCCGAGAACCGAGGTTTTAAATTCACATGTATGTCGCCTGTCCGTTGCAGTTTGCCTTGAAAATGGCGGGGTGATTTCCTGCCGAAATATCGGCGGTCGCTGAAAGTGTTACCTGGCTGAATTCCCGGAAGTTATTTGAATTTTGAGAATTAAAACAGTTTACAGACATGACTCTCGTTTTCCTAAGTCACTGTTCAATCATTTTCTACTTACTTTATCTGGCGATAAGACTCGTCCAGGCACGCCACATACGTGCCTGTGAGCTGACGTAAACAAAGTGGACTGGTGACTAACAACAGACCGGAGTACTGTTACAGTGGAAAACATTTATTGATGAACGATGCTCGAAAGGTAATGACTGAGGGCGTTATCTTCAAATTACACGCCTTGTATGAGGAGATACGAGACCGAAGATAAGGCGTACCACCATCTGGAGAAGGATGTAGAAGATAAGAAATGGTTATCTACTGTTATCTAAACAGTGGGTGCTTCTGAAAGAATGTGATCGATGCCACATTCAAGCACCTCTAAACCATCGTACAACTTCTGTTCATGACGGTTTATACAAACTTGTGAATTATATCCGTGAATATTTGGCACCATTCGCTGAGGCAGTGCAACACTTTCTTGCATTTTCGATAGTGCAAGATAAAATCAGCGACGCATTGTCCGCTGTAACGTTGCTCACATATGCTCTTTGTGTATGACGCAGAAAGCTTTCCTAAATAAAAATATGTAGTGACGTTGAACATTCTCCTATTCATGGTAAAGATTTTGGTTGAACTAAAGAGCGCTAAATCCTAATGAGACTTAGGAAATGGAAGATATTGAACACATATGAAGTATGAAACTGAGAAACCTTTTAAAGTTTGAATAGTAAGTTAAAAACAATAAGATATTAAGCAGACTAGCTGAAGAAGAAAGTGTATGTAGAGATATTACAAGATTCTCTTCTAAGATACAGAGTTCTCACTCCTTTCCTGAAGCTTGTCATTGATCTGAAACATCGAGTTTCCGTAGTCCTGTAACTTGATATTTACCCTGCTTAGTCTGACCATATTCGATAACAGTCTAAACGCCTGTTTGGACTAAACGTCGAATATCTGTTGCAGAGAAGACGTCTGAAGTGTTAACTCTGTGGAAATGAGCCAGGATAAGCCACCCCCTTCAGACCAGCCATCGCACGAGAATGACAGCGAGATGCCGGTAAGTACAAGGGATGATGTTTCCTTTATTGCTTGCTCAATATACAGATTGAATAACATCGGGGACAGGCTACAACCCTGTCTCACTCCCTTCCCAACCACTGCTTCCCTTTCATGTCCCTCGACTCTTATAACTGCCATCTGGTTTCTGTACAAATTGTGAATAGCTTTTCGCTCCCTGTGTTTTACCCCTGCCACCTTCATAATTTGAAAGAAAGTATTCCAGTCAACATTGTCAAAAGCTTTCTCTAAGTCCACAAATGCTAGAAATGTAGGTTTGCCTTTCCTTAATCTATTTTCTAAGATAAGTCATAGGGTCAGTATTGCCTCACGTGTTCCAACATTTCTGCGGATTCCAATCTGATCTACGCCGAGGTCGGCTTCTACAAGTTTTTCCATTCGTCTGTAAAGAATTCGCGTTAGTATTTTGCAGCTGTGACTTATTAAACTGATAGTTCGGTAATTTTCACATCTGTCAACACCTGCTTTCTTTGGGATTGGAATTATTATATTCTTCTTGAAGTCTGAGGGTATTTCGCCTGTCTCATACATCTTGCTCACCAGATAGTAGAGTTTTGTCAGGACTGGCTGTCCCAAGGCCGTCAGTAGTTCCAATGGAATGTTATCTACTCCCGCGGCCTTGTTTCGACTCAGGTCTTACAGTGCTCTGTCAAATTTTTCACGCAGTATCGTATCTCTCATTTCATCTTCATCTACATCCTCTTCCATTTCCATAATATTGTCCTCAAGTACATCGCCCTTGTATAGACCCTCTATATACTCGTTTCACCTTTCTGCTTTCCCTTCTTTGCTTAGAACAGAGTTTCCATCTGAGCTCTTGATAATCATACAAGTGGCTCTCTTTTCTCCAAAGATCTCTTTAATTTTCCTGTAGGCTGCATCTATCTTACCCCTAGTGAGATAAGCCTCTACATCCTTACATTTGTCCTCTAGCCATCCCTGCTTAGCCATTTTGCGCTTCCTGTCGATCTCATTTTTGAAACGTTTGTATTCCCTTTTGCCTGCTTCATTTACTGCGTTTTTATATTTTCTCCTTTCAGCAATTAAGATCAATATTTCTTCTGTTACCCAAGGATTTCCACTAGCCCTCGTCTTTTTACCTACTTGATCCTCTGCTGCCTTCACTACTTCATCATTGTGTTTCTTTCCCCCATTCATGTCAATTGTTCCCTTATGCTCTCCCTGAAACTCTGCACAACCTCTGGTTTAGTCAGTTTATCCAGTTCCCATCTCCTTAAATTCCCACCTTTTTGCAGTTCCTTCAGTTTTAATCTAAAGTTCATAACTAATAGATTGTGGTCAGAGTCCACATCTGCCCCTGGAAACGTCTTAGATTGAAACCTGGTTCCTAAATCTCTGTCTTACCATTATATAATCTATCTGATACCTTCTAGTATCTCCAGGATTCTTCCATGTATACAACCTTCTTTTATGATTCTTGAACCAAGTGTTAGCTATGATTAAGTTATGCTCTGTGCAAAATTCTACCAGACGGCTTCCTCTTTCATTTCTCTCCCCCAATCCATATTCACCCACTATGTTTCCTTCTCCCCCTTTTCCTACTCTTGAATTCCAGTCCCCCATGACTATTAAATTTTCGTCTTCCTTCACTGCCTGAATAATTTCTTTTATCTCATCATACATTTCACCAATTTCTTCATCATCTGCAGAGCTAGTTGGCATATAAACTTGTACTACTGTAGTAGGCATGGGCTTCGTGTCTATCTTGGCCACAATAATGCGTTCACTATGCTGTTGGTAGTAGCTTACCCGCACTCCTACTTTTTTATTCATTATTAAACCTGCTCCTGCATTACCCCTATTTGATTTTGTATTTATAACCCTGTATTCACCTGACCAAAAGTCTTGTTCCTCCTGCCACCGAACTTCACTAATTCCCACTATATCTAACTTCAACCTATCCACTTCCCTTTTTAAATTTTCTAATCTACCTGCCCGATTAAGGGATCTGACATTCCACGCTCCGATCCGTAGAACGCCAGTTTTCTTTCTCCTGATAACGACGTCCTCTTGAGTAGTCCCCGCCCGGAGATCCGAATGGGGGACTATTTTACCTCCGGAATATTTTAACCAAGAGGACGCCATCATCATTTAACCATACAGTAAACCTGCATGCCCTCGGGAAAAATTACGGCTGTAGTTTCGCCTTGCTTTCAGCCGTTCGCAGTACCAGCACGGCAAGGCCGTTTTGGTTAGTGTTGCAAGACCAGATCAGTCAATCATCCAGACTGTTGCCCCTACAACTACTGAAAAATCTGCTGCCCCTCTTCAGGAACCACACGTTTGTCTGGCCTCTCAACAGATACCCCTCCGTTGTGGTTGCACCTACGGTACGGCCATCTGTATCGCTGAGGCACGCAAGCCTCCCCACCAACAGCAAGGTCCATGGTTCATGGGGGTAGACCGTGACACCTGTCAACAAGCCCAAAGAAATCAGATGTTGACAGGTGTGAAAATTGCCGAACTATCAGTTTAATAACCGTGACTTATGAAACTGATAGTTCGGCAATTTTCACACCTGTCAACATCTGATTTCATTGGGCGTGGAATTATTATATTCTTCTTTAAATCTGAGGGAATTTTGCCTGTCTCATACATCTTGCCCACCATATCGTAGAGTTTTGTCAGGGCTGGCTCTCCAAGTCTATCAGTAATTTTAATGGGACGTTGTCTACTTCCAGAGCCTTGTCTCTACTTAGGTGTTTCAGTGCTCTGTCAGATTCTCCACGCAGTATCATATCTCCCATTTTATATTCATCTACGTCCTCTTCCATTTCTATAATATTGCCCTCGAGTACATCACCCTTGTATAGACCCTCTACATCCTCCTTTCACCTTTCTGCTTTCCCTTCTTTGCTTAGGACTGGTTTTCCATCTCAGTTCTTGATATTTATACAAGCGTCTATCTTATTTTCCTGCAGGCAGTATCTATCTTATCCCTAGGGAGATAAGCCTCTACATACTTACATTTGTCCTCTAGCCACCACTGCCTAGCCATTTTGCACTTCCTGTCGATCTTATTTTTATGACGTTTGTATTCCTTTTTGCCTGCTTCATTTACTGCATTTTTATATTTTCTCCTTTCATCAATTAAATTCAATCTCTCTCCTGTTACCAAAGGATTTCTACTAGCCTCGTGTTTTTACCTACTTGAACCTGTGCTGCCTTCACTGTTTCATCTCTCATAGCTGCTCATTCTTCTTGTACTGTAGTTCTTTCCCCCATTCTTGTCAATCGTTCCCTACTACTCTCTCTGAAATTCTACAACCTCTGGTTCTTTCAGTTTATCCAGGTCCCATGTCCTTAAATTCCTACGATTTTGGAGTTTCTTCAGTTTTAGTCTACAATTCATAACCAATAAATTGTGTTCAGAGTCAACATCTACCACTGGAAATGTCTTACAATTTAAAACCTGGTTCCTAAACCTCTGTCTTACCATTATATAATCTATCTGAAACCTTCCAGTGCCTCCAGACCTCTTCAGGTATGCAACCTTCTTTCATGAATCTTAAACCAAGTGTTCGCTATGATTAAGTTATGCTCTGTGCAAAATTCTACCAGGCGGCTTCTTCTTTCATTCCTTACCCCCATTCCATATTCACTTACTGCATTTCTTTCTTTTCCTTTACCTACTATCGAATTCCAGTCCCCATGACTATTAAATTTTCGTCTCCCCTCACTATCTGAATGATTTCTTTTATCTCATCATACATTTCTTCAATCTCTTCGTCATCTGCGCAGCTAGTTGGCATATAAACTTGTGCTACTGTGGTAGGCGTGGGCTTCTACTTTGTCTACAGTAATGCGTCCATTATGCTGTTCGTAGTAGCTTACCCGCGCTCCAACCTTTTATCCATTATTAAATGTACGCCTACATTATCCCTATTTGATTTTGTATTTATAACCCTTTATTCAACTGACCGGAAGTGTTGTTCCATCTGCCACTGAACTTCACAAATTTCCACTATATTTAACTTTAACCTATCCATTTCCATATTTAAATACTCTAACCTACCTGCCCGATTAAGGTTCTGACATTCCAAGATCCGATTCGCAGAATGCCAGTTTTGTTTCTGGTTTACTATGTTTATGTAACTGTGTAGTTGTTTTATCTGGGTGTTTTGTTCATCTAACCTAGCAAGTGGTGTCACCCACATAACGGTAATAATATTTAACCTGGTATTGTTTTGGTTGTAATATTTCTTTCAATATTTAGTTCTCAGTTTTAGAAATATGTTTGCAAGTGGACAGTTGATGGGTGATCTATTGGTAGGCCTTGTTTTTGTAAACAGAACTCGTTGAAAGTGTAATAGTTCTGTACTGTTTCAATTTCCTATCCCGAGAAAGTTGAGAAACATCATTCCTTATTTTCCACTGTGGAATGAAGGAGTGGTCTTTCTCTGTTTCTTTATTTTTGTATTCCTTCACTCTCTCTTTACTTTATTGCTCCTAGTGCGCGTTATCTTCAGATCTATTTCACAATAACAGAGGGTTGGAAATTTATTTTAGTTTGTTTTTGTAATATCGTAAGTGTTGTTGCTGCTATAGTGTGCGGAGGGTACGTGTGGGCGTGTTCGACGGGTCTGCCATCGTTTCATCTTTACGCCTTATATGAGTTCGAGGAAAAAATACATTTGCTGACTCATATTCGAATGTGGGTCTCAGATTTCTTAAAGTAAGTTTCTGGGTGATGCGAGGTGTCTTTCTTGCAATATTTCCCCCTGCAATTCTTTAACATTTTGGTGGCTGTCGCTGTGACAAAACAAATCGGTGATTGTAGGGAGAACAAAAGGTACGAGACACATATTGAAATTGTAAGTTACCCCTCCCTTCCTAGATGAAAACTGAATGCAGCATCGGGATGTAGAACGACTTAAATTCAAGGATTGTTGAAGTGAAACAGGGTCTTTGCTGATAAATAAACACTACAGAAATTAAGAAGCATAATCATGAGGCTTTCAGAGAGCCTGCGAATAATTATCTCATTGTTCAGGCATGTCTCCCAATGCCGCACTAGTTTTTCTACATCCTCATTGAAGGTGGATAATCATTGATGATGAAGCTACTCTTCTACGACGTCACGCAGCACAAGGCACCAAACACAAGACGATAAGATGTGCTTCCGAAAGAACAAAGAATTGTGTTCCAGTGTTGGTATCTGACCTTGCATTATCACGAAGGAAAGTCACAACTCGTAAGAATTTGCCTTTGGTAGTTCTGTAAAGTGGTACAATACCATGGACAGCTGATTGTGGTCCCAACTGGCAACTAGTCAAATATTAATATGGCCTGCGTACAGAAATATACGAACGTGACGTTTCAATAGCAGCTCTGCACCAACGCTGTATTGGTCACTAAAAAAGAAGCCACCAGCTGATAAACCAATGACTTTATTTGTTGCATTTTGGATAGAAGCCAGATTGTCTGTGAACGAGAAATACGTAGCAAATAACACAAAATGTAACTACACAAAAAAATATACACTACTGGCCATTAAAAATGCTACGCCAAGAAGAAATGCAGATGATAAACGGGTATTCATTGGACAAGTATATTATACTAGAACTGACATGTGATTACATTTTCACGAAATTTGGGTGCATAGATCCTGAGAAATCAGTACCCAGAACAGCCACCTCTGGCCGTTATAACGGCCTTGATACGCCTGAGCATTGAGTCAAACAGAGCTTGGATGACGTGTACAGGTACAGCTGCCCATGCAGCTTCAACGCGATACCACAGTTCATCAAGAGTAGTGACTGGCGTATTGTGACGAGCCAGTTGCTCGGCCACCATTGACCAGACGTTTTCAATTGGTGAGAGATCTGGAGAATGGGCTGGCCAGGGCAACAGTCGAACATTTTCTGTATCCAGAAAGGCCTGTACAGGACCTGCAACATGCGGTCGTGCATTATCCTACTGCAATGTAGGGTTTCGGAGGGATCGAATGAAGGGTAGAGCCACGGGTCGTAACACATCTCAAATGTAACGTCCACTGTTCAAAGTGCCGTCAATGCGAACAAGAGGTGACCGAGACGTGTAACCAATGGCACCCCATACCATCACGCCGAGTGATACGCCAGTATGGCGATGACGAATAAATGCTTCCAATGTGCGTTCAAGGCGATGTCGCCATACACGGATGCGACCATCATGATGCTGTAAACAGAACCTGGATTCATCCGAAAAAATGACGTTTTGCCATTAGTGCACCCAGGTTCGTCGTTGAGTACATCTCGCAGGCGCTCCTGTCTGTGATGCAGCGCCACGGGTAACTGCAGCCATGGTCTCCGAGTTGATCGTCCATGCTGCTGCAAACGTCGTCGAACTGTTGGTGCAGATGGTTGTTGTCTTGCAAACGTCCCCATCTGTTGACTCAGGGATCGAGACGTGGCTGCACAATCCGTTACAGCAATGCGGATAAGATGCTAGTGATACGAGGCCGTTGGGATCCAGCACGGCATTTCGTATTACCCCCCTGAACCCACCGATTCCATATTCTGTTAACAGTCATTGGATCTCGACCAACGCGAGCAACAATGTCGCGATACGATAAACCGCTATCGCGATAGGCTACAATCCGACCTTTATCAAAGTCGGAAACGTGATGGTAAGCATTTCTCCTCCTTACACGGAACATCACAACAACGTTTCACCAGGCAACGCCGGTCAACTGCTGTTTGTGTATGAGAAATGGGTTGGAAACTTTCCTCACGTCAGCACGTTGTAGGTGTCGCCACCGGCGCCAACCTTGTGTGAATTCTCTGAAAAGCTAATCATTTGCATATCACAGCATCTTCTTCCTGTCGGCTAAATTTCGCGTCTGTAGCATGTCATCTTCGTGGTGTAGCAGTTTTAATGGCCAGTAGTGTACAAGCGTATGGATCTACAAGTATCGTCAAAATTAAACAGCTAAAATACACGCCACGAACATCATAGTGATCAGATACATAAAGACAGTATATAACAGAGCTGCCATGTCGGACTAACTGATTGGCTACAACGCGATAACCAGGAGGATAACTGAAGCCACCAGAAGGCAGCGGGTAGCACTACGTGGCGACAAAAGCAGGAAACATTATTCTTTCCCATAAGAAATGTAGTACATAAAATTAAACATTTACAGAAGTTCAAGATGTGTGAATAATAAAATGAATGAGTAATAGAGATTTACCATTACATAAAAAATACCTTTGACAGAAAAATATATACATGTAAACTGACAGATTAAGAGAATTAAAAATTCCAGAACACTTACATAAATTCAAACCTTCACACAAACATAAACAAAGCAGTTTAGAAGAACGATTTAAAAAGACACAATAAAATAGAAATAATACAAGAAATCGTAAGACAGGGCAATAGCTCAAACCCTTGCAAGATTAGGTGTGGGAGATTGTACAATTAAAACTCCTGAATTGATAAAATACATAACGTAGTACTAAAAGACCTTAGGAATGGAAAGCAGAGGCCGTAATATAATTTCCAAAAGAATTAGATTAAGCGGTAACAACAACCTATTCCTTACATGAGCAGTAATTATTATAGTACTAGATTATCAAGGATTCGCGAACTCGAACCCCCGAACAAATTTGTTTGTTACTTAATTTCTTCATATATCTGGCCACGAAGATGTTCATGTTGTGTATTTCAGCTGTTTACTTTTGATGATACTTGTTGCTTCAAACTCTTGTGCGTTCTTGGTATACTTACATTTTTTGTTATTTACTACATATTGCTGTTTTTCAGACAATCTGATGATGGCTTGTATCTGAAACGCGTCAGATAAAGTCATTGGCTTATGAGTTGATGGCTTCTTATTTAGTGACCACTGCAATAGTTGTGCAACACTCCCATCAGTTTGAAATAAGAACGCATTCTTAGTGCGTGACGTTATGCCACAATTACAAAACATTGACCCTTCCTGCCGCAGCAGCTGACTGACCTTATCTTGCCCAAGCTGGTGACGAACGTCATACCAATAAATTTAAATTGTCGTCACACTTTCCTTGCACAAAAATTGAATAACTCTGTATTATACCTACCTGGACGTTACATTTACATTTCTCTGAACACAAAATTATTGTCGTGCTTAGAGCAATTGTTTTTGAAAACTCCCATGTTCTGCTCTGTTAATCCACATTGCCAGCTCCGCTACGCTGCCATGTCGTGGCCCAATAACAAACATTCTCCATGTAACAGGCTTTGTGTAGGTTTCCCTTTACTTGAACGACCTTTAAAATTCAAATATTTGTGATCGTAGGCTTCTGCGGCGGTGCCAGCTTCTGTAATTCAACAGGGTATGCAATTCCATGATCGTGCTTAAGACTTACATAAAAACATATAACCCCGCGAGTTTCATTTGGCGTTTTAGTCTCTGTAAGTAATGATCGCGACGTTATTCGGGCTCGTGCAGAGGGTTATCGAAAGTATCTCATCCCGCTTACCATCACAGAATGGGTTAGGATTGTGGGGGTATAGGGGGCGGACGTTACTGGTCACTATGTGCGCACCACCACGATAAGATGACTTATTGAGTACGGATCAAAATAAAATACTAAGAAATGACATCACAGTGGATTAAAGTGCTGCCATGCACGGTACGAACTTCCCCTCACAGAACTCATTCATATTGGCATGGTAAATTACGTAGGACACGACTAGAACTGTAACATATGTAAATAGGAAGAAGCAACCCTTAACCGTTTTCGAGAAAATCGAGTTCGAAAATTTTAGGCGTTTTTATACAGGGTGAGTCATTAACCACCTAGAATAACTCCGAAAGTATGATAATGGCTGAAACGTTTGTGGGACAAAAGTTGCATGGGACAACGGGGGCCATAATATGACGGTTTTTTGTCGTTTGGTGGAGTCACTTCAGAGATATGTTCAGATCTTTTCTTTAAATGGAATACTATAGTTTGGTACTTATTTTCTGATAGTGGCTATCGAGACGAATCCAATAATGTGTAACAGTAAGGTCTTTGAAGGTCCACGAAGGTCACAAAGGTGGCATGAACGTCCATTTACGTAAGGGTCCGAAGTGATGACCATTGGTATCAATGCAGTGCTGCAATCTTCTTATCATGTATTGAGTGGTATTCCTTAACACAGTCGGCCGCTGTGGCCGAGTGGTTCTAGGTGCTACAGTCCGGATCTGCGCTGCTGCTGCGGTCGCAGTTTCGAATCCTGCCTCGGGCATGGATGTGTGTGATGCCTTTAGGTTAGTTAGGTTTAAGTAGTTCTAACTCTAGGAGACTGTTGACCTCAAATGTTAAGTCCAGCAGTACTTAGAGCCATTTGAACCATTTGAATCCTTACCAAACAGGTACTTATCGAAGCACATGCTCTGGCAGTTTCAGCTGGCATTGTTCAGGTGTAGTTGGAACGTCTTTATAGACAATGTCTTTTACGAATCCCCACAAGAAAAATTCCAGAGGCTCAAGTCTGGCAAACGAGACGGCCACGACACGTCTCCTCCGCGTCCAATCTAACGATTTGGGAATTGTCTCCGCAAATCATTTCTAGCCATCAGCGAAAAATGTGCCGGATACCCATCGTGTTGATACCACATTCTCTTCCTTGTTCTTAAAGGTATTTCTTCCAATAACAGACCTAATGTTTCTTGCAGGAATGCGGTGTACATCCTACCATTAAGATATCCTTCGATGAAATGGAAAAAAAATGGAAATGAAGTCCCATGCTTCTTTACAGAGCGTAGGGGAACGATGCGGGAGACCCGCACCGCCTTACTAGGCAGGGTCCTAATGGAGGTGGTTTGCCGTTGCCTTCCTCCGACCGTAATTGGGATGCATGATGATGATGATGAAGACGACACAACAACACCCAGTCATCTCGAGGCAGGGAAAATCCCTGACCCCGCCGGGAATCGAACCCGGGACCCCGTGCTCGGGAAGCGAGAAAGCTACCGCGAGACCACGAGGGGCGGACTTCGATGAAATTGGGTCCTTTAATTTTGTCCTCCAGAATCCCACACCATACGTTCACCGAACACGGTTTTTGGTGTGCAACTTGCCGCAGCCAACATGGATTTTCAGTTGCACAATATGCATGTTACGCAAATTAACGTTTGCATGGTTCGTGAATGTAGCCTCGTCAATAAATAAAATCAAATTAATAAACGTGTCATCTCACTGAATCTGAAGTTGAGCCCATAGGCAGAATTCAGTGCGACGCATAAAACCCGTACTAGTTAATTCTTGGTGGAGACTGATATGGTAAGGATGATATTTATGGCTATGCAAATGCTTCAGATGACTCTGAGCACTATGGTACTTAACATCTGACATCATCAGTCCCCTAGAACTTAGAACTACTTAAACCTAACTAACGTAAGGACGTCACACACATCCATGCCCGAGGCAGGATTCAAACCTGCGACCGTAGCGGTCGCTCGGCTCCAGACCGTAGCGCCTAGAACCGCACGGCCACTCCGGCCGGCTGCAGTCGCGCGGTTCCGGACTGACGCGCCTAGAACCGTTCGGCCACAGCGGCCTGCTATGGCTATGCAGAACATGAACAACACTACTCTGACTCAAGCCAGATTCCCTACAGATCTGACGCGAACCAACACAAGGATCTCGAACCACAGTGGCAAGAGTACCAATTTCCGTTTCCTCGTTAGTAACTTTCCTTTGCTGGATATGTTTCCGATGCGTTAAAGATACAGTTGTTCTCAATTTATCATACACATATTTAAATGTACGATGTATAGGGTGAGTACGTTGATGATATCTTTCAGTATATAAATCTCTAGCTCTCGCTGAATTTCGTTGGCATTGTCCGTACATGACAAGCATATCGACTTGTTCTTCGAAGGAATACATCTTTCACATTTGCTTGATTCGACGACACTAGGCTTACGGTTCCTGTTAGTGTTGTATTACGAAACCGTCGAATGGTGTTTACATGTCAATGGCACGTTAGATGGATACGCCGCATTCGGCGAATATTTACTGCTTGCATGATATACGAGAGAGAACTGTCAGAGCACGAGCTTCGATGAGTGCCGAAGTGATAAGGAATAGCATAGAGTCCATGATAAGAAGATTGCAGCACTGCATTGATCACATTGTTCATCAAACACCTTCTGTCAATGGACATTCATGCCATCTTTTTTACCTTCGCTGACCTTCAAAGACCTTACTGTTACACAACATTGGATTCGTCTCGGTAGCCGCTATCAGAAAATGAGTACCAAACTATAGCATGTCATTTAGGACAACAAAGTTGACCTTCATATCTCTGACGCGACCGCATCTCGCAACAAAAAACCAACGTCGTATTATGCCCCCCGTTGTCCCCTGCAACTTTTGTCCCACAAACGTTTCATCTCCTATCATACTTACGGAGTTATTCTAGGTGGCAATAGTTAGTGACTTAGTCTCTGGATCGAATATCGCTAACGCAGAGTTTTTTTCTTTGCCACGAAATTCCAACAACATATTTATTATAACTGTTCAAATTATCATTATGTAAAGTTTCACAATCTTCATGCTGAAAGAAAGAGAGAAAATTTTTCGTGGGGAGATTGGAGATAAAAAAAGAATACACGAGAATTTTCAGTCAAATCAGTATATTCATTTTATTTATGTTATTTTATCGAAGTTTGTGACACGTATATGGGTACCCTATGGAAGATTGCACGAATAAGGACTATACTGATCGTAGAAAAATTGCAAACAATAATTATTGCGACATACAGCACACGTAATGAACACCAAATACTGTATAATGGGAACCAACTTCCAAAACTTTAGAGAAAACTGATTTTTCAGGGTAAAGATAATGAAACTAAAAATAACTTATTAGAAATTGGTACTTTGCACCCTCATAATAAATCTGCTTTTAGAATTACGTGGGAATAAAAAAAAGTACCCACAGCGTGATTCGACCCAGAGACTTCGCGCATATGAAACTAAGGCCTTGCTCGCTCTTCTTTTTCTTTTTCTTCTTTATTTTCTTTTGCTCGGCATAGTTCGATGCCTTTGTTCGGGGCGGACACCCCATGACACTCGTTGCAGTTCAGTGTTGGTCCATTCATTCAGTTTTTTTTTTTTTTTATTACAGAGGGCAACGAACCCTCTCATCGAACCCGTTGAGCTACCGTTCTTGAATGCTAATGAGCATACAAAGTATATATACGCCAAAAATTTTCAAACACAATTTTCTCGAAAACGCTTGTGAGTTTCGTCTTCCTGTTGGTACATAATGAAGTCGCAGTCGTGTCCTACACACCGTGTCCATATGATCCAAATCGGTGAGGGCAAGTTCGTGCAGTCTCCTTGTAAGCCAATTGTCACAATGTATTTTTTCTTCACTGTAACGCAACGTTCACACTGTGTCCTGTCCAAAAGGAGGTATGCATCAGCAGCCTTAAAGTCCGGGAGATTATCTTGTAACTGCGACGTGTTTGTGCCGTTAAAGAAGACCGAGGTAACACAGTGCTGTGCCTGGCTGGTGCTGTAGGAGAGCGTTTCTCTCATCCGTCTCATTCCTCTATTTGGCGGTTTATATCTCTACGCACTGTGCTGGCATGCTCGTATCTGTTAATCTATTCTCACTGCATACATTTTTCAGAATTTTACTGCACTTTAATCCTCCGACAATCTTCTGCAAACGCTACTACAGGACGCAACTTTTTCACACGTTTCCGTTTTCAGAAACAACGGACGTTGACTTAACTTTGAGTGTAATTCTTCCAAAAAATTTAAAATTCCTTTTCTGGCAAACTTTCTTACCATCTTCTCTAGACTCTGGCACCAGCACTACATACGCATTAACTCATTAACAACAATAATCCAACCAAAATTCTGATATGTTACCAACTTAAGCTTCTGAATGTTTATAGTTTCACTGCTGTAGTTGAATTACAGCATATACCTTGTCTGAAAAAGAATTAGCGAGAAAAGGATGGATCTTACGATACCGTCCGAAAATATCTAGAGCACATTCCAATGAAACAAAATTGTTATGCTTCAGGTAATGATGAAAACTATAAAGAAATTATAAAGAAAAAAGTTTTTAAAATCAGAAAGTTTAGAAACATTTTTCCTTCATAATTTTTATTGTTAAATTTTTTGTCCTTTTAATGGTGGGAGAAAACATTATAAAATTCAATTCTGATGAGTAGACTTTGAGAAAAGATACCTTAGATAATCTAAAATGAAAGTTACGGCAAGAAGAGCATTTAAAACAAAATAGACAAAATTCACATTCTACTTAAACATTCATTTTAAAACATGCCATATCCTTATGTCTTTGCTGCGTATGCTTTTTCTTATCCGGACGATCTCCATACATCTATATTCACAAGTTTTTATCAGCGTAACTTTAAGATGTGCACCAAACTCCTTTTTCACACCCATTCACTAAATGTATAATTTTGAAGATATACAACGTGGACATAAACAGTTTAGAAAGCTTGTAAGTGTGTAGCTGGGTAGGCTGTCCTTGGTAGTAATTGCAGGAAAAATAAATCGATTCGTTATTCTACTTCCGAGTTAATTAGTATTGAGGTTAGCCAGTCACACCATTGCGTGCGCAGATTCAAGGAGTCCACCAGACACAGGTCGCAAAATGTTTACTTCGTTTGGTTTCTTAAAACCGAACAAGAGGGAAATAAAAAATTGGACATGGAGAGGTGACAAGGATCGGACCCGAGGCAAAGGCTGAGCGGTCTCGCGCACTATTACCTACGCTATGAGAAAAACCGACTCTAATTGCATCTGGCGGGCCGCTTGAATTTTCCCCACTCAACAGCCTGCTCGGTTACTTTTAATCATATTAACTCGAAAACGGTTCAACGTGTCGAATTTTCCAGCACAGCCTACCCTGAAACACCCTTACAAGCTGTCCGCAGCTCGTGGTCGTGCGGTAGCGCTCTCGCTTCCCACGCCTGGGTTCCCGGGTTCGATTCCCGGCGGGGTCAGGGATTTTCTCTGCCTCGTGATGACTGGGTGTTGTGTGCTGTCCTTAGGTTAGTTAGGTTTAAGTAGTTCTAAGTTCTAGGGGACTGATGACCATAGATGTTAAGTCCCATAGTGTTCAGAGCCAAGCCATTTGAACCCTTACAAGCTCTTCACACTGTTTCTAATCACGTCGTATAACCATCACTATAAACAAGAATTGCATCCATTACACCAAAACAAACAGAATTTTTCGAAAATAATTTTGTTCTATGCAACTTTCGAGAAATTAATTTTTGTTCTAAAATGGATATAATTCACATTGTGAACACTGAGACAATTACGTGGAAAATCAAAGCTATGATATTCAATATCGAAAGTGCACATTATTCGCTCAGTGAATCCAGAAATGGATATAAAGAGTTTTATTGAGCCTCGTCAACTCAAACTTGAAAACTTAGGGCGATATAATATAAAAATTTACAAGAGATACTTGCTTCAAATGGCTTATCCTGGCCGCTAAAATTTCTGCATTACCGAAAACTAAGAAAACGTGAAATAGTTTTGTTAGCATAAAACTAGGTTAAAGTCCCTTACGTTCCGTGAGCTTTGTACTCCAGATTAAATTTACGAACGCTTGTGGAAGGCGCTGCACGCTCAAGATCACGAAGACGCGCATATCCGAGTGACTACCAGATTGTTTTCGAACGTTAACTAACTATGCCGGAAACCAAGTTTGCGAGTCTGAAGTTGATGATGGACAACTACTAGTTGATTAACATTTAAAAAATTACTGATGACCTTTAACTGCAGACTTATACATAGTACAATAGGTGCTCTACTGCTCACATTTCGATAACTGATGCTACATACAGTATTAGCGATTCCATGACATTTACAAGTCATTCTAGTCATCCATCGCTATAGCAGAATGAATTTTTCACTCTGCGGCGGGGTGCGTGCTGATATGAAACTTCCTGCCAAATCAGAACTGTGCCGGGGTGCGAATCGAATTCAGGATCTTTGCCTTTCACGATAAGTGCTCGACGAACTGAACTACCCAATCCCAAGTGACAGCCTGTTCTCACACCTTTACTTCCGCCAGTACCGGATTTACCTTCCGCTATATGCTTTCCTCCAGGAGTCCTAGTATCGGAAGTTATGCAGAACTTCGGTGAAGTTTTAATAGGAGATGAGGTACCGCCGGAAATAACGCCATAAGGACACCTAGTCAGTCGTCTTGGGATAGCTCAGTTGGTAGGGCGCTTGCCTGCGAAAGGCAAAAGTCCTGGAATGGAGGCTTGGTTCTGAGCACACTTCTAGTCTCCAAGGAAGTTTCATGTCAGTGCACTCTCCGCTGCAGATTGAAATATTCATTCTGGAAACAATCCGCCATGTTTCTGTAACATCCTGTCTTCACGGAATATTAGTCCAACAGGTTTTGCAGCAAAACCTCTGTAAAGTTTGCAAGGTTATGACAATACTGGTTACTAAGCGACAATATACGCAATCGCTTTAAGCTGTGTTCTCATAAACTTTCGGAATGGAAGAGCAGGGCCTGTGCATTCTTTAGCTCGTATTACTCTCAGTGTTTGGAATGTGGTGAGACGTACCATCTGCAAATTATATACGGTGGATAGACAATGGCGGAAATCCAGGAGGTTTCCCACAAGGAACGCTAGCGGGGAGTTGGTATCGCTTAACCCAAAAGACTTCATAAGCGCCTTTCAAAGCAGTGCGAGCTGCAAGAGCTCCCGAGAGATTTCAACAAAGGCCACAGGTCGTCCTAAAAACGGAAGCAGCAAACAGAGCCAACTCTATGTTTCCATAAACATTGTGGGAAGTGAGCTGCATTTCCACACCTAGACATCGTTCCGCCAATCATAAGACGATGACCAGTACACTGCCAACTTATAGTCTGTTGACAGAGAATACAACAAGTGCGGAAGGAGAAAATTCTGCAAGTTTTCCCTGCATACAGGAAGAGAGAGAGCGAGATTTTCCGTTGTGGCAAATCTTGTGTCTTCCTCCCTTCCCACGAATAATTTTGAGAAGTGTGAGAGTAGGAACTGAGTACTCCATTTTTGGCGCGAGCTCACGGCAGCATTTCATGTCTAATAACTGAAGAGCTGCTGTCCGGTGCCGTGCTTCAGTCACCCGTTATATGTTCCTCTTGTGAATTGCCCAGAATTTGGAAAGTTATTTTCATCTCAATTTACAGTCTTCCAAAGAGCATTCCGGAGACTTCTGCACAGATAAAGTGTATAAAAATCCGGATATTATCATGTTGGTGATCCAGAAAAATTTGAATGTTGTATCCATATTGCTGTTTAAACTTTTTGATGAAAGTAATTGTAAATTAGTCCAACCCCAAGTTGAACATTATTGACGGAGAGCAAATAAATTAGTATTTTAAGATAATTTTTCCCTTCATAAATTCCCTCCCACAACGCTCTGATGAGGCGATCCTTACCATGAAAAATAAATATTATCAGGGAATTTTAGCTCACGGAATTGCAGTCTCACTGTGACGGTGTTTCCAATGAAATATAGGTGCCATTACAAGAAATATAGTCATTTCATTTAATATGGAACGTTAGCTGGTTCATTTTTCATTGTATGAATTGAATCAAATTATATTTTGCGGATAATGAAACTTCAGTTGCAGTAGCACTTAGCAGTGTGAATAATTATCAGTTCAACATTTGTGTAATTTTGTTGGACTCTATCCGGGCATAGGATCGTTTGTTTGGCCATTTGTGTGTTCACCACTACGGCAGACAGCTTGCATTAACGACTGTTGAACCCTTGTCGTCTCACATACATTACAAATACGACAAGAGACGCGAACATTTCAAGTCAGGAAGTGAAGTACTCACTGTGAGGACAGCTCGTCGGTCGTGCTTGAGTACCTCAGTTGGCAGCCGGCACCGTAGCTCAGCGGGTTCGGTCAGAGGGCTGCGTGCTCTCTGTAATAAAAGAAAAAAACTGAGTTAAAGAATCAACGATCAACTTGAACGGACCAAAACCAACGAACAATTTCGAACAAAAAAAAAAAAAAGCATGTTACGTCAGAAGGTTAGCTACCCTCTGTAACAAAAAACTGAGTGAATAGATCAAAGACGAACTTGAATGAGTGTCATAGCACGTCCGCCCAAAACAAATTCAACAAACGATAACGAACAAAACGAGGTCAAAAAGAGAAAAAAGTTGACAGAGCAGTTGCTACCGATAAGCAAATATCTGACGTACGAATCCCGGTCTGCACACATTTTCAATCTGACAGGAAGTTCCATTGCTATAGGAGCTAATCAGGTCGGCACTGATGTTAGCGGAGATCAACCGACTGCTTTGTGTTATTGAACCCAGTGCATGTGAGAAATCTATGATGTAGTTCGGTCGTCAGTTGTGTACACTTTCCACCGTCCTGCATTAACGTTCAGTTTCGCAAGATGCACCAACTTGGAGCTGGTCTAAACTTCAAAACTGTGAAACAACTGCTCGAAGAATTCCTTCTGTGGAAATATTCTGAAGTACCCCTAACCGTGGCCAGAAATGCTCAGCACTCTGCTAGCTGCAGGATATTGGGTATAGATCTGTGATTGTTGCCTCCACAATGTAGTCCAGTGCTTTTTTATTTTGGAAGTATCTGTTGTTCTGCCATACGAATAAATAAAACAAATCAATCCAACCCATTTCTTCCACATTTCTCCCTCTCTCCATTTACCAAAAGCTAAATACTACATTGTAAATATCCTCTAGATAATCAGTTACATGTTCGAAGATAATCTGAACAATTTTGTATCGAGATGAAATGTAACGAATCGGTTTACACAATATATATATATATATATATATATATATATATATATATGTTATAAGTTTCAATGTTAATCAACGTAGTAATTTTCAACGCTCTTCATGCAACAATATTTAAAAACCAGTTGTTTTCTTTGTTTACGGGTTACCACTTTTTAAATATAGGTTTGTCACTGGAACAGAAAGAGTTGTTCAGAAGATGTGATTTTAGACTAGATTTAAACTTCTTTGCTGCGTGTCAGACATTTTATGTTACTCGACAAATGATCAAAAATTTTTGTTGATGGGCATTGAAATCCTTTCTGGCCACTTACAGCTTTAACAATCGGCAATAACGGGCATATTTTAGAGTTTCGTACATCAGTCGGTAGAAACGGAACCTTTATATGAACACGTTGTTGTCCGTCTGTCTGTCCGACTGTCAAAACCCCTTTATCTCAGGAACATATAGGGTTACGAAGTTTAAATCTATGTTACATATTAAATTCTACGGTCCCCTGGCGACGTGAAAAATTTAAGGCTGTAAATCGATGAAATCAAGAGATACGGCCATTTATATTACACAGGATGGAGAAAAACTGTGTCACGAAATTTTAACCCTGGGTAGCTGATGCCAGTAGGAACCAAAATTAATAATGTTGTGTAAGTCGACAACGCACAATTTTTAAACTATGGAATCTTGGCGCCATGCGATCCGATTAGCCACGGGACTGCCCTGTTGAGGGATGCTCTAGACAACGCATGCCGGCCGCTGTGGCCGAGCGGTTCTAGGCGCTTCCGTCCGCAGCCGCGTTGCTGCTACGGTCGTAGGTTCGAATCCTGCCTCGGGCATGGATGTGTGTGAAGTCCTTATGTTAGTTAGGTTTAAGTAGTTCTAAATCTAGGGGACTGATGACCTCACACGTAAGGTCCTATAGTGCTTAGAGCCATGTGAACAACGCATGACCGCGAATGCTTTGCCTACTGGAGTTCGCGGAGCATCCAAGGCTGCCCGCACTCTCGGTGGTAGCGCGCGAACCAGCCACTGGGAGCCTGGGGACGGATTCACCAGGGGCCCCACACATCCAATGTAGTTTCATGATAAGACGTACTGGGAACAAATCCGTCAACAACTGTAAGTTCTCGTACAGAAACTCTTTTACAAATTGTGTCGGCCCTAAAAAGTGCCTTTTTTTGTAGCTAGGACATTGTTTACTTAATGCTAGAGCAGATGCGACACAAGCTTGGTAACGTCGAACGGTGTTTTGCCGAAATCTTTCAAAGATTTTGGCGTTGCCCTGATGTGATTGACAGCATGATGAATGCGGTCCATTAGTTCGACTTCGTTTCTAGATGGTTCGCGTCCGGGTGCGTGAACTAGAACCTTGAAGAATCCCCACAGGAAAAAACCCGGTGGCGTGAGGTCTGGTGATCGCGGGGGCCATGTCCCACGAGCACCTCTGCCAATTACCCGGCCATCGAAGAATTCGTTTAAATATCCGCGCAAATCACCACTGTTAAGTGCGGGCGCTCCATCGTGCTGCAACCACATGCATAGCCGAATTTCCAGGGGAACATCTTCCAGCAGGCCGGATAGAGTTTCTTGCAAAAAGTGAAGGTAATTTGCCCCGGTAAGTCGAGGAGGTAGACAGATGGCCACTAATAATGCCTGCCCAAATGTTGAGTGAAATTCGTTCCTGGTGTCCGTGGACGTAGGTGACGTGCGGATTTTCCCTTCACCAGTAATGAACGTTTCGAGAGTTGTAAAGGCCATCCCGATGGAAGGTGCACTCGTCGGTAAACAACACAATGGCAAAACCCTACCCAGTGTTCATAGTCCGCCACAAGATTTAGGTCTTGGGCAGGGTGGAAACTAAATGGATGCTGGCCCTCGTCGCTCAGAACCACACAGACTAACCGATGAGTAACACCCATGTCGTGTCGAGCCGCTCGAGTACTAGTCGTAGGTGCTTCCTCGAAGAGCTCGAGAACAGTCTCTTCAGATGCGGTATCCCGTCGTGCTCGAGGTCTTCCAACATCACTATGGTATCCCGCTAGCCGGCCTGGTGTGGCCGTGCGGTTCTAGGCGCGTCAGTCTGGAACCGCGTGACCGCTACGGTCGCAGGTTCGAATCCTGCCTCGGGCATGGATGTGTGTGATGCCCTTAGGTTAGTTAGGTTTAAGTAATTCTAAGTTCTAGGAGACTGACGACCACAGATGTTGAGTCCCATAGTGCTCAGAGCCATTTGAACCATTTGTATCCCGCTAAAGAGTCTATTTCGCCAAGTCGCCGGTGAATTGCTGTCACGGTCCGGCTCACGGTTTTAATCTGCCAGAAAGTTTCAGTTGCTGTAAATGTTTCCGGGTGTGGGTGGTGTCTTGCTGAGTACCGTTCCTCATACAACCGTCGAGATGCATGCGCATTACCGTCGGCTAGTCCATAAAAAAAACCATATGCCGTGGTTCCTCAAACAAATAGTCTGCCGCCATGCTTACTGTATGACTAAATCACAGGTGACGTGCGTGCGCTCCGAAGCGAAGCTTACGTGTGAACGCCTCTGACGTGAGTTGGAGACGAACAGCAAGACCTATTCGACAAGTGTGCGTATCACGTTGAGGCAGTGACGCGGCGAGGGACATTTGTATGTGTGAACCATAGCGCTGCTCGTCAACCGACGAACGGCAACAGGGCAATCCCACGGCCAAATGGAGTGCGTGGTGCCAAGTTCCCATAGTTTAAAAATCGTGCGTTGTCGACCTGCACAACATTAGTAATTTTTTTTCCTACTGGCATCAGCTATCCAAGGTTAAAATTTCGTGTCACGATTTTCCTCCATCCTGTAAGTTCCAGTACTCGTAAACTCATTCATCAAGACCTATGGGGCACTTTCAGTTGACCTGGAATCAGAATTTGACAAGAAGTAAGATTTCACAGTACAAGTGAAGGAAAGAATTCGAAAACTGTTAACTTATAATTATATCAAGATTCTGAACGTGCCTGTGCTTGAGCAAATGTGTATGCAAAAGCTTCAATTGATTGGAAATAACAGCCAACTAGCTGCGAAATACCTTGACCATGATTTCAATAGTTTTAAAAGTGTCTTCTTCAGAAGGTATTGTACAAACATTGTGTGCAAAATAGAAACAAAATTACAGGAAATGTTTACAAACAATTTTAGTTAAGCATTCTCACGTAGAACCACATGTTATCTACATCCAATGTGAAGTCGTTGACTGTGTCTAGCACATGTGCGTGTCATCCACTTAACCACCATTAAACTACATTATTTAAAAGTAGTATATCTCTTCTGTAAAGCTTTCCCATAAAACTTTTTAAAATAGCACACATTTGACAATGGATCGTGCAAGAGTAATATGCCACCTGAAACACATATAAAACGAACCATCGGAACGTACAGAGCGTAAGTATGCCAAGTACAGATCTAATGACATGTGCCGACTGTGCCATTAAAGTCATATGGCTTACATCTGTTAGGAAAGAAAGATAGTAATGCATACAGTTGCATCTTTGCAGAACATCTACTTATTCCTGGTCACACTCCGAAGGACTTAGAGGAAGCCGCAATCTTACACAAAGAAGTAAAAGACCGAACAATAGAGTTATGGGTAGAGCACGAAATTTTCAAACACTTAGGGAAAAACGATAGCTACATTTCAAATTATCGACTTCAAGTTGCAAGCAGATATTTCCTGGAAGGCTTTAAGCCTCTACTTCGGGCCGAGAAGCCCAGTTTACTGCTCGAAGCTGGCCATCGCGCGGTGTTTGTTTTCCCCAAAATTCTGTGTTCATTAAGAACATGTCTTTTATTTGTCATTTTACAATGTATACTTCGTCATCCACAATTAAGTGGCTGTTAAACGTTTTAGTAATGCCTTAGATCCTTCCATCCCCCTCATTTTATTTTTAGTGTATTTTATTCTGCATATAACATCGTGATTTCGAATCATATACACTCTAATTAGCGTGCCTTCATTTATTCATTATTTTACTATGTGTTTTATAACACCAACCCCCACACCCTCTAGTATATTTGTTCGTACAACAGTTTTATCGAAAACCACTTAAGACTTGCGCCGGATTATTAGTCTTACAGTTGAGCACGCTTCCAAAGAGCAGACGGGTAGGGAAGTTCTGTTATCCCAGACAAGTGGGACACAGTGTGTGTGTGTGTGTGTGTGTGTGTACAGTAGGCTAAGGTTGCTACTGAATTCTGCCGGTCTCCATCCTCAGGGGTTCGCAACGGCCAATGACAGGGGGAAGCGCTCCGTCGTCAGTTTCACCGGTGGCGACCGGGACGCCCTCGATGACATCGGTGCAGAAGCGACGCCGGAGTCCGATAAACCTCCCCCGTATAGCAGGTAAGCTGGAGGATGCGAAAAACCTTAACAGTTTAGCAATAATAATAATAATTTGGTATCATATTTTACCATCGAACAAGCACTACAAAAGGCAGTGTCTCTAAAAACTGTTTTGCTCTAAAAGATATCAACGAAGTTTTCTTTCTCATTCAACAAGCTTTCTCTGAAATTTTGCCTCATGTTTTTTATTATTTTACACGCAACGCCATAAATTACCCTGGTGTTATGACTGGAACTCCAATCAAACCATCGTTGGCATATGATTTTTGTGTACATTAATACACATTCTAGTGCAATTCTTGTCAAAAGGGGTCATTTTGCCCTTTGACTTAACTGTGCCCTCTTGTTACGAAGAATATTCTGGCCCCAATAACAGCAACATACGCAAAATCTGCATGTGAACTTTTCACTTTTGATGCTGGTGTCCCTGAGTCGTTGGCGCGGTCTGTAATTGTTAACTGCATTAACAGCACTTGGATCGTGTTGTTGCATCTAGAGAAGATTTTGGGAACCTAAAGCTTTGGCGGAACAGTTTTTCACTTGGTAAGTAAATTAAGAGTTACAAATAATCATGCACATATTCACGATTCCAATTTTATTTATTGATATTACATTAGACAGTATGAAATTGTCTTCATAGGTCCAAGGGTAAGAAAAGTAAGTGCTGACAGCCAGTTCCAAAACTCGCTGAGTTGTGCTCAGAGATACAAATTCGTGGAATTGAAATCAGTCGTATCCAATGTTCTTTCAAATTCTAAATATGCTGACTATGTGAACGTTGTATAAAAACGTATCATTGTGAGCAAACAGTTGGATTGCAACGTCACTGCCCAGTTTATTTTCTCGCCCCTGATCTTGACTTCTTCCCCGAGAACCTTGGTTCAGTCAACGACGGTAAACGTCAACGTGTTCATGAAGATATTTCGGTGACGCAGTCAGGAAGAACAATGGATCCTAGCGATGTTGGCTGACGTGCTGGACGCTTGGCTGCGACATGCCAATCTTCGACACAAACGCGAGGCCCCAGCCAGTAAATTCAAATCTAGCACACGTTAAATTAAAGTAGTATGCTCCGTAGGAGTAAGTATGTATTTTGTATTTGTATTATCCCTTACGCCATTTTCATTAGTACTCCGTACAGTAGTAAATACTCCAGTAAAACGGTTGCTTGTATTTCATATATGCAGTGTTATACAAATGGCTGATATATGAATGCATGGTTTCACGGTAGTATAGCCTTATAAAATTCTCTCGATCTTCCAGTCACGTCGAGAGTTTTAAATATCGTCGAAATATCGATTACTAAGCAGGCAAATTATTTCTCGGACACCGTCACGACAGAAACGATCGAGGTAAAAATTTCTGAAAGTATCCTCATTGAAGACAGTGGTTTGCCGTTAAGCACAATTTGGGACCCGACCATCAGAATGTTGAAAGCGGTCGTGGTGGCCTTGCCGTCAAAACATTACATTACTTTTGAATGCATTATGGGAACAGCAGTGATCAATAAAAGTGTAAATAATTACTATTAAAAACAGTCTTGATCACAATTTATTTTATAAGGTGACCGGTTTCGACCACTGCTGTGGTCATCTTCAGACCATTGAGTGGAAACCCCCAACAGAAAGGGGTTTCCACTCAATGGTCTGAAGATGACCACAGCAGTGGTCGAAACCGGTCACCTTATAAAATAAATTGTGATCAAGACTGTTTTTAATAGTAATTATTTAAAACATTACATTATGTGGCCCTGGAGTGGTCACCAACGACGTCATGGGTGGTAGCGCAGCTATGTAAGAACAGCAGCAGTCACCACATAGCAACGGTCGATGAGTTCTCGATCGAATGCTCGTGGATTTTAAACAATTTGCTGCCGCTAGAATTCATAGAGGGTTTGACTGATATAGATGGTTGATGTTACACAGTAGGAAGGTAATAGAGAAAATTGATCTGCATATTATAAATTAGCAAGTTTCAGGCTGTCTCAGAAAAACTGCTGGTTATCATTATATCAAGGACTTTTCATCGGTGTAATTGATTTTTCCTGAAATAGTAATTTATTTTCTACTTCCGTTTCATTACCCTTAACTAAAAGACGTACTCCAGACATTGACTTTCATAAAAAGATAACGGTTAGCTACGGAGAGCTTCACAATGATCTAAAAGTACAAAGTTCACTCTAAATGATTGTTCATGAAATTATTCCACAATCGCTGATTCCGTGGGTTCTGATCGATGCCTCCAGGTTTAATTCGAATTTGGGAACGTGGGACTAGATTTTGGCTGTGAGATGTATCTTGATCCGAGAATCTTCAAGAAATGCCTTTGTTTTGGTCGCCTGTTTATAGGTATATTGTCATGACTGATCGCTCGCCTGGAGCCACTTGTAAACCTCAAATACAGCAATTTTTTGTTACTATTCTTTCTGCTTCGAATGTGATTGTGTCGAGCTGTCCACTTCCTGCGAAGAAAATATACATTATTATTATGTACGTTCATTTCGGTTAGAAGAGAAGAAGCTGGTGTGACTACTATGTTTTCTTCTTAAGATCTAGAGCTACTTTCATCTCCAAAAGAATGTTTTTCACAGCTAATTCTTTGAATCACAGAATACTACAATCGTGGAAGGAAAAGAACTTTCAAATGACGGAACCAACTGTACTTAAACCAGCTTTGAAATAGCAAATAATCATTATACTGGTATGGTCCCATTCCAGCATCGTGGCTGACTGGAACTGGCTAAATAGCGCAATAGTGCACTATACTAGGAGCCCTTTCATCAGTGATAATAGTGATATATTGTTCTAATTTACAAAAATAGATCCTGTTGGATGCTCTTATCATTGACTTTCTTGGAAGTACGCCGATAGAAGAAATCTTGTCATTCTTATAGGAGAGAAGTCCAGTAACGACTTAGTACGTTATGTACTCGCAAAACTGGACTGCTTAACAGATCGTGTGTAATATAGCTGAATGAGCAGCCATTAACGGCAAGCTGTTAACAGTAGGAAAAAGACAACACAAGCAACTCTCTAACCCGTTTTGAAAAGTTTCTTAGAACCATACCAATATGGTACATTCCAAAGATATTGACACATTTTCATACTTCGATCACGATGATACAACCATGTGAAATCACGCATTTTGGCAGAAAAATCTGAAGAAATATATTTACCAAAATTGCATGCGATCTGCAACATTAAAATTCCATAGGAACGTCAGTGCCATAAAAACTAGAAATGTGTTTGCTGTTCGAGAGATAAGAAAATAGATTAATAAACATATTACCAGTGAAAGTGGGTCCATCGGAATCGAAGCGCTGACTGCTAAACTTCATCGTCCACATTTTTACAGTTTGAACTTAGCACACATTCGTCAACAGCCGGTATTAAACCACCGCATACCTCTTACCTCCTTCTCTCGTCCTCCCTGATTGCCTCTTTTTTCCTCATCCTGATTGTTATATTCAGCCCATGCTAACTTACCATGCAGCTACACTACTTCCTACACGAATATCACATATTTCTCTCTCACACTTATTCTCTCACACTTTTCTCCTGCAGCTTTCTCTACTTGTGACCTACCAGTCCTCATTTCTTCGTCTTTAATTTCTTATTCATCCAATTTCTGACATGCTGATACATTTTTCACATGAAATCATTTCATATTCTCAGTCACTAATAAGTTCTCTCCTTGTATCTTTGGCCTCCCCCTCCTACTATTAATCTGTTCACGTATTTCCAAATTGCTTAGCGCTCTTTATCGTTTCCACGCACTGCATAATTGCATCTTCACTCAATTATCCTTCCTACCTCCCTCCGTCCCTCCCTCCCTCCCTCCCTCCTTCCCTCTCTCTCTCTCTCTCTCTCTCTTCCTCTTTCTATTATAACTCGTGGAAGTCGAGCTTGAGCTTAAGCCCTTTCTTTAATAACCCAATCATCGATGGTACTGTACTATTTAAATTTCCAATGTTTCCTCCGTATCTTGCCAACGGTCTTTAATTCTTACATCTGGTGTCTGAGAGCTACATATATTGACAATATTGTTTGACATACCTGTAATTCAGTTATTTCTCTTGCAGCATCAGGCACAAGGTCAGTGCCTATTCCATCGAGTATGACCCACACTTAAGACGTAACATCGACCAGCCTATCTCGTAAGTACTTCTGATGCCTACATGATATTTCATGATTTTTTTTAAATTTTTAAGTTGTCTAACATTTATTTTACTTCATTTTAACATGATTTAATTTAGAACCACAAATGTTTTTAAAAAAGTAGAAAATTTGAATTTCATTGGTATTCTTTTTATTACACAGTACCCTAAAGGTCTCAAACTGTCTTTCACATTACGCTGCTTCGAATAACTGGTGTTGGTTGTTGGGATATTCTTCTAAGCTTCTTAAATATAGCACCAATTTCGCCTCATCTTGCCTGCAGTTTGTAGAGAAGAATTCTCGTCTGGTATTACCATATTGCCATGCAGGTTTCTAAATTTTGTTAGTATATGTATCCTTTCACAGCTAACTTGATACCTCATATAGTTGAAATATACTTCGTTTTAACTTCACGGCTGGACGTCCTTCCTCCTGCCAATGTCAACAGTTACCTAACGGAGGGAAATCGTGTGCACCATCTGTCTGGGAGTGGTGTAACCTTTATTCCATATGCTATCGCTTTTTCTGAGGTAGAGACTTAGTATAAGCCCAGTAAATACCATATTTTCTAACGAGAATGAAAATCTACCTATGAACCGCACTTAGACTGGCCAGTGTACAGTACCGACAGTTAATAATCTGCAACGCGAATTCGACCTGGGTCTATGTGACCCCTCTGTTTCGCAAACTAGTAACCTGTGCGTCAAACTGCACGTCCTTCAAAATGATAATAATCTTCTTCTTCTTAACTTCGAGCAGTAGTTTCTTGGCCCGTTGGGATCTTACGAGGAGAACGTGGCAAGTACCATAACCCGATTACCCAGAAACTTGGCTCAGTGGAAGAGGGATTAAAATAAGCAAACACATGTCTCGGCTTATACGTAGATACTCGATCGTTTATGAGAAGATGACGGTCAAATTCTTCTAAGTGTTTCATGTGCCTTTTATGGAATAAATGGTACAACCGAAGCGATGGCACAGTTTTACGCCCCGTCTTAGAAACCCTATTATTATCTTTATTTTCGTTTTTCATTTATCTATCCGCTTCCGTACAAGATTAGTACACGCATTTTTCAATGCTTATTGACATAAATTTGTACTTAATCGTCTACTAATTCTATCCCTGGTGAATGAAATAAACACAACAATACGTGAATGCGAAAGTTATTTGAAATTGTTTTCGGTGAAATTCCTGTAGTGTATCTCGATTCATAATTCAATGCAAGCGCCGGTTTCCTGGAAAGTGACACGTTAAGGATGGTGTGCTGCTGAATTATTGTCAGTGGGTGAACTCTTCAGCAGACTTAACGACGTTTCTTTCCAGAGTTAGATTTATACTACGGTGGCAAACCTACCTTTGCACGATGGTCGTGCTGTTAGTAGTTTCTACCTTTCGAATCTGTCTGCGATCGGAATCATCGAAGGGAATGCACCAAGCCTTCTTGTCGAATAAACAGAAGAATAAAACATAAAAATTAATGTAATAATTGATATAAGAATGAAATATATCGATATGAGAAATTTAAAAGATTGTAACACCCGAAAATAGCATAAACACATATATTAGGGCCTACATAATAATGTTTACTTGTAGTTGTTTACTTGTAGTTGTACTTCTATCAGTAAATTAACGCCCATATATCCTGTAACACGACAAAAAACATTCGTGTCGTAGCCTGCTACGGACATGGATAGATAAATGAAAAGATAAAAAGTAAAATAAATGAAAACAATAATCTTGTGTCAAACACAGGGCGCAAAAGAGAGAAGCTGCAACTAGCCGGTATGCCACCATTTCGTATGACACAATTCCGCTCCACAAGACATTTAAATTACGTCGAAAACTTCGACCGTCGTTTCTCAGCAACTGTCGAGTATCTATGGCTAAGCCGAGACGCATGTTCGCGCAGTTCGACTCGTCTTCCACTGGGAAATCGGATTACGGCACTTGCAATACCTACTTCCTGTGGCCTTCAGGGATCTCGATTCTCTTGTGGTTCATAGTTCACTACTTGCTTTGTTAGCCTTCCTTCTGACATTCTATCGATATGTCCTAGCCATTATACTCTCGATTATTTTAATAAGAGATTATAATAATAGATAACGGAGAATGGAGGAGGAGGAAAACGAGGAAATCTACCTGCTGATGCTACAACCAACTATCCTACAGAAGATAAAGAGCAAAAGAATACAATGGGTGGGCCATGTAGCCCGTATGCCAGATGGAAGACAGGTGAAGATGGGACTAGCGGGGAAACCAAACACCAAACGCCCCATTGGACGACCAAGGCAGCGCCGGATGGACGACCTGGCGAAGGACCTAACAGCCCTGGGAATTGAAGACACCTAGAGGAACCGGGCACAAAACAGGAAGGAATGGAGGCATTTTCTGGAAGTAGCGAGTGGTCTGCAGGGCCTGTGATCGCTGAATATCTATCTATCTACTATCTGAACAAAGTACCAGCTCAGCTCGGATGTATTCATTTATTATCTGATCCCTCAGACTGCAACCTTTCATGCCCCACATAAATTTCATTTCAGTGGCTTTTATGCACATTTTGCCTTAGTGTCTTACTGTACACGACCCTCAGTCGTATGTCAAAACAGGTGTAGCGATTATAGCATAAGTGTTCTTTTTATTGTACCACGCATCATCTCGTGTTTACTTAATCTATTGTGTACGTCTTCTTCTCGTTGGTACCTTACATCAGAAACTAAGAAGCTAAACTAGGAATCTTGTTCTAAAATAGGACCATAAATGATTACAGATACTTGGCGGCACTGGTGCACGTGTTCAAAGGCAGCTTGGGCACGGGCATCATGGCGGTGCCGAACGCTTTCATGCACTCTGGCTACGTCACCGGTGTGATCGGGACGCTGTTCGTGGGCGTGCTGTGCACCTACTGCATGCACATGCTGGTGAAGGCGCAATACGAGCTGAGCAGGCGGCGTCGCGAACCCAACCTTACCTACCAGGAGACGGCCGTGGCGGCCTTGGAGGATGGGCCGCGCTGCCTGCGCCCTGTGGCGCCTTACGCCGGGTGAGGCACCTCATGTCACTCTGTGGACGTATGTCGAGTGCTAGAAATTTCTCACATCACGTTGCTGTAACATGAACGGCCATCAAAAATAACCATTGTATGTATTGTATTGTATGTTAACCGGGCACCTAGAAACGACAGAGAGGCTCCGTCCCCGCCGCAGTCGCAGTGGTCCACAACCCCACGACGACTACCGCAGTCCACTTCAACCCTCCGACGTCCCACACCGGACCCAGGTTTATTGTGCGGTTCGGCCCCCGGTGGACCCCCCCCCCCCCCCAGGGAACGTCTCACACCAGACGAGTGTAACCCCTATGTTTGCGTGGTAGAGTAAGTAATGGTGGTGTACGCGCACGTGAAGAACTTGTTTGCGCAGCAATCGCCGACATAGTGTAACTGAGGCGGAATAAGGGGAACCAGCCCGCATTCGCCGAGGCAGATGGAAAACCGCCTTAAAACCATCCACAGACTGGCCGGTTCACCGGACCTCGACACAAATCCGCCGGGCGGATTCGTGCCGGGGACCAGGCGCTCCTTCCCGCCCGGAAAGCCGTGCATTAGACCGCACGGCCAACCGGGCGGGCCAAAAATAACCATACTCGTTTTACCTTTCAAAATTTATTTATTGTGTGCAAAATGATGTCTTCTGTACCAGGGTATAATTAAAGAGTCAAATTCGTCTGGGGAAAAACTGTTAGTAGGTTAAGTTTGGAACTTTTGTGACTTTAAGTTGGCATCACTGGCATGAGCCCTGATCAGTTGATGTATCAACATTGTTTTGTTTATAACCTCAGAAATACATTACAAGAAGGCGAGTCCGCTTGAAACGCCCACATTAGTTGAAAAAACGTCCTGTTATTCGTTTTTTACTTGCTGAAGGCGAGAAACCAGTGAACATAAATTGTAAAATTCAAAACCCAAGCAACAGAAAAAGTCTTTCTGGTGGTGTTTTGGGGGTGCTGAAGGTCCAGTTTTTTTGTGTTTATCTTGAAGATCCGTGTACAATGAACAGCCAATACTACTCGGATTTGCTTTTAGACAGCCATGAGAGAGAGACGCCGTGGATCTCAAGGAGAGGTTTGACTCTCCAGCAAGACAACGAACGTCCTGATATTGGTCAACTAACCATTGAAACCATAGACAAAATGGGCTAGGAAGTACTGCCTCATCCCCCTTACAGTCCTGATCTAGCATGTAGTGACTTCCATTTGTTTGGTGCACTGAAAGAGGCAATAAGTGCGAAGAGGTTCTAGGAAAACGAGGCCGTGAAAAAGTTTGTAGGAAATTGGTTCGAACATCAAGATAAAGAGTTCTTTGCAGCCGGAATAAAAAAAGCTTGTATCCCGTTGGAACAAGTGCATAAATGTTCAAGTGAAAAGTATTGTTTTGTAAAAATAAACTCTTTTTTCTCCAGACCAATTTGTCTCTTTAATTATTGAATGACCCTCATAACATTTGTAGGATACGTTTTTGAAATTCTGAAAGCATGTGGGGTATCTGCAGTGCGCGAAGTGTTACCTACAACTTGTAAAGAAACCAGAATGTAGTTGCAAGAGTCTGAGCGCGTGAACGGGAAGCAGTGCTTGAGAAGGGAGTTTGCAGAGAAAAAATTAAATTTTTGGGATCTGTCAGCGCCATTGTACAATGGGCTTTCGAGAAATAATGCAGCACTTTTTTTATCTCGGCTAATTTCCAATGAAAAAAATGTTGCATTTGTTGTGGGACATCATGGAATAATTCCTCTTGAGCCCCTACCGCTATATGTAGCTTTCAAAATGGAGCCTGCGCTCCACGCAGAGAGACGTCATTTCGTTTCTTCTCGCGGAAACTCAGAGCATCGCAGATGATCACAGGCGCTTACAGAGTATCTACGGAGACCTGTCAATGAACAAAGGCGCGGTCAGTTGTTGGGCGAGGCGTCTGTCATTATCGCAAGGAGGTCGTGCAAACCTGTCCGGTCTCCCTCGTGCCGGCCGTCCGCACGAAGCTGTGATTTCTGCAATGTTGGATGTTGATGATGATAATGATGATGTTTGGTTTGTTGGGCACTCAACTGCGCGGTGATCATCGCCCGTACAAAGCCCCAGTTTTTACACAGTCCAATTTTTGTGCACAATCCAATGTAGCCAGTCACGAATGATGATGAGGAAATAACGAGAACAACACAAACACTCATGCCCGGGCAGAGAAAATCCCCCATCTTGCCAGGAGTCGAACCCGGGACCCCGTGATCCAGAAGCAGCAGCGCTGGCCTCTGGACCACGACTGAAGACTGCAGACTGCAACGTTGGAACGGGAGGACACACTCATCGGTCGGCAGATGATGGTTGTTCACTATAGCAAAAATCTACTGGCCTCTGTTTTGATCTCAACCGAGGGTGAATCTTCCCACACGTCGGTCAGGGGCCTGAAGGTGGCATACTAAAACGCTGAAACTGGTTGCCAAAGAGAAGCTTACTAAACTTCATAGGGCTGTTATTCCTCATCCACCCTACAGTCTGGATCTCGCACCTTCCGACTTCGATGTGTTTGCCCCAATGAAGGATGCACTTCGCGGGAAGCAAAACGTGGATGATGGGGAGGTTACTGATGCAACAGGACGTTGGCGCCGCCGTCGACCAATAGGGTCATTCCACTCGGGCATAAAGCCCTCCCAGTTAGGCGGTGTAAAGTCGTCGCATTGAATGGACGTTACATTGAAAAATTGTGTTTTGGAGAATAAAGAATGGGAAATAACATGGCGTATTGGGATCCTGAATATAACCAACCGGCTTTCGGGAAAGAATGTGTTGCACTAGTTATTGAACGCCCCTCTTATTTCTGTCAGAGATGGCGAAGGACTTGGAAGATCAGCTCAATGGAACGTACATGACCGAAACTAAATGGAGACTGTAAAGTCTGGAACCGCGTGACCGCTACAGTCGCAGGTTCGAATCCTGCCTCGGGCATGGATGTGTGTGATGTCCTTAGGTTAGTTAGGTTTAAGTAGTTCTAAGTTCTAGAAGACTGATGACCTCAGATGTAAAGCCTCATAGTGCTCAGAGTCATTTTGAAGACTGTAAAATTACGTCAGACGACTCAGAGGGAATGGGAGTAGGAAATGAGCCAATAAAAGTAGTAGATGCTTCTTGTTATTTTGGCAGGAAGCTAACTGACATTGGCCACAGTAGACAGGATATAAAATTCAGATTGTCAGTAGTAAGAAAAACAAATCTGAGAAAGAGAAGTTTGTTGTTAGCACGGAACATAAATTTAAATGCTATAAAGTTTTTTCTGAAAGTATTTGCCTGCAGTGTAATCTTACACAAAAGTGAAACATGGCCGATAGACAGTGCATACAAGAAAAGAATATTAGCTTTTGAAATGTGATGCTGTAGGAGAATGCCGAAGACTAGATGGGTAATTATGACAGGTATTCGGATTGGGATTAAAAGGAATTATAACGTGACTTGAGCAAAGGAATGGATCGGTTGACAGGACACATTCCGAGAGATCTAGAAATCGATAGTTTGGTAACGGATGGTATTGGAGGTAGTAAAAAATGCACAAGAAGACAAAGAATTGACTAGAGCAAGCAGGTTCAAAACGATCTAGTTTGAAGTAGTTATTCAGAAATGAAAAGCTTGAGCAGAACAGGGTAGGATGGATAGCTGCATCAGACCAGTCTTCGGACTGAAGACCACAACAGCAATGCACAGGATTCGTATTCTGGTGAAGATGGGTTCATTAGCTTGACTCATTTTCTCTGTGGTTTTACTAAATCACCAACGCCAGATACCAAGATAGTTCTTTTGAAAAAAGTCACGGTCGAATACATGCTGGTAATTCCTTATTATCTCGTTGAAATACTTTTTCTTCTTTTACCTGCAAATGCAATTCGAAATATTTCAATAACCTGTATCATTCTTGGTAACCTTTATCGGTGACATAATTGAGTCAGATTCCAAAGCCAGAGTCAGTTAGCATGAAAGTTTGCTGGTTATAATACCGCGTCATGTTGTAAACAACTATCACCAATTAAACCAACGTTTCGGCCACGGCTATGACCTTCAACTGTATATACTACGGTTTCATTAGTGATAGTTATTTACAATGTGACGTGCTACCGTACTCAGAAAACTTTCACGTTTATTCGTGATATTTGATATTATTTTATTTTTTCACCCTAAATTCTTAGAGTTTTATCAAGTTTCATTTGAAGAGGGTCAGAGATGGTCACCTTGTTTGACACTTTTTATTTATTTCGAAAGTTCTCTGTACATCTTTATGCAATCTTGTTTCTTTTTACCACTCCTCCAACTCATTCCATTTCCTGCAACGCTATCTCCTCTCCTTATACCATCTTTTGCCCGTGCTATCAGTCCACCTCTGTCCTCTCTCCTCTTTAAAATTGAGGACTGTTTTAAAACAGACACTATTTACAAAATTTTACAGCAGGAGCATTTTTAGGTATACTGTTTTAGCTATACTCAGTATCGATAACTCAAAAAATTTAAAGAATACTGGTCGTCCATGCAGGAATAACTGAAATTCGTCACTAACAAGCTTTATTGAAAAAAGTTAAAAATTACAAATTTTTACAAAACTAAAAATATCCACTTTTTATGCAAGTTTCTTGTGTAGCTACTGTATTAAGCTAGGTATTATAAATATACATTCTAAGCATTTAAACTCTAAGTGCTTTTATGTTTATTACATTTTCTAAATACTATCAAATAAGAACTTAACAACGTATTAGTAAATTTATATTTTTTCTTGTAAGCTAAAATATGAAGAGAAATTTTTCACAATAATAAAATCTGTTTCTCGGATCTTAAACCTGTTATGAAAATCTAGGTGATGCGTTAAAATGACAACTAAAACAATAATACATATTTTAATATAATAACTGTATGAAATCCAAACCACTAGTGAAACAAAGTTCTGTTTAATGTAAAGATTCTTCATAATACAAAATTTTGTTTGTAGTGTCATTATCATTCCGTATGCTACTTTAAATAGAACTCTTTACTTTCCTCTAAATCCTTTTCAAAATAGGACGTCAACTTCTTCACGTCATTACCCTTATTTTTGCTGACGTGATTCACTGACGAAAATTGAGATGCTTCAAACATTATTGAAGCACTTCTCTTTCCACGTTTTAGAAGCTCAACGTCTGTTGATGAACCAAAGTAAGTATTTTGAAAAAGGCATTGTCTTAGGTTTCACACACTGCAGCACTCTTGCCTCATACGTCGTAAAAGGATGTTTGGCTTTCGTTATACCTTTCGAGATCGATCTCAGATTGTAACTATAACAGTCTTTACCAGAAACTTTAACCTACCCAAACTTTCCCAAAATGACCACAAGTGGCCGAAATGGCGTCCAATTGAGAGATTTGCTCTCGGTCCTGCCCTGGTGCCACACGACATTTTTTCTCTTTAAATATGTTTCGTGCTTCCTTAGTTATTTTTCTGTACGGCCAAAAACTCTGTCAGGAGCAAATAGATATGCCCACGTATGAGGACACAATGCTAAATTCCTTTAAATACATTTGAGCTTTCAGTGTAGCTCATACCAACTGCCATCGCTGTGGAGTTTTAATCTGAGATTTTCTTCACCTTCTTTCATTAGATCAAGCGCTAAGGGATTTAAATAGTCTCTCACAGCAGATGTAATTTCATTTGTCCCACCATGATGAGACAATCTGAAGTCATGTGTAGTTAACTACTTTGTGTGCTTTCTTTTGTGAATATTTTAAGATCGTACAGGTATACAACCAGGCCAGTCTGGAGAAAAATACTTATCCAGTAAACAGTTTGGGTAAACGTTGATTCTGCTGGTTCAAAAGAAACTCTCACAGTATTCTTCGTATTTTCATTTGAAATACTGAAATATCTGACGCTGGCAAGGCAACCGTATTGCTCCATTATAATACGCAAAACGAAATCTGTTTATTGCACGTAAACTGTGGTCATCTAGCGAGTAGCAACGCGATCTGAAATTAATGTTCGACTACATGAAAATAAAAATAAAAAGAAGCACAAGGTGATTGCAAATACCACACAAACTATGTTAGGTATTTGCCCAGGTGCTAACGCAATACTTTAGCAGTAGATATGAAAACTTCCTCAAGGAATAATTTTCTCGTTATTCCTGTTATTTGATGGTCTCCTGTAAATTAATGATCAGAAAGCCAGACACCACAGAACGGGAATTGAAGGTCTTTGTATTTGACAATCGAAGAACGAATGGAATGGTTTTAATTAACATATGAAAAGATAAATGAAAATAAAAAAGTTATTACAATGTTGGTTGATGAATCAGGGACAAAATTGAGAAAACTACGTTTTATGAAATACCCGAGCCTGCAGTAAACATTTCAGGTTGCGCTATGGCGGGGATGAGGAGGCGAATGGTTGTAGGAGAGGAGCGGCTGTGGGGGAGGGGGAGAGGAGGAGAGGTATGGTTCAAATGGCTCTGAGCACTATGGGACTTAACATCTGAGGTCGTCAGACCCCTAGACTTAGAACTACTTAAACCTAACTAACCTAAGGACATCACACACATACATACCCGAGGGAGGATTCGAACCTGCGACCGTAGCAGCAGCGCGTTTCCGGAGGGAGAGGTATAGTCTTTCAAGAAGCTGTTGCCATGCGCATGAAATTAATTCACAGACATATAATTTATCCCTTGCACAAACAGTTCAGACCTCCTTGCCTACTTTCTGGAGATGTTCATGTTCTTAATTTTGATGATAGTGGATGTCCTATTGATCGTGACCTGGAAAAGATAAGGTATCTCCTTCCCGCTGCCGTTACTCAACACAATAAAAAACTGTATTTATGATAGAAAGACAAGTAAAAAGATATTATTCGTGCCTTTATCAATGAGAACGTAGTTGAAACTGACCTACCGGAACTAGGTTATTCATATTAAAGTTGGAGTGGATGGTGCATTAATAGGGTGTAACACCAGTGCGAGGCAGTTGTGAGGGTTGATTCAAGATATCGGAAAGTCTTAAAACAAGAAAATGATTTAGACATGGGTGTTCTATGTCAGCAGCCTTATTTATGTTGTATTTAGAAATTGGTCTTGATTATTGGAATAGACACTGCAGAAGTTTCGGAGTGGCAGTACAGCATGAAAGGTTACATTTATTACTGTTTGACGACCATCAAGTACTTATGGCTCTGGATGAGGACGTTGCCATGTATCAAACGAGAAAATTAATTAATACTCATAAGCACTGGGGGCTAAGAGTGAATGTGGTTAAAACAGAATATTTTGTTGTTGGAAACGGGCAAGGCGAGGAATTGGATTTTGAGTTTGGCCGGTTGAGAAACGTGAAAATTTGTAAAAATATCTTGGTTCACTAATCTACAAGACTGGACAGTGCGACGTGGACATTTCCCACAGGAAACGTCGAACGATGGTGGCTATTAGGTCATTAAATGGTATCTGTACATGTCCAGACGAATAAAGACAGAAGTGCTACATGCTGTGATTTAAAGCATTCTGACGTATGACTCTGAGTGTTGTACACAGAAGCGGGGAAATAGAGGCTGTCGCAATGGACGGGCTACGGGGGAACATGAGAGCAACTCGTTTGGATAGACTGAGCGGTGAGTATGTAAGAATGGAGAGTGATGCTGTGGAACCAGTGACAGATACGACTGATGCTCGAACACTGAGGTGGTATGGACACGTCCGATGGATAGAAGAACAACGATCGACGCAGTGTTTGCTCATCTGGTCTCCGCCAGGGACAAGGAGTCGAGGGAGGCCGTGGGCAATGTGGAGGAGGACCATAGCCAAAACCATGGAAAGCAAAGGTCTATCGGAACAAGACTGGCAGGACACAAGTATGAGGCATTTGAAAACACGCAACAGCTGACAAGTCGAAACGCCTGCTAAAGTAGAAAAATTAGGTATATTTACATAAGTACCTAGCTGTGGGAAAGGAATGCCTTGAAATTAAATGAACTATATACTGATGCACGCGCGCGCACACTATATATATATATATATATATATATATATATATATATATATATATATATATAATAAAACCTAGAACCAACAGCTTTGCTACTGTTAGGCACCCCAAGCAGTAGTGTAAAGGATGGAGTATACAGCAAGGCAAAGTTATGATGAGAAGGTCTCACCTCACGGAAAAACTGCTCGTATGTAGGCGCGGCGGTATCGATACAGACTGACTGAGAGCGACTGAGTAACTGTAAACAATGAGACAGTGGCGACTTAATAGTTTCTTCTTTCTAATTTGTTGAGCGGCTTGTCCACCACCTAGCTCAGGCTGCCAACTAAAGCAGGGCTAACCTGAAAGTACCACCCCCACTGTTACCTTACCCAAACCAAAGCAAAGTATGTCACGAAGTTGCCAAGACGTGGTCACGTTTTGACGAAAGCAGCGGGCGCACATTATGTGATCCATCCTTGGCATTAGGCTTTCAGGAATCCTGGTATCCCTCTGCATAACGGCCCAAATTGATGCCCCTTTTATTGCTCCAAGACTTCTGAAGCAGCTTTCCTACCCTTATTGGCAACAGTACTACTAATTTGAATAAATGCTATAGACTTCACACTTAATGGGACAGAAGTGGAAGTGGGGGACAGTTAATTATTTCACTACAACGAATTCGTTACACACCACCCACTCATTCGCCCAAATGACAGTAACTTACTAATTCGTACATTTACGTTTTGTCTGTCTAAACAGAGGGGACGGTGGTTGATGCCTCTTGGGCCCTGGTCTCGTCCAGCAGTTACTGACGTTGTGAACTAACTTATTTGACATCAGCACAGAAAAACGAATTCCTGCCACAAATTGTAACGGGAGCATTTGAGACTTACAGAATTCACAACATACGCAAGAGAATAACGAATCTACAGAAAGCAATTCATGTTGGCATGACAATTTCAAGACACTGTTGAAAATATAGGTCAAACACTGGTTGGATAGTCATAAAAGTACAGGAGAAAAAACAAATCTTTTTATTCCTAACACTGTAAAAGTGCTGATATTGTCTCTAATGCTCCAAACATATTTCAGGCATGTTGTGAACGGCTTCATGTTAGTGCTACAACTGGGAAGCTGCTGTGTGTACGTGGTGTTCATCAGCACCAACATAAAGGACGTAAGTACATGTCAATGTCTTGTTTAATATTGGATGCTGTAAAATAAGAAAATAGTAATAGATGATGTCTTAATCGCGTCCGCTGGTCGTTCTGCCCATGTGTAGAGCACGAAGAAGAGCTCTTTCATCACTGATGATCGAAGTGTAATAGTTAAGCCAAAGAGAGAAGCACCGCTAGGTATACACTGTGGAATACATTTTCGCAAAATTTAGCAATAAGCTGCCTTACGAGGAGCATGTTCTTTACTCCAAATACATATGTACGTTTTCTGCCGGCCGCGGTGGCCGTGCGGTTCTAGGCGCTTAAGGCCGGAACCGCGTGACTACTACGGTCGCAGGTTCGAATCCTGCCTCGGGCATGGATGCGTGTGATGTGCTTAGGTTAGTTATGTTTAAGTAGTTCTACGTTCTAGCGGACTGATGACCTCAGATGTTAAGTCCCATAGTGCTCAGAGCCATTTGAACATACGTTTTCTCTTACTCTGTCCCATAAAAAAGGCGCAGCACGATTTAATATCTCTAAAAAAGTGGAAATGTCCAATATTTTGAAGCATCATTTTTTTAAAATTAATTGCTGCATTCAAATGTAAATTCCAGTGTGCTAGAAATGTTAACTGTCTAAATAGCGTGCACAGTCAGTTCTAACAAGAGGAACTGAGATAAGGACCATAAATGCTCAACTCATCCAAAAGTAAGAGTATACCGACGAACAACGGAGAGGAGCTTGTTCGGGATAAAGTATCTGTAATGAATAGGTAAAGTAATTGTTTGGTACGAGGAATCTGAAACTGCGATACCTGGTTAGTATAGTCGGAGGAACAGACGGATTAATGACGTTTCTGCTTGATCACTTCTGATAATAATCTGGACTACTATAATGTCATTAAAAGCTGATAGTGATACAGAAGGAGATCACTGCATGTACAGTCTTAGACACAAAAACTGACCGCCGGCCGGCCGCCACAGAGACCAAGTCCGAGTCGTTCACTTAAGGTGGCCAATAAAACTGACCGCCCCTGACACCTCTAAGTCTGCACAGCCTGGCAACGCTGTAAGATGCGGAAATGTTAGGAGGAAGTGTTGTTTACTTTCGAGGTGATATGGATGGAGTGAGCCCGTGGTCTTGCGGTTATTGTCGTGCGTTATAAACTTTTAGAGTCGCATGTTCGCGTCCAGCTGTTTTTTTTTTTTTTTTTTACCACATTTCGGTCTAAAGTTATGAGTCTGATTGAACATAGAAGACAATTCCCTTAACATTCTACCCACTCGCAATAACAAGTATTCCATAAACGATTCCGCAGGACAGGTCGTGGCTGCGTCGCGAACATAACAGCTTACGCTCGAGCGTTTCCTCGTGCTGCAGCGGCTACCGGCCACCGGCCAGACGCCACCCGCCGCCTGAAATCCGGCTCGCCCAGGTGAACGCGGCGCGACGCGGACAGAGTATGTGTCAATGCCATTTCCGAATTTGAAGTTCTAGTTATCATCTTGCAATTAAGCATTGGATTTTACATACTTGAAAATCATGAACTACGGTTAAGCACTGTAAAATTGAGTCGCAAGTGGAAAAAGGTGTAACATCTGCAACTCAAAGCTTACTTTTGGTATAACAGAGGGGTGAATGTAGAGGAAGCAACTAGAAAGATTTGAACTGTGCGTGGAGCGAGTGCTTTTGGGAAAAATACGATAGAAAAAGATATTCTTGTTTCAACAAAGATCCTTCTGGCATGAATGATTTTCCACATTAAGGAAGTCTCGACTACTGATATATGTGACATTTTACCATTTTACCATCATGCGACATTTGCATACAACAGGCTAAGTTCAGAAGTCTGGTGTAGGAGTACTATGTGCTCTAATTCGAAACAACAAAAATCAACGGAGTGACTATTATTGAACGTCATCAGGTCGCTCATTGAGCATTCCTTTGCAGTACTGTTGCTGGTGACATGTTATGATGCCTTTATCGTTAACTTCCTAAGAAGAAATGCAAGGCTGAGCCCCACCAAAAGACGTAGACTAGGGCAAAGAGTAGTGTGAACATAATATTTTCCATTTAATAGCTCCAAAAGTGTGTTTTGGGCTACTAATTCTGCCCCAAGGGCTGTGTACAACACCGCTGGAATTTGTTGTCAACAACTGAGACACCTTTCGGTCGCAGTGTAAGAAAATCGAGCAACAAAACTACATCACCTGTGCAACTGCATAATAACTCACTCTGTTGATTTGAGAAACAAAACTGTCCAGGAGATTTATAGGAAAGTCGTCTCTCAGACACTTGTATTGATAGGGAAGTCCTCTCTCAGGCCCTTGTCCCTCTCGTCATATATTCGTAAAATATTACCTTTCCCGCTCTTCATCGATCAATCGTCAAGGCAATTCATTTCTAGACGAAAATACTCTTAAAACTACTATGGTTTAATGACATCGTTAAAACAAGTAGGTTTCTACGAGCGTAGAATTTGTAAACAAATGTAGCATTATCAGATTGTTGTAGATATCGTGAACGGAAATTCAGTTGCTGATTAATCTCTCTTTGATGATTACTGTTGCGTTTAGTAAACTAATGGAAAATCCAAATAAAATATTCGCTTTACTAATGCAAATTAAATTCAGCTTACTACGGAAACATCACGACGGCAGTCTATCTTAATAAAGCATTAAGTTCAAAAATGGTTCAAAGGTCTCTGAGCACTATGGGACTTAACTTCTGACGTCATCAATCGCCTAGAACTTAGAACTAGTTAAACCTAACTAACCTAAAGGCATCACACACATCCATGTCCGAGGCAGGATTCGAAGCTGCAACCGTAGTGGTCGCGCAGTTCCAGACCGTAGCGAAGCATTAAGTGTCTGTAAGACGATTGATCCTATTTTAACGCGAATTAGTAGGATAATACCGACTTTTGACTTTGAAAACATCTGTATTTACTTCATTTCCTGTATCATTCGCAAGTATTATGAAAATGTGGCATTTCATAGATAAAATTATGTATTCACAAAAACAAAAAATATGTCGGCAGAAAACAAAAGTGGCATTATGAAATTGGCAGTACCGTAAGGTTTCCGCTCTGACACTAAGGGTTACTGAAAGTACCAAGACGAATTTTGCTCGAGCGTTATCTTACGATTCCCTTACTGATTTGTATCTGCCTGATTGTAGCTCAGCTACAAAAGAATTAAAAATCTGGCTTTCAGTGAGTCTAGAAAGGCGAACCACATCAGCTTGCACCAGGTAGCCAAGCATGTTACCTGAGGAATGGTATTTCCCTAAAGTGGGAAGACATCCTTTTGTGGTTGAATTGTTGGCAAATATCAGTCAGACGTGTGCCGTTGGTCTAAGCGTTTCAGTCTGTTTAATTTGTACCAATGATTTTTCTACAGGTTTTTTCTGTCCCAAATATTGTGTTGAAGTCTCCTTTTAGTATTTTCACGTCATCTTGGTGAATTTTGCTCCTAGTATTTTCGAGTGTGTTCCAGAAGTTTTCGACATTTTTGGTGTTTCTCTTATTTTCGATGTTGGTGGGGCCATGTGAATTGATGAGTGTTTATATTTTACTGGGGCTCTGAATGATCATAGTCATATGTCGATTGTTGATGGGTGTGATTTCTTTGACAGAACTGATGATAGATCTGTGTACGAGAAATGCCATGCCGAAGATTGGTACGCCTTTCGCTACCTTTTGTTGCATTTTACTCTTGAACATGCAATGGTTTTCGTAATGCAAGGTTTCATTGTCAGTTAGTCGTGGTTCGTGAAGAGCAATGATGAGAATTTTTTGTCGGTCGATTTATTATGTGAGATTATTTAGTTTTCGTATTTGGATCAATGTATCGATGATTTGTTATTAAAAAAAGTTCTTACGTGTGTGAAATCTTATGGGAGTTAACTGCGAAGGTCATCAGTCACTAAGCTTACACACTACTTAACCTAAATTATCCTAAGGACAAACACACACACACCCATGCCCGGGGGAGGACTCGAACCTCCGCTGGGACCAGCCGAACAGTCCATGACTGCTGCGCCTGAGACCGCTCGGCTAATCCTGCGCGGCGTGTAGTTTTCAAACGCATGTTTTCTGCTTGTAGGGATATTTACAACAGATCTTCAATATTCTCTGCCGTGCTAACCTGGACTTCCCAGAATCCGCCTGTCGACAGTTCGCACAGTCCATGTTTGCTTGTGTTTCATTGGTTTGGCCTGGGTGATTCCAGGACCGGACAGGACCAGAGGTTGTTGAAGCCTTTGGATGAAAATATTTTCAGCCGAGCTTATTGAGCTAACAGACGGTGACCAGTGTAGCGGTGGTTTTAACTCAGACGTGCGTGGAATTTGAGTTCAACGGATTGAGTAGTCGATGAGGATTGTGTTAGTATTTGGTTCACCCCAAGTATTTGATTTCTTCGGTAGCACCCATGTGGGGGAGGGTTTCCCCTATCGGCCCCACGGGATTATTATTATTATTATTATTATTATGTAATCAGCAAATCCGATATGATGCACCTTCCCACCACTGAAATAGATGTGCATTGCTCGATTCAGTATTTCCATCACATAAATATGGGTTATAATTACGTTACATTGCTGCTAGTAGACATATTTCTCACTTTTTCTTAGGCAGTTATTTCCTGTTACTCCATCATAGGAATTTATGTGCGCAGCATTGTTTCAATACAGACGTTCGATTTATGCGATTTCTGTAATATCATTTCGATACCAGATCGTTGTAATCGGATTTAGCCAGTGAGACTTAATGTGGATATCCGAATACGACTCTCATCATTTGATAGACTGGGTAAACCACATTCTTAATCGGACTGTTGAATCTAGATCACTTATTTATGACAGGGCCTGAATTCATAAACACTGTGGAAAATAATAATACAATGTGCTTATTACTAATATGTTATTTAAATATAAATATATGAACGAACGAGATAACAGTTTATTTACATGAGCCGAGCCCCATCCATCACAACAGAGCAGTGCGAGATTGGTTTCAGGACCAAGAGAGGATAAAGCTGTTGCCGTTTGTTCCACGATCACCGAACATCAACCAGATAGAGAATATGTGGGCAGAGGTAACAAGGTCATTGCCATGTGTACCTACAAATGCAAGCGACCTTTGGACGAATATAGAAAACGTATGGTGGGAAGTAAACCATCACGTTACACTGTCGACGACTTAATGAAATCAATGCCCCTACGCCTTTGAGAAATCGTACGTAATGATCGTGGGTGGGTTGGTTACTAAAAGTATACTCGTCCACAAACCCATGTGGACAGTTATCTGATAGTCGGTCAAGCTTTGCTTTGTCGCAGCTCTTTACATACAAGTCCATTTACTTTCAGTCTCCTCCTTACAATTCTTGCAATGCAAGGTAACTGAAAAATCTTATCCACTCGACGCCAACTGAGGAATTGACTGGTGCATGTGTTATTCAACACACAGTAGTTGTCACCCTCACTGGAAGCAATGACTGTTTGTGTTTGTGTGTGTGTGTGTGTGTGTGTGTGTGTGTGTGTGTGTGTGTGTGTGTGTGTGAGTGTGTGTGTGTGTGTGTGTGTGTGTGTTTTCGTGTTCACGCACAATCTGAATCAATACTATTAACATTAGAGAGACAACCAACAATAAATATTGCATCAAATATGACTCTAAAGTATTTTAATGCGATGGGAAGTTACAAACTGAATTTTTACCTAACCCACAACCTGCATATTACGTTACGTTAAGTAAGATGTATTAACTCCATAGTATCGTTAGCAGAGACAGTGCGCTCTTGTTGTCGAGGCTCGCGACAAGTGCAGCGGTTAGCAGTGCCCAATGCCGCCGCGATTTGTTTATCTTGGCTGAGCGTGGACACTGCAGCAGACGCTTCGCCATAAACAGAAAGAAATCACCTTGGCTCTGACTGCAGTGAGCGGATGACACTGCCTGCGTGTTCTTATAGTAACCAACGTGAGACTCTACTCACAGGTGCCACGGAGCAATTGCAACGGGTATCTGAAATTAGTCATCAGAATATTAACTAGTGGTGAAATGTCCACTCTATTTGAATCCCAAGAAAATAGGAACCTTCTCACAAAGGAATGTGAGGTGATATCAAAATTTATCCAACATACGAAAATTAACTGCAGGACTTTCATGTATGCTGTAGTAGCACACAAGGAAATATTATGTCTTGGAAGCGTATATTTCATTTCCTCTTCTCATATTAACGCCCATGTTTTAATATGAAGTGAGAAAATAAACACGAAAAGCTGAAGTTCCTGAGAAGCATATCAGTCATTTCCTCCTCTCATATCACAACTTTTGTTTTAGTATGAAGTAAAAAAACAAACAGTTTAAAGTTGCGAGGCATAATATGACACCAGATTCTTATCGTAGGCCTATCGGAAACGCAAAACGCAGGGAGCTGTCCATTCTTTTGTCCAACAGTCTCTCCTTTCATGCATTACTCCCGCTAGGAGATTCTTATTTAAGGACTTGCGGGCATCAAGTTCTTCAGCAGAACAAGCCTTATGTTATTGTGCTAATTACGGTATGGAAAAAATGCAACAAAGCAGTGGGGATATTTGCAAATGTCTGTATTCAGCAATGACTGCCAGCTGCCACAGCACTTCACAGAATCCACGCGGCAGGCAACACAACTGTGCGTGCACTTCAGACTTCATTCAGTAAGACTGCAGGGGATAGTTGGAAACGTCAAATTTACGTCGCTTTCCATTCGTATTCATTCCAGAATGATGTGTTATTAAGGTAGTCGAGCGTTCTAGCAATTACAGCTTTATAATTCCCATATGAGTATTCCGATAGCCACCCGGTTGTGGAAAACTATTGGGAACTGCATTAATATCAAACTGCAAGAACTTGAGACTATACGTGGACTCTTCTCTTCGCTGGGTGACCTGTTACTGTTATTTAGGATTCTCTCCGTTCTAGACGTAATGCAAATGGAGCTTCATATGCGCTCTTCCGCTATTATTCCACTCGCTCGCGGCCACACTGTATTGCCGCTAGGGTTCGGACGATTCTGTGCGTCTAGTACTGAAAACTTTCGATGACCCGTCGAGACCCAAATAATGATACAGGATGTTTGAGAAGGAATAGTAAATATTGTAGGAGGTGGTGGTATAGACAAATTGCAGAAAAATGCCATATAACTCCCTGTATATGAATATATGTGTGATGTGTGTTCTTTCGGGTATGTCCGAAAGAAAAGACACTACGAATCCGGGTTCGAACCTGGTCAGGCACAAACTTTCATCTGACGCCGTTGTTCTATTTTAATGTGCATGACAGCCTGGACATCTGTCCTTCAATCTTTAATTGATTAACAAGGCTGTCTATTTCGATTCGTAGTGTCTGTTCTTTCGGAAATGTCCGAAAGAACAGACACACACACACACACACACACACACACACACACACACACACACACACACATTTTTATCTTAAGTACTATTCGGAAAATGTTTGGCAACTCAGTGATATTGCCGGACTGGTGCTGCATCAACCTACTCATTTCACTAGATACGATTGTAATCTTCTGAACAATTCCTGTTTAGTAAGTGACAGCGACAGTGTTTCTCATCGTTTACTTTGTCGGAAACCTGTTTCTCTCTGCCCTAGCCTATACTATAGCACTGAGTGATTGCTCACATTCTTGATACCTCACTGGACGTGCTACTGCAACTGTAGCCAAAGATTCAAATCCCGCTGGAAAAGTATATTTCAAGTCAGATGGTTTTGCCCCTCCCGAACTGTCATTGAAAACGATCACAACGAAATTAAGTATAGGTATCCTATGAAACCCTTGAGTTCATACTATGGTGCTGTGAAGATGAAAAAAGTGGTTTTTCACAATTATCAGATGACGGATGAAATTTGTCAGATGCCAGTAATTATGATTGCATTATTAACTGTTTATTCACAGGCGCTTTTCTGCCGAGTATTGTAACTGTTATTTGAATGTTAGAGCTGGAAGAATAGAAACATCAAGTTTTGCCATATGGAATGTTCGAATTCACCGTAAGTCTTCACGTTTCGAACAAAGGCAGAATATCCGTCAGGAAACCTGACAACAATAAGCCAGGCCATGCCTGTCTCCTGGTGGATGTGCCAATGACAGTGATCTCAATAACAATATTGTACAGCAAATATACATTGCCAACTCAACCACTGGAGAAGTTCCAAAACTGTGAATCGCGTCTGGTGAATACGCTTTCAAGGTTTCGGTCCGATTAAGTCAGTGAAACAAAAATAATTGCCGCAGTTATTAATTTATGACATTTAGTTTGCATTCAGTGCATCGATGTATTACGCGTAATTGCACTCTAGCCTCTAAACCTAGTTGCAGAAATGCAAATAAGACTAATTGACATATAATGAGGATCTTGCGGCCCTTGCCAGCCGCAACTTTGAAAGGAAGCTATAGTCATTTCGCCGGCCTCGGTGGCCAAGCGGTTCTAGGTGCTTCAGTCCGGAACCGCGCGACTGCTACAGTCCCAGGTTCGAATCCTGCCTCGGCCATGGATGTGTGTGATGTTGGGGTTGGGTTGTTTGGGGAAGGAGACCAGACAGCGAGGTCATCGGTCTCATCGGATTAGGGAAGGATGGGGAGGAAGTCGGCCGTGCCCTTTCAAAGGAACCATCCCAGCATTTGCCTGGAGAGATTTAGGGAAATCACGGAAAACCTAAATCAGGATGGCCGGACGCGGGACTGAACCGTCGTCCTCCCGAATGCGAGTCCAGTGTCTAACCACTGCGCCACCTCGCTCGGTTGTGTGTGATATCCTTAGGTTAGTTAGGTTTAAGTAGTTCTAAGTTCTAGGGGACTGATGACCTCAGATGTTAAGTCCCATAGTGCTCAGAGCCATTTGAACCATATAGTCACTTCCGAGGTCACTCACAGAACACATCAGCTGGTATCCTTCCTGGCGGTATCACTTAAACTTGGCAACAGCGCAGAATATGTTTGGCAACTCTGTGACCGATGAGTTACTTCCTTGATGGCACAGAACTATCCTGCTAAATTCACTTGATATTATCGTGTCATTTCAATTTAATACTGAGTGATTTTCGCTTGAGATGTGACATAAGGATATCAGTTAATCATTTTGAGTCCACGAAAGTCGCTCCACATGGGAAATACAACTACTGTCGCCTCTTATGTTGCGGTTTATCTGCCATAGCGCTTACTGAGTCAATAAGTAAGTGGAAGACACCTCGCCCATTCGCTAGCTCATAGGTAACGTTCTTACCTGTCAGGTGCATGCTGCCTCTGTTCGCCTTTCGAGCCTCGCCGAATGCTAGATTTTTAACTGTTTTGTAGCAGAGCTACAAGCAGGCAGATACAAATTCAATGAGGAAATCGTAAGATAACGTTCTAGCAAAATTCGTCTTGCTTCTTTTAGTAACCCTTAGAGTCAAAGCGAAAACCTTGAGGTACTGCTAAATTCATAATGCCACGTTTTTGTTTTCTTCCGACATATTTTTTGTTGTTGTGAATAGATAAGTTTATCTATGAACTGCCTCATTTTCATAATACTTGCGAAGAAAATTATGTGAAGTAACACTTCACCAACTTGTTGGGAAGGTGGAAGAAGCACTACCCTTTCTGGATGCTCTCTGTCTCTTCCTGGATGTCGAGTAATACGACCTTCGAGTAAATGGTTAGAGATGAAGATCCTAGTGGTGAATGAACTGATAGATGAGCTGAATGCGGGAGACTACTCTTGAAAAGAATAAGTAGACCATCTATTCACAGTAAGACTTAGAAAATTTGCTAGTACTGTTAAACCTATGTGCACTGAACATTGTGAAAAAAGTATTTAAAGACGAGCCCCACGAAAATTGTGTAGTATCATTTATGGGGAAGCATTTCCAGCACACATACTGAAAAATTATGTTTCTCGATGAAACTTTAGAGAGGGTTGTAGTGTATCTAGAGGTAGCCCTGGATGGAAAACTATTATGAACACCTCACATAAAGAATATTTTCCACTGCCAAAGGTAATCTTATAAGCACTAGAAGCTGCTGTAGGGTAAACTGGGGTCTAAACCCATTACGTACTGGATATACATCCCTGCAAAAAGACCAATGATTATTTATCGGCCTATAATATGAACAAAGTCGAACAGAAGGTGGCTGCTATGGAGTCTGGCAAAGTGCAGAGACTGGCCTGCTTTCACAAACGGATGGAATTAGCAGAACATCCACTCTTGGAATGGATATTATGCTAGACATGCCCGCCTTACACCTGTGGCTTAAAATGGAGGCAGCGGCAGGGAAATAAAGGCTAAAAATTGTATATAACCGGATATAGTTAAATATACGGAATCCCAAATCAGTATGGCTATGGCTGGGGAAATGTCGACTAACATACACAATAACTTCTAGCTGTTTCAATAAACTTTGCCATGTAACAGTTGGAAGCAGGGAGCAGTGGAAAAACGAACCACAACACCGTGCAGGAGACATAATATAGTGGTTTACTGACAGGTCGAAAACAGATGAAAGTACCAGGTCTGGTGTACTGCCTAGATTCTCTTTAGGGAAGATGGCCACAGTATTACACGTTTTTTTCTGTCAGCATGTGCACGGAGGAAAATTAGAGTAGACCCTACAAAAATCGTAACATCTACTTTTATTCAGACAGCCAAGCAACTCTGAAATCTTTATCAGCCCCTTCAACTAGATCGAAGGTCGTTGCAGAATGCCATGAAGCATTTTCTTTCGGACATGTCCGAAAGAACAGACACCACACATATATCCATATACAGGGTGTTTCAGGAGGAATAGTACATATTTTAGCAGGTGGTAGTACAGACGAAAAAAATTCCATATAAATGCGTCCACTTTTTATTGAGTACAGAGATACAGCTGTTAGTACATAACGCTAACAAACTCAAAGCAAAGGCAAATGAGGACATTCAAAGTTGATTTTCAAAAATTCACTAACCAACTTCAATGCACATTTGACTTCTCTTGATAACACCACGTGTAGCCTTACTGAGGTCGTCTTTGCGTTCTTTTATGAGGGCTGCTCTATTCATAACCCGAACGATCAAATCGGCTCTACGGTTTGCTTTTTATTTGTAGACTTCGCCTTTAACCATCCCCGCAGGCAAAAATCCAAAGCGATAAGGTCCGAGGACCTTGAAGGCAAAGAAAAGTGAACATATCTAATTATCCACCTTCCGGGAAATGTTAGGTTTGGATAATGTGTTACCTGACGACTAGAATGTGCAGGAGCCCCGTCATGCTGGAGGAACATACGCATTCTTATAGCCAAATGAACCTGCATCTCGGATCTTACAATAGTGCAACAGGTGCGCACTGGTTAGATGTAACTGAAGAGAGACTCCAACTCGGCTTGAGGTTAAGGGCGAATCCCAAGCGCATGGGCACGAACAATTGGGAGCGGAAACGTAATGTCATCGGAACCTTGTTGAAGGACCATGACATGCGATTGTTAGACCGACTGCAGAAAGTTCACTTTATTAATACAAACATACTTAGCAAAATATATCATGTCACAGCAGTCTTACCGATACTGCAGGTCACTGCACATCAAATATTAGCTGTAGCCTCTTGGTACGTGTGGAAACAAAATATCTTCAAAGTATCTCTCCACACGGCGACTTTGTAGAGGCAAAACGGAGGACTTGGAATTAAATACGTGCTTTTAAACTAATACATGCCACTAAGACAGGCATCACGAAACTTCTGTTCCTCTCGTTAGATCCTGGGGATAGGAACGCTCCTGTTAATGTAGCAAGCCAACCTAGATTACGTCCGAAAGCACTATGGCGATTGGAGCTGTAGAAGACTTCCACCAGCACAAACCAACACTAGAACCGTCTATGATTATATTACCACATATCGTCTTCACAAACCAATTCCAGTAAATTAACCTACAAAAAACTGGACGAACGTCTGGAAAAATATCAACAATAAAATTCTACCAACTAGTGTCAGTGCCGTATGGTGCGACGTTGTAACGAAACCATACCCTCAGCAGAAGGATTATGGAAAATCAAATTGAGACCATCTCCGTACTGCGACAAATGTCTGCTTGTAGAAACTGTAGCGCACATCTTATGTGAAAATAGAATCAGAATTTGGAACTGGACTAGGAAGAAATTAGCACTATCAACAGAACCGCAGAAAGTCATATACCGATAACTGGAGCTTTACAACCCGACTAGAAATGTTACGCATCCGCAAAGAATAACAGTTATTCATGGCTTCTGGGACAGTTTGTGTTTTACGTCGTATGAAACAGAACTTAGAAGAGTACATGTTTTATATTGCAGAAGAACATTTTACGTTGAAGAAGAATAACAAATATAAGGAATGGTTTCAAATTTTTTTATTTATTGCTTTATGTGGGCTACGAAGAGGTGGACAGTTTTTTTGATTAGAAGCAGAACACTATTCTTTCACTCTTTTTATTCCTGGAATATTCTTTTACGTTGGTTCTAAAATCAGATCTGTTCTAATTTGGCAAAACCCCTCCGGCTCCGAAATTATTTTCATTTCTGGAAAAATATATGGCTTCCTTACAGACCTCATATGCATCCAGTGCAAAATAACTTAAATTGTGAATATATTTCTGAATCAATGTTTGTTATGTATTTTTCCGTCACCCTTTTCACTGGTATAATCTATGTTCTACAAGGAACGCACGCCATTGGAGGCGGGAATCTTTAATTTATTTTACCTTAATTATTACTTCAGTTTTGTTCCACAATTTAAAAGTATATATGGGTGCAAACATGGAATACATGGGAATAATACAGCTGCTCAGTGACAGGTATGGAGAGGCATTGTGGCCAGGCCTCGGATCTTCGGCCCCTGCCCTCTTTGCCTCCGCCTACCTCGTGCTGAAAGTCTTCTCAAACTTTTTTTAAAAAAATAATAGTGCAGTGATCAGCATGTCTGTCTAGTAAGCAGGAGGTCCAGGTTCGAAGCCCAGTCGGTCACAAATATTCATCTGCCGTCTTAGCTGTATTTCAACGCGCTGTGACAGAGTGGACGTCGGTCCTTCGATATATAAGAAGCAATTGCTTTTTGAGGCAATACAGGTGATTTGCGAACATTTGTCTTGCCATCAGTGTAACGGGATTTCAACGGCACCCAACCCTTAGTCATTGCTTTGTGCCGGCGCTAACCCATGTCATATATATGCGAATCAGATTGTAGTTCATATTTAGTCAAATAACGAATGGTCAGTATACAAGTATGCCGGCCGGGGTGGCCGAGCGGTTCTAGGCCCTACAGTCTGGAACCGCGCGACCGCTATGGTCGCAGGTTCGAATCCTGTCTCGGGCATGGATGTGTCTGATGTCATTATGTTAGTTAGGTTTAAGTAGTTCTAAGCTCTAGTGGACTGATGACCTCAGAAGTTAAGTCCCATACTGCTCAGAGCCATTTGAACCACTTATGAAGTATACAAGTATTTACGAACAGTAGAAGCAGGATTGCAGTGAACTGATCCCTTAACCAAGTGCAACATAGAGTACCTGTGTAACGAGGGTAATATTTGAAAAGCAATTCATTGCAGAATTAATGTAATACGAACACGATGATCTCTGTAGTCATACTGTATCATTAGCAGCCCGCGAATGGAGTACTATGTTCGTTAAATCGGATTACTCAAGCTGAGGCCAAATAAAGAGAAGCGACGACGCCGCAACACTATCTTTACTTAGGTAGGTAGTCAGCGCTAAATTATGTGTGCCTCCATTAACGTTACAGTAAGCAGTTTGACAGCATAACACCACCACAACTACTGACAACCTAAGCCATATAACAGTAATAGGTCACCCAGCGAAGGGAAGAGTCCACGTATTGTCTCAAGTTCTTGCAGTTTTATATTAATGCAGTTACCGATAGTTTTCCACTAACGGGTTCGTTTGGCTATCGGAATACTCATATGGGAATTATAAAAGTGTAATTGCTAGAACGCTCAACTACCTTAATAACACATCATTCTGGAATAAATACGTCTTGGAAAGCGACGTTAATTTGACGTTTCCATCCATCCCCTGCAGTCTTACTGAATGAAGTCTGAAGTGCACGCACAGTTGTGTTGCCTGCCGCGTGGATTCTGTGAAGTGCTGTGGCAGCTGGCAGTCATTGCTGAATACAGACATTTGCAAATATCCCCACTGCTTTGTAGCATTTTTTCCATACCGTAATTAGCACAATAACATAAGGCTTGTTCTGCTGAAGAACTTGATGCCCACAAGTCCTTAAATAAGAATCTCCTAGCGGGAGTAATGCATGAAAGGAGAGACTGTTGGACAAAAGAATGGACAGCTCCCTGCGTTTTGCGTTTCCGATAGGCCTACGATAAGAATCTGGTGTCATATCATGCCTCGCAACTTTAAACTGTTTGTTTCTTTTACTTCATACTAAAACAAAAGTTGTGATATGAGAGGAGGAAATGACTGATATGCTTCTCAGGAACTTCAGCTTTTCGTGTTTATTTTCTCACTTCATACTAAAACATGGGCGTTAATATGAGAAGAGGAAATGAAATATACGCTTCCAAGACATAATATTTCCTTGTGTGCTACTACAGCATACATGAAAGTCCTGCAGTTAATTTTTGTATATTGGATAAATTTTGATATCACCTCACATTCCTTTGTGAGAAGGTTCCTATTTTCTTGGGATTCAAATAGAATGGACATTTCATCACTAGTTAATATTCTGATGACTAATTACAGATACCCGTTGCAATTGCTCCGTGGCACCTGTGAGTAGAGTCTCACGTTGGTTACTATAAGAACACGCAGGCAGTGATATCCGCTCACTGCAGTCTGAGCCAAGGTGATTTCTTTCTGTTTATGGCGAAGCGTCTGCTGCAGTGTCCACGCTCAGCCAAGATAAACAAATCGCGGCGGCATTGGGCACTGCTAACCGCTGCACTTGTCGCGAGCCTCGACAACAAGAGCGCACTGTCCCTGCTAACGATACTATGGAGTTAATACGTCTTACTTAACGTAACGTAATATGCAGGTTGTGGGTTGGGTAAAAATTCAGTTTGTAACTTCCCATCGCATTAAAATACTTCACAGTCATATTTGATGCAATATTTATTGTTGGTTGTCTCTCTAATGTTAATAGTATTGATTCAGATTGTGCGTGAACACGAAAACACATACACACACACGCACACACACACACACACACACACACACACACACACACACACACACACACACACACACAAACAGTCATTGCTTCCAGTGAGGGTGACAACTACTGTGTGTTGAACAACACATGCACCAGTCAATTCCTCAGTTGGCGTCGAGTGGATAAGATTTTTCAGTTACCTTGCATTGCAAGAATTGTAAGGAGGAGACTGAAAGTAAATGGACTTGTATGTAAAGAGCTGCGACAAAGCAAAGCTTGACCGACTATCAGATAACTGTCCACATGGGTTTGTGGACGAGTATACTTTTAGTAACCAACCCACCCACGATCATTACGTACGATTTCTCAAAGGCGTAGGGGCATTGATTTCATTAAGTCGTCGACAGTGTAACGTGATGGTTTACTTCCCACCATACGTTTTCTATATTCGTCCAAAGGTCGCTTGCATTTGTAGGTACACATGGCAATGACCTTGTTACCTCTGCCCACATATTCTCTATCTGGTTGATGTTCGGTGATCGTGGAACAAACGGCAACAGCTTTATCCTCTCTTGGCCCTGAAACCAATATCGCACTGCTCTGCTGTGATGGATGGGGCTCGGCTCCTGTAAATAAACTGTTATCTCGTTCGTTCATATATTTATATTTAAATAACATATTAGTAATAAGCACATTGTATTATTATTTTCCACAGTGTTTATGAATTCAGGCCCTGTCATAAATAAGTGATCTAGATTCAACAGTCCGATTAAGAATGTGGTTTACCGAGTCTATCAAATGATGAGAGTCGTATTCGGATATCCACATTAAGCCTCACTGGCTAAATCCGATTACAACGATCTGGTATCGAAATGATATTACAGAAATCGGATAAATCGAACGTCTGTATTGAAACAATGCTGCGCACATAAATTCCTATGATGGAGTAACAGGAAGTAACAGCCTAAGAAAAAGTGGGAAATGTGTCTACTAGCAGCAAAGTAACGTAATTATAACCCATATTTATGCGATGGAAATACTGAATCGAACAATGCACATCTATTTCAGTGGTGGGAATGTGTACCATATCGGATTTGCTGATTACATAATGATAATAATAATAATAATAATAATAATAATCCCGTGGGGCTGATAGGGGAAACCCTACCCCATGTGGGTGCTACCGAGGAAATCAAATACTTGGGGTGAACCAAATACTAACACAATCCTCAACGACTACTCAATCCGTTGAACTCAAATTCCACGCACGTCTGAGAACCACCGCTACTCTGGTCACCGTCTGTTAGCTCAATAAGTTCGGCTGAAAATATTTGCACCCAAAGGCTTCAACAACCCCTGGTCCTGTCCGGTCCTGGTATCACCCAAGCCAAGCCAACGAAACACAAGCAAACATGAACCGAGCAAGCAAAGTCAACTATTCCACAGGTGGTACACAACCCGGCTGTCGACAGGCGGCAGTTGCATTTTCGGATTCTGGGGTGTCCAGGTTAGCGCGGCAGAGAATATCGAAGATCTCTGCAAAATTTACCTAAAAGCAGAAAACAAGAATTTGGAAACTAAAAATCGGTAGCAGCAAAGTACCGTAATTATAACCCATATTTATGCGATGGAAATACTGAATCGAACAATGCACATCTATTTCAGTGGTGGGAATGTGTACCATATCGGATTTGCAGATTACATAATGATAATAATAATAATAATAATAATAATAATAATAATAATCCCGTGGGGCTGATAGGGGAAACCCTCCCCCATATGGGTGCTACCGAGGAAATCAAATACTTGGGGTGAACCAAATACTAACACAATCCTCAACGACTACTCAATCCGTTGAACTCAAATTCCACGCACGTCTGAGAACCACCGCTACTCTGGTCACCGTCTGTTAGCTCAATAAGTTCGGCTGAAAATATTTGCACCCAAAGGCTTCAACAACCTCTGGTCCTGTCCGGTCCTGGTATCACCCAAGCCAAGCCAACGAAACACAAGCAAACATGAACCGAGCAAGCAAAGTCAACTTTTCCACAGGTGGTACACAACCCGGCTGTCGACAGGCGGCAGTTGCATTTTCGGATTCTGGGGTGTCCAGGTTAGCGCGGCAGAGAATATCGAAGATCTCTGCAAAATTTACCTAAAAGCAGAAAACAAGAATTTGGAAACTAAAAATCGGTACATTGATCCAAGCACGAAAACTAAATAATCTCACAAGAGAAATCAACCAACAAAAAATTTTCATCATTGCTCTTCACGAACCACGACTAACTGACAGTGAAACCTTGCATCACGGAAACCATTCCATCTTCAAGAGCAAAATACAACAAATGCTAGCGAAGGGCGTACCAATCTTCGGCACTGCTTTTCTCGAACACAGATCTATCATCAGTTCTGTGTCCGCAGCTCGTGGTCGTGCGGTAGCGTTCTCGCTTCCCACGCCCGGGTTCCAGGGTTCGATTCCCGGCGGGGTCAGGGATTTTCTCTGCCTCGTGATGACTGGGTGTTGTGTGCTGTCCTTAGGTTAGTTAGGTTTATGTAGTTGTAAGTTCTAGGGGCCTGATGACCGTTGAAGTTAAGTCCCATAGTGTTCACAGCCATTTGAACCATCAGTTCTGTCAAAGAAATCACACCGATCAACAATCGACTTATGACTATGCTCATTCAGAGCCCCAGTAAAAAATATACACTTATCAATGCACATACCTCCACCGACATCGAAAATAAGAAAAACACCAAAAATGTCGAAAAATTCTGGAACACACTCGGAAATACTAGGAGCAAAATTCACTAAGATGACGTGAAAATACTAATGGGAGACATCAACTCTCTATTTGGAGGAGAAAAATCCTGTAGAAAAATCATTGGTACAAATTCAACATACCGAAACGCTTAGACCAACGGCACACGTCTGACTGACATTTGCCAACAATTCAACTACAAAAGGATGTCTTCCCACTTTAGGAAAAAACCAGTTCCCAGGAAACATGCTTGACTACCAGGTGCAAGCTGCTTTCGTTAGCCTTTCGAGACTCGCTGAAAGCCAGATTTTTAATTCTTTTGTAGCTGACCTACAATCAGGCAGATACAAATTAGTAAGGGAATCGTAAGATAACGCTCGAGCAAAATTCGTCTTGGTACTTTCAGTAACCCTTAGTGTCAGAGCGGAAACCTTACGGTACTGCCAATTTCATAATGCCACTTTTGTTTCCTGCCGACATATTTTTTGTTGTTGTGAATACATAATTTTATCCATGAAATGCCACATTTTCATAATACTTGATACAGGAAATGAAGTATATACAGATCTTTTCGAAGTCAAAAGTCGGTAATATTCTACTAATTCGTGTTAAAATAGGCTCAATTGTCTTACAGACACATAATGCCGTCGTGATGTTTCTGTAGTAGGCTGAATTTAATTAGTATTAGTACAGTGAATATTTTAATTGCATTTTCCATTAGTTTACTAATCGCAACATTAATCATCAACAGAAATTAATCAGCAGCTGAATTTTCTTTCACGATATCTACAACAATCTGATAATGCTAAAGTTGTTTGCAAATTCTACGCCTGTAGAAACCCACTGGTTCTAACGATGTCATTAAACCAGTAAACCAGTATAGTTTTAAGAGTATTTTCGTCTAGAAATGAATTGCCTTGACGGTTGATCGATGAATAGCGGGAAAGGTAAAATTTTACGAATATATGACGAGAGGGACAAGGGCTTGAGAGAGGATTTCCCTATCAATACAAGTGCCTGAGAGACGACTTTCCTATCAATCTCCTGGACAGTTTTGTTTCTCAAATCAACAGAGTGAGTTATCATGCAGTATCATAGGTGATGTAGTTTTGTTGCTCTATTTTCTTACACTGCGACCGAAAGGTGTCTCAGTTGTTGGCAACAAATTCCAGCTGTGTTGCACACACCCCATGGGGCGGAATTCGTAGCCCAAAAAACACTTTTGGAGGTATCAGATGTAAAATATTACGTTCACACTACTCTTTACTCTAGTCTACATCTTTTGGTGGGGCTCAGCCTTTCATTTCTTCTTAGGAAGTTAACGATAAAGGTATCATAACACGTCACCAGTAACAGTACTGCAAAAGAATGCTCAATGAACGACCTGATGACGTTCAATAATAGTCACTCCGTTGATTTTTGTTGTTTCGAATTAGAGCACATAGTACTCCTACACCAGACTTCTGAACTTAGCCTGTTGAATGTAAATGTCGCATGATGGTAAAATGGTAATCTGTCACATATATCAGTAGTCGAGACTTCCTTAATGTGGAAAGTCATTCATGCCAGAACGACCTTTGATGAAACAAGAATATCTTTCTCTGGCGTATTTTTCCCAAAAGCACTCGCTCCAAACACAGTTCAAATCTTTCTAGCTGCGTCCTCTACATTCACCCCTCTGTTATACCTAATCAAATGTTGTGTGCAGATGTTACACCTTTTTCCACTTGCGACTCAATTTTACAATGCTTAACTGTAGTGCATGATTTTCAAGTATGCAAAATCCAATGCTTAATTGCAAGATTATAACTAGAACTTCAAATTCGAAAATCGCATTGATACACATACTGACAGCGTGGCACCGCGTTCACCTGGGCGGCGCCGGGTTTCAGGCGGCGGGTGGCGTCTGGCCGGTGGCCGGTAGCCGCTGCAGCACGAGGAAACGCTCGAGCGTAAGCTGTTATGATCGCGACGCAGCCACGAGCTGTCCTGTGGAATTGTTTTTGGAATACTTGTTATTGCGGGTGGGTAGAATGTCAAGCGAATTGTCTTAGATGTTCAATCAGACTCATAACTTTTACGGGCTCACTCCATCCATATCAACTCGGAAGTAAACAACACTTCCTCCTAACATTTCCGCATCTTACAGTGTTGCCAGGTTGTGCAGATGGCAGGACTTAGAGGTGTCAGGGGCGGTCAGTTTTATTGGCTACCTTAAGTGAACGACTCGGACTTAGCCTCTGTGGCGGCCGGCTGGCGGTCAGTTTTTATGTCTAAAACTGTACATCACTGCCAACGAGATGGCCCAAGACGTCTCACATGGACCACACAACACAGCTAGCTATCTGCTCTCCATAAATGGTGCAGCACACATCAACCACAGTCCGATATTGGTATCGCCTGTGTTATATTCACTGCTCAGCCAGTTAGAGCTCTAGATGACAGATATTCTTCATTGTCGCTATTCATAGACGCTCACCATAATTATCGGGACACCCAATGGACTGGCACGTGGTACCTCTACAGTGCCTCTCCACAATCCACGGAGTGAATCGATCACTTCGTGAGTTCCTTTACTATGCTGAGAAACTATTTCTGTATGTCCAATAAATGCCTACTGATGATCAGCTCAGGTATTTAGCAAGACGTGACTGGCTGCCGAATCTTCAAGATTGTAATGTGTGATATCAATATACGAGCGTGTTCCAGGTTTGGACTTGTTTAGCCTGGCTGTGGCTGTGATACTGGACATGCACGTCTGCCACTTCCGTTAGCGGTCAGTGGTGTAACTGCTGAATGGACTACCTACTGTGACCAACTTTCCATAAATTACCTGTTGTTCAATTCCATCCACATCTGCCAGGCACTTTATTGTGAACAGCAGAGTAATCACGTAGATGTAGACGTCTCGCCGCAAACATGTTATTAAGGATATGTAAAATCTCTATATAAAATATTATCTCTAACACTAAGATTCTCCCTGTTCTGATAATTTCTTTATAACTTGAAAGGCAGGATTTCAGTTATAATCCATACAAATTTTAGGAAAGGAGAACCACATTTTAAAATTTATTCCATTCCACTTTGTCTACCTGGTACAACAGCCCTTCTGAATTATGGCAAATTGAAAACCAATCTTGGTTACAAAGTTACTCAGTTCAAATAACGAGTTTGGCTCTTCTGGGGCAACATCAAATTGTCGACAAAACAATAAAACAGTCCACTAAAAACAAATACAGCGAGGCGAGAGGCATGGTCCTATCCTGCACGGCTACGTGACTAAATAAACAACAACGTATATTAAACTTAGTAACTGCATTCGAGGGTGAGTCAAATGAAAACCTTAAATTTGTAATAACAAATGAAATTTCGCGCCGTTATCCTGTAAGTTGGTAAGCGTGCTACAAAGAGCGTCCAGAATGGCCTGTAGGTGGCAGCATAATGTAGATGCACACATACCGTCGCAGTATCGTTATAAAGATGGCCACCCCACTTGCGACTTGCACCAGGGAAGAACAGTGTTCTGTTATTCGGTTTTTGCGTAGTGAAAGTGTGAAACCTATTGAAATTCATCGAGGAATGAAGGTTCAGTACGGTGATGCATATTTGTCACAGCAGCAAGTCTACGAATGGAGTAGGAAGTTCGCAAATAGTGTGATTTCAGTGGAAGATGCTACTCGTCCAGGTCAGGCACAATGAGTTGTGACTCCACAGAACATTGCAGCAGTTGAAGCCATTGTGAAGGAAAACCGCCGAGTGACACTGAATGACATTGTAGCATGTTTACAGATTAGTCATAGGGCAGCACACCACATTGTGCATGATATGATCCAGTTTCACAAAGTGTCTGCAAGACGGGTGCTACGGCAGCTGACTCGTGAAATGAGAGAGCGACGTGTTGATGCTTGTGAAGAACTTCTTCAGCGCTTTGAACGACAAGGTGATGGCTTCCTTGCAAGAATCGTTACTGGGGTCGAAAACTGGGGTCACTTCCACCAACCGGAAACGAAGAGATCGAGCAAGGAATGGCGCCATTCCTCATCACCAAAACCAAATAAGTTTCTAACAAATCCATTAGCAGCTAAGGCTATGCTGACTCTCTTTTGGGTCTAAAAAGCGTCATTTTGGAGCATTACACGCCTAGAGGTACCACTGTCACCAGTGCATCATACACAGATCCTGCAATCAAATCAAAGCGACGTGGATTGCTGTCAGCAGGTGTCCTTTTGCAGCATGACAATGCAAGGTCCCACACTGCCCATACAACAGTTGCAACAATCACAGACCTGCATTTTGAGTGCCTTCCTCATGCGTTGTACTCACCAGACCTTGCCCCAAGTGATTTCCATAAGTTTGGACCACTCAAAGACGCAATGGGACGAAAGATGAAGAGGTACGCCATGCAGCGCATAAGTGGTTGCGAGGACTACCAAAAGAATTTTTTTCTAAAGGAATTTATGCACTTTGTAAGCGCTGAAGGACTTGCATTGAGCGTGGGGCAGATTATGTTGAAAAGTGATACAGCTTCGTACCACTTCTGCACAATAAATAATATTTAAAAAAATATTTAAGCTTTTCATTTGACTCACCCTCGTGTAAAACCCATCCGTCATAAAGTCATAAGGAATGAGAGGTGGGCCCAACTGAAAGAAAAAAATTACGGCAATAAACCATCCCGTGCATGGAGGAGACGGGAAATTTTAAAAAAGTTTCTAAAAGCCCTATCGTACCTTAAGCACACCAGCTGACACCGCCATAGCAACACAGCGTAGCACGACGCTTACAAAAGTTCAAACACAGTATCAGTTGTTCAGCGTAACTAATCTCTGGGTGCGAAACGCACTGGATAGTGTACCTCCGAGCTAATGCACCTCCTGGACTCTGCACGTCTGACCACGGCAAGGGCGCGCCACTATCGGGGTAAACCGTCGCCGCCGGCGACAAGTAACGTGGGAAAGCACGTTCTGTAAACAGGGGTCTCTGATAGAACATCGCATATTGTAATAGCTTGTGGAAGAGTCACAGTGCAGCAAATCGTCGGACTTTCCAAGTCTAGAAAAAGTTTGAAATTACAAAGTTTGTTGGAAGTAACTAAGTGTTCCCGTTATCCAACACCGGATGACTACAGTTTGGGTAATCTGAGCTCCATTTAAACAACATCTAGTTTTTCACGCATCTCGCTGTTTATGTCCGAACTTTGAGTTATCCGGTGACATAATTTTGCAGTTACGTTCAGTGCTACATGCGAGTAGTCTCTGCAAAATATGAAGCGAAAACAGTTAGTAGTAGTAAGAATAAATTAAAAAATCACGCCTGATGCTGAAGTTTTACTTCATGAACAGCTAAAATATATTAAGAGATGAACTTCCTTCCGTTTAGCATTTTGTCGGGAGTTTAAGCGAGAAAAAGTCTCGAAAAGGTTTGAAACTGTGGGAAAAGTTTGTCGGAAGTCTCTGGGTGCTCCCATTCTCAAAATCTGGGTGATTTGCGCGCAGTGAGTGACGCTTTCTCAAGACATGGACACAAGTTCTAACTCTAATACTTCATTTATTTTGTTAATCCTTTAGCGTAAATTCGGTCATTAGTCAGATGAAATATTGGACATCAGGTTCGTCTCGCCCCTGAAAGCCAATAGACGGGCAACCTGCAACTGGTAACCCGCTCAGTGCATCGGATTATCCGTTCGGTGACGCATAGAGGCGCACGAAAATCGCTATTGGATGCTCGAAGCGACGGAATAGGCTGCCTGGACTCAAGAGCTATTGTGCAGGTTGACAGACGCTCGTCGTGCAGGTCCTTAAGGATTCAAAACACTTTAGAGGACGTACGTAGTTTGTCAATAGGTCACAGTTCCAGAAAGAGGTGTGGGCATTGTCGCGTGGGTTGTCATGGGATGAAATTGTGCCTCTGATACGTTTTCTACTCCCTATCAATGGCTACAGTCTGCTCATATGCAGCCGTTTTTTGGCCTACTGTACGTTATGGGTGACATTTACCTTCAGAAAGACCGTGAACTGTGTATCAACAGTTTAAGGAACACTTCAGAGATACGAGAGTCCTTAAGTGACACCCATTCCTCTTGTACTCAATCCTAAGCATATCTGTAACACTGTAGCGAGAGACTACTGCACGTTACTGCGTATATATCTGTGATAAGGTTCCGTTTTGCAGACAAAAGTCGTAGAAACTGAGGTATCAGATTCCTCTCTCGACTCAAAGCTTCAAAGGTGTTAGAGTGTATAGCCTATCTCCCTAAAGGTTTCCGCGTGCACCTTACTGGACTGGCTATCCTGGGGAATTGAATACGGTGGAGAACGGTTTAGCCACGGCCCAGGGATTGATTGTAGAATAAATCTTTAATCCTCCGCAAAATATTTTTTTCCACACGAGTTAGTCCAACGAGACGTGCAGAAGAACTTCCGAAGGCTCTAAAACGTTTGATCAGGTAATGACAGATTGAAGGTGCTGGTCAGTGCATAAGAAGTAGTGCAACGACTCTGGAATGGGTAGTTACCTCTGAATGGCAGAGTGTCTTGGTTGCAGTTGCAACTTGTGTGGAACGCCCACATTGAATCAGTCAACACACAACAGCAAAAAAGTTCTGAAATGCAACAGATATGTAATTAGAAACAGATAAAAAATATTTCCTAGTAACTGTTCCCTGATTTGTCAGACATTTCTGGTTGCCATGCGTAAGAACCAGGTACTGCCTTGAATTTTTTCTTCTAGGAGAACTGGAACGGGACCACTGAACATAGCGATGCCACGACAAGATGATGGTTCAAATCCTCGTCCGACCATCCAGATTTAGCAACATAATAGAGACATGAAATCTCGTAGGAGCCAGGCGATCATCGTTATATTACAATGCACCACTATACTGAAGCTCATTGGTCATTTAAAAAATGTCACACAGGCGGTAAAAGTGGACTTTATTACTCACATTACTCACTTGACGCGTTTCGGATTTATTTCCATCATCAGATATCCAAGTGCACAGAGGATCACAGGATACGGGCGTCACTATACCTACATTTTACAACTGTCTGCTTGGCTACAAGTACATATAGTAACGCTCGTATCCTGTGAACCTCTGTGAACATGGATATCTGATAATGGCCGGCCGCTGTGCCCCAGCGGTTCTAGGCGCTTCAATCCGGAACCGCGCTGATGCTACGGTCGCAGGTTCGAATCATGTCTCGGGCATGGATATGTGTGATGTTCTTAGGTTAGTTAGGTTTAAGTAGTACTAAGTCTAGAAAACTGATGACCTCAGATGTTAAGTCCCATGGTGCTTAGAGCGATTTGAACCATATCTGATAATGGAAATAAATCCGAAATGCGTCATATGACCAACATGAATAATAAAGTCGTTCTTCATCGGCTGTGTGACTTTATTGAAGCGACGTATTGAGCTCCAGTACAGTACTACTTTATAATACCCAGATTTATGTTTCATGTGATTTCCGAAAATCGCTACAGGAAAACACAGGGATGGTTTCTCTGAAAAGGGCACGGCCGATTTCCTTCACTATCCTTCCGTAATATGAGCTTGTGCTCCGTCTCAAACGACCGCGCTGTCATCTCTAGCCAGCTCTCCCTATGGTCAAGATACGCTGCACAGACCACGCTAGCCTTTATCACAGGCGTTCGACTCGTTTTCTTTGGACAGCCAGTGACTCTCCATCGTAGCTTGTGGCCTGCCTGTTTGTTGTCTTTAGGAATTAATTCACTTTATCTGTGTTTTGACCGCCGGTGAGTGTGAGTGTGAGTGTGTGTGTGTGTGTGTGTGTGTGTGTGTGTGTGTGTGTGTGTGTGTGTGTTTGTGTGTGTGTGTCATTCATTGTAAGATAATACGTCAGTGAAAATAATGAATACTTCGATAGTAATTAAGTAATAACTTCTTATTTTGTCACAGTTCATACATTTATAGCTACATAAGAAACGATTGCTCGTACAGTGACAATACGTTAAGTTACAATTAATCCTATACTCTCACAGGTTGTGGACGTGTACTACAGTGGGCTGGACCTGAGGATCTACATGTTAATTTTGTTGCTGCCACTCATACTGATAAACATGGTGCGCAACCTGAAGCTCCTGGCTCCATTCACAACGCTGGCCAGCCTCCTGACCGTAGCAGGATTCGGTATCACCTTCTATTACCTGGTGATCGGCTCTCCTACTCTCGACGACAAACAGCCATTTGGAACGTTCGAAGAATTTCCTCTCTTCATCGGAACGGTTCTCTTCTCACTAGAGGCGATTGGAGTTGTAAGTATGTTACGAAGAAAATATATTGGCCAAGAAAATACGTGATGAAATTTTCACTTTGCAGCAGAGTTTGCGCTGATTTGAAACTTCCTGGCAGATGAGAAATGCATGGCTAACCGGAACTTGAACTCGGAACCTCAGTCAGTAGTGCATTTGCCCACGAAAAGCAAAGGTCTCAAGTTAGAGACTAAGTCCAGCACGCAGTTTTAATCTGCCAAGAAGCTTCAAAGATAAGAGGATTAACGCATATGGCGATATTAAATAATATGAGTTTAAGCAATAATTAGTTGTGGAAGACGATTCGAGTTTACGGATTTAAAGTAGATACCTTCCATACTTTCTTGAAATGAATAGAGCTACTATTGTTTGATTTAATTTGACCCAGTTTGACCACTGACAGTTACAGGGTGGTTATAATTAAATTTTCGATATTTGAATCACTGTAGACGGAAAACTATTTGTCCAACTTTCTAGGATTGATGTTCCGACCGTGCCCTGCCGGATTTGCGTTGTTACTAATGTTAGTGTCATGACTTGCAATAAAGCGCCGGTAAAGGAAGAACGACGTAGGGTCGAAACGAAGCATCAGTGTGCGTTGAAGTTGAAGACTGTCAACATGTGTGTGAACAAGGTGAGCAGGGCTTTATTCTTAAATTCTGTTTGACCAAAACAACAGCAAACGTGCTGCTGTTCTTCTCTAGTATCGACGCATTAACGGAATATTGAGAGGTCATGATGATTCGGAAGTTCGAAGTAACTGACGATTTTGGAATTGCTCCTGGCAGATGCTGACGGCCAGTTGGGGCACAACACCTACGTACATCTACATGATTACTCTGCAATTCACGATTTAGGGCGTGCCAGAGTGTTTATCGAACTACCTACATGCTATTTAGCTACCATTTCGCTCTCGAATGGCGAGCGGGAAAAACGAGCACTTAACTCTTTCTGTGCGATCTCTGATTTCTTTTATATTGTCATGATAATCGTTTCTTCCTATGTAGATAGATGCCAATAGAATATTTTTTCAAATTGGTGATTGAAATTGCACAAGAAGATCCTGCCGCAACGAAAAACGGCTTTGTTGTAATGACTGCCACTCGAAATCACGTATCGTATATCCGTAGCACTCTCTATTTCGCGACAATACGAGGCGAGCTGCGCTTCTTTGAACTTTTTCGATGTCCTCCGTCAGTCCCATTTGATGTGGATCCCACACGGCACAGCAACTCGAGAAGGGGACGGACAAGCGTGGTGTAAGCACTCTCTTTAGAAGACCTGAAAGAGCGGTGGCTCGTTTTTATTTTACAGGTTACTATTCCTTGCCGTAGGGGCTGTGATTTTTTGATATTTTTTTTTTTTGGTCTAAACCAGCAAGGCAAAACAGAGGCCACTACTTCCACCACATCAAGTGGTTTTAGTGCTCACGTACTCACACTGAGTCGTGAACACTCCCCAGTTTATCAATGGGGAATAGTTGAACATGATTACTACTGTAATCGGTGGCATGCATGCAATGGTCGTGCCAGGCGCGCGATATTGAATCTTTATACTATGGTTAGTGGCGCGAGACCTGCACGACCTTATAGCAACCGTTATAGTTCCGTATAATTCTGTTACACTAGGGGTGCGTTCACGTAAGGAAAGAGAGAGAATGTAAGATTTACGGACTCATTTATTAAACAGTTGAGAATCGAACAATAATACAACCAAATGGGGGTGGGGGTGGGGGGGGGGGAAGATCCGAGTTCAGCAGCCTGCCCTAACGTACGTTCATAACACGCCACGATAGCAGGAGGAAAGGAATTTTAGTAACGATCGCCGTATTATCAGATAGAATCTCATTTAGTAAAGAAAGGGGTTGCAGGCGTGCAACGACCACCACCAGGAATTAGCCAAACACTAAGAAGATGCTACTGTGCGTGAATCGCTCGGTAGCCTCCTGTACTAAAGCAATAAAACCCGCAAGACGCGAAACTATTCACAATGACCTATAAGGTTCCCTCTGGGCCGCAGGGCGCGAATCTGCAGTGCACGCCGGCGCTCATTCTTACCGAACTTAATCTCCTGGAAGCGGCACCTCCGGTCTCCGGCACGGTCACACTAGAACTGCCAGCTACTGCCCCTTTGTCCACCAACCATCCGCGGAGGGCGGTTGGCGCCCGCCCGCGGAAAACGGGCGCGCACCTGAACTGGCCAATCATAGGGCCGGAATTTCACAGGGAGGCGACCTCGCGACGTTAAAATTGAGCAGAAATTGCGTTTACAAGGTTGGTAAGGCGGGTTATGGGGCTGAGAACAGGAGAAACTTTGGCCGCTACTGAATGTTCAAACGACAGTACGTGCTACCCAGGCGATCGGAAAAGGGATGGGAAACGGGAAGCCATCATGGCTGCTAGAGAGACTGCTGCCCTCGCCCATAAATAAAGAAAATTTCTAGCGCCAAGCTCCTCTCACAGATCAGTGTGAGACAAGCTGTAAAAATCGTCAAATAAATCAGGCAACCCATAGAAATTATTAATATTACCTCAATTATTTTTTTACCGAGTACCAGAATGCTGGGATTAGAAATATGAATTACGAGCACTGAATGGTGAATGAAGTGCACGTCTTTCACCTGTTGCACTTTTTAAGTGTCCTGGTAATAAATCACGGCCTTTGGTTTGCTTTCCCTAGAACGTTATCCATGTGATCGTCCCAAATTAAGTTATTCGTAACTGTAATCCCTAAGAATTTAGTTGAATTTCCAACCTTTGTACCTGTATGATTTCTCGTATAACCGAAATTTAGCAGATTTCTTTTAATATTCATAAGGATGACTTAATACTTTTCATTATTTAGAGTCAATTGCCACTCTACACACCATGTATCTCGTGTAAATCATTCTGAATTTGGTTTTGATCATTTGATGACTTTACTAAACGTTATATGACAGTATTATCTGCAAACAGTCTAAGAAGACTACTCAGATTGTCTCCTAAATCGTTTATGTGGATCAGGAACAGCTTGGGGCTTATAACACTTCCTTGGGAATCGTCAGATATCTCGTATTTCTGCTTTACTCGATGCATTTTCGTCAAGTACTACGAACTATGATCTTTTTGACAGGAAATCTCCAGTCCAATCGCACTAATGAGACAATACTCCATAGACACGCAATTTTATTAGAATTCGGTCGTGGAGAACGATGTCAAAAGCCTATTGGAAATGTAAAAATATGGAATCAATTTGACATCGCCTGCTGATAGCACTCATTGCTTCGTGGGACTTCTTGTTTCTCAAGAATGATATTTTCTCAATCCACGCTGACTATTTGTCAATAAATCGTTTTCATCGAGGTGATTCATAATACTCAAACACAGTATTGCTTTCCCGGGAGTTGATGCAATTTGTGCAACGTTCCAGTCTTTGGGTAAGGAACTTTCGACGAGTGAGCGGTTCTATATGAAAACATGGTACACAGTTAACTAATGTTACTCTCTCATGTCGAAACAAAAATGTGAAACTTCGTGGAACATTAAAACTGCGTACCAGACAGAGACTCGAACTGGGAAACTGTGCCTTTCATGAGCGAGTGCTCTACCGTCTGAGCTACCCTGTCCTCACAGCTTTAATTCCCTGGTACCTTGTCTCCCACCTTCCAAACTACGCACAATCTCTCCTGCATACCTTGTAGAAGTAGCACTCCTGGAAGAAAGGATATTGCGGGTCTTGAGTCTTGCTTGGATAGCTCAGTCGACAGAGAAATTTCCCGCGAAAGGCAAAGGTCCCAAGTTCGAGCATCCGTCCGGCACACGATTTTAATCTGCCAGGAAGTTTCATATCAGCGTCCATTCCGCTGCAGAGTGAATATTTCATTCTGGAAATAAAAATGCGTTTCTCTCAATGTTTCACTCGTTATGTTTCGACTACGTTTCCTTGTCCTACTATCACTTGTTTATCATGGAAGCCTTGTCAGGTAACGAAAATTTAATTGTAACCACCCTGTAATTCGGCAATGGAGAAGTATCGGGAGCAGGATGAGTCTAGTATAAATTATAGAGGGAGACAAGGCTCGCCTAAAGTGGATGGGTTAAAATGAATGTAGATCTGAATAGTTATGCAGAGACGACGACAGTGCAGCAGGAGAGACTTGTGTGTGTAGCTGCATCAGATCAGTGTTGTTGATTAAACGAAGTACAGGTACGTTGTTTATGATATTGGATAAATTACCAAAAATCTGCTTTATTCATGCAGCACAAATGAGTCAAGATGCAGATGATAAGCAACAAATAATGCTTTATCAAAACACCTCTTGTCATGCGTGGGTACTGTGATAGGTGCCATTTTACCGACGTCGTACAACTACCTTATAGCATGTTCTGGCAGAAGACACCAACCTAGATAACACTAATTTATGGGCTGTACTGGTCCCTCTGACATGGTGACCAGGACACATCAGAATCGGTTCAGCTTCAGTGTGTACGCGGCTATTGTTGTCAGGGGACCCTTGCTCCTTCACGAAACCTTGTAGGCACGGTAGGTCTGCTATTCTTGCAGGACACATTGCCTGAGATGTTCGATGAAGTAACTTCCACATGATGGGTTCTCCGTCCAGCTCACTACTTATTTGTGTACACGAATCAATTTTCATTTCCACATAGTACAATATATATTGAGCACATCATAAACTTTGTTCTCTGGCGCATAGATAACACTTACACTAGTGCTTTCTATTTTTGTTTGTGAAAAGTACTCTCAGAAATTAAATAAAAATAGCTCCAGTCATCTGGCTCCTATCGAGGTTCCGGGTGACTCCCCTTGGATGCAAGGCAAACAACGGAATCGATGTACCCTAGAAAATGTTAACGAGGTGATCAACTTAAAAACAAAGTTTCGTGCATGGAATGTACAGGCTGGGTGTTCATGGCATGAATGAAATGGCATTTACCACTTGATACCGTACATTTCTGAGCACATGTTCATCTGACATCATTTGTTTCTTGTCTGCCGGCCGGTGTGGCCGTGCGGTTAAAGGCGCTTCAGTCTGGAACCGCGTGACCGCTACGGTCGCAGGTTCGAATCCTGCCTCGGGCATGGATGTGTGTGATGTCCTTCGGTTAGTTAGGTTTAATTAGTTCTAAGTTCTAGGCGACTGATGACCTCAGAAGTTAAGTCGCATAGTGCTCAGAGCCATTTGAGCCATTGTTTCTTGTCCTTGCAAGGATCGTCTTCCGCACGTCCTCTGACTTCAGAGTTTTTCCGTAACGTCGGCCCTTTAGGTGAATAATAGCAATGTTACAGATAAAAATAATCAAATAAGAGGTGTCGTCTATAAGCTAAAGGTATCAGTTCACTGTTGACAGGAAGGAGGCATTAGCGGAATATAAAAACCTTTACTTTTCTCTTGAACGGAGCGTGCGGTTCAAAAATGGTTCAAATGGCTATCAGCACTATGGGACTTAACATCTGAGGTTATCAGTCCCCTAGAACTTAGAACTACTTAAACCTAACTAACCTAAGGACATCACACATATCCATGCCCGAGGCTCGATTCGAACCTGCGACCGTAGCGGTCGCGCGGTTCCAGACTGTAGCGCCTAGGACCGCTAGGCCACTCCGGCCGGCTGCGTGCGGTTCGATCACATGTACATTACTGAGCTGATTGTTCCATAGCCATAAGACTGAAGTTAGGAAAGCGAAAGATTTAGAGATATGCTTAGGTAATATCAATACCCTGGAACTATGATAGATGTTTGAGAGGTACTGAGCCAGTTGCAAAAGAAATCGATTTAAAAAAATACGTAAAAGGCACATCGTTTACCTGATCGCATTCATCCTAATAAGCAGTAGGAACCAACATACTCAAACATCCAAATGTTACGTGGATATGCTATTTTGAATTTGTTTGGCCTCTGGCTTACAAACATCTTCACCACCACAATTTAAGAGCTCCTACTGATACAATAAATTAACATTTGTTGATTTTGACACATGCAGTATAGGACGCTCTAATACATTTAAATAATGCACACATACCTTGAAACATGGCAGACCATCTCTCGGTTATTTAACGAATGTGGTTTATCAATCTGAGGCTAAATGAAAATAGAGCCTCCATTGGACAGACCTTCCCGGATAATTTGCCGTAGCGTTTTATGTACATCAGTTTACATCAAGACCAAGTACCAGCCCAGTACCCCGCTCTGCAACGTAATATTGAATAACTTGCATTTGACGGTAAGGGGCAATCTAAAAGAGATGTGGGACTTAATTTCGTCACAGGCCTGCATTCAGATACTACATCCCTAAATCACAGTCGCACACATCGACCTGTTAAACCTACCTGTTGTTACCTATGAAACAGTTTTAGCTGCTCTGTGCTTCCAACTGTGCACGTAATTGAACTTTGCATCACTATAATAACACTCGGTGGAGAGGTCAGTACACTGCAAAAGAAGAACAAACTAATCTGGTGAATCAATTCTATTATCGAGGCCCCTTGTCCTCCAAGTAAGTTGGTGTACAGAATTGACAGCATTTATGCAGAGTAGCCAACAGCACTCGTCAGAATTCAAAGAGCGGTCGCCGCGACGTGACGTTCTCGGGCGCACTGCCTTCGCGCTGCGGACCTAACAGTTCTAATTTCAGTGCGTAGTTAAAATTGAAATATCTCGTGATCTACCTCTTGGATCATGATACTGTTTTCACCGAACTTACTCTAATGAAACTCCTCATATTTTATTTTTATTTTATTTTTTGTGTCGTCGGTCTTATGACTGGTTTGGTGCGGCCCGCCACGAATTCCTCTCTTGTGCCAAACTCTTCATCTCAAAGTATTACTTGCAACCTACGTCCTCAATTATTTGCTGGATGTATTCCAATCTCTGCGTTCCCCTACAGTTTTTGCCCTCTAAAGATCCCTCTAGTACCACGGAAATCAGTCCCTGATGTCTTAGCTCTACATACAGATACATATCATTGCACTTCATTATTTCTCTCCTTCATTATTGTAATTTATTAACTAGGAGAGCAATGAGCGTGCAGAGTGGAATAACCTATCACTGCCACTTCTCTGCCTTAAGCAAGTATTATGTCTCTTCCAAGTGGTTTGAACTTTTTTCAGTTGATGACATCTTGAATTACAATTCAGTTTATATGATTCACAGAAAAAAACATAACATTATTCCAAATTAGAGAAATGTTTCAATTTTTTACCAACAGGTAGTGCTCTGCTTGAGTTAATGTACTCTACAGTGGCGTAATATACCTCACTCATACTTCTACTTCTGGTAAAGGAAAAGTAGTTCCCATCCACCCTCACGATATTTAACGATCAATCTTACACATTTCTCAGGTGTTCTTTAAAAGAAAATGGGCAGTACCCTTGATGCCACTATAGTCCCATGCATTGTTTGAAAATGAAACTCTTCCTGCATTTGAAAATATTCAGACAATTTTTATTTTGAGTTTCTCAATTTTTTTGTACAGTTCTACAAACAGCACAATTGATTAATTACGTTATGTTCGAATTACTCAGTATTTTAATTGAATATACACACAGAACTGAGGCCATTGCAACACATAAAGCATTTATAATTGTCCATTCCCAGAAGAAAACATTCTGATTTTGTGCCTCTTTCAGGTATTACAGTTGGTGACTATCAAAATATCTTGAATTAGAAATTTATCATCACATCAGGTTGCCAGCTGTTTTGAACCAAACACTGTAATTTGCAAAGTATTGTCTAATCTTTCCTGAAAATGTACAGACAGTCGTTCAAGTCAAATCGATTTACTCAGGGCATTGACAGACAATGATCTCATAAACAAAGAACTGAAAGCTCTGTGTTTTACTGAGGAAAAAATAACACAATAATACACACTGAAAACTACAATAATAGAAATGAAAAGATAAATAGGCTGCTATGGTGTGCAGGGACTTTACAACTGCAAGAGATGACCCGTTACTTTGTTTAGCGAATTAATGTTTTACAAGAGGTTACAACGTTAGACATTTTTTAAATCACAACCTCTTTCAAATATCTCTGATGCTTACACATTTTCTGCAACGATCAGCTGTTTTATCCAATAAGCAAAAGGACTTTTAATGAAGGAGTCGATTAATACGAAAATTAATTATTCACTAAGGTAGGCTTCTACTCTGCACACTGTCAGAGTCAAGGTCTTTGCGATGAATGTATAGCTCACCTGTATTAGGACGAAGCAAATATTGTCTTTTTTTTATTTTGTAAGGAATCACTCGAACACCAGCCTAAAGCAGTAGTTTCAAACATTTCCTCCGACGGACTACTTTGACAGTTCTGGTACTCTGATGGAGCACCTTGTTTATTTCGAATATAAATATATTTTTTTAAAATGAGAAAAACTTACATTATTCAGTAATCTCTTCAAATTTATATCACCGTTAATAACAGAAAAATCATAATAAAATGTTAAAAAGCAATTAGTACTGTCGAAATGTCGAAGAAAGAAAAGGCATGTTATTAACAGATTTTCGTGGGGTACTTATTCACTTCCTGCGGAGCAGCAGTGTTCTGTAGAACAGTTTAGAAAACCATGATCTAAAGCCGTTCATGAACAAAATGAAAATAGTAAATCACAGTTTGATGAACAGAAAGTGATTTCCTCCCGAAATGCACAAAGAGATAAAGGAGGTTATCTTGCCGAGGACATCTAACACCCCCTGAAAAAAAAACAATGAAACAGTAGACTTGCTCATTATTTTGAAGCTATTGAAGCCAAAACGGATTCATTACCTGTAATTTAGGAACATTTGTGCCCTGTGTAATCGTTTCATATCTTAAACTTACAGATTCTGCCGCTAGAGAACAGCATGAAATCACCAAAGAAATTCCGTGGAACGTTTGGAGTGCTTAACGTTGCCATGGTTCTCGTCGTCACTCTGTTCATTGTAACCGGTTTCCTTGGTTACATGCAGTATGGGGATTCTGCAAAAGGAAGCATAACGCTTAGCCTGCCCAAGGAGGAAAAGTGAGTAATGTGGAAAAATGTCTGTCCACAAAAATCCATTCACCAATCCAATAAATTCATATTGTAATTCCTTTAAGTCAGATTACATGCAAGTACATATACTGAAATACGTCCTGAATTTAAAATGCCCTCTCATATATAAAGTAACGATATAATAACGCTATGTGAGTACAAAGATTATAGACAATCATCAGTGAAGAATGGAGGTATCGTACTTTACACAAAGCAATTGGAATAATAAGACAGTCAACTGACTTCCGTGATGCTGTTAAGTCCTGATAAGCACACTTACGACTTGTAAGCAACACAGCTTGCATGCAAGTTGCGTAAAGTGGGTCTGTGTTTCCAATCTGTTTGCCTGGCCTTTTTGTTTAGAAATCTGAATATTCAAACACACAAAGCATTCATGTTATGTATTGAGTGATAAAGTGGCAGCACCTTCTGCAAATGTCAACTGTTCTGAAAGATTATGTATACAAAATAGGCGAAGTGTATTGCTCACTGTATTGATTGAAATAGTGTATGTCTATCACAATGAGACATAATAATTTGAAAATAATGGCAACGGGTCACTAATAACTTTTATGACGTTTGGGAAAATCAAGCACTGGAAAATCCGGGCTGGAATGACGACAGTATTATGAAAAGGACATACTGCTGCTCACTATACAGAGGAGACGGTGAATGTGTTTTTCTCTACTTTAGAATAAGGCCTTTTGGCAGAAATCTAGATTCAGCACCTGCTCAAATCACTAATACATAAGTCCTCTATGGCTGACAGTTGGCATATCAATTTAATAGCAGAAATTTCAGCACATAGCAATAGCTGGTGCAAACTAAAACCTGTTAAGCACTTACAACAACCAAAAACCCAGAATGAGCATATATCAGTCAAAAAATTTAAATCTCCAGGAATGTTTATTAATCAACAATAAAAGGATCCCACAACTAAGTGTATTGATCAATTTAATCACCATAAGTTCCTTGCACATTATTTGCTTTAATCAACAGTTGTACCGAACAGCTAGAGCAATAACAAATAATATGTTGGCAATAACCAACGGCGGACACCATAGTTTACTTAACACAGTAAATCGGATTAATTCAAAATATGGTTCAAATGTCTCTGAGCACTATGGGACTTAACATCTGAGGTCATCAGTCACCTAGAACTTAGAACTACTTAAACCTAACTAACCTAAGGACATCACACACATCCACGCCCGGGGCACGATTCGAACCTGCGACCGTAGCGGTCGCGTGGTTCGAGACTGAAGCGCCTAGAACCGCTCGGCCACACCGGCCGGCCGGATTAATTCGCAACACAATGGTAACAACTAGCAAATTTAAGTATTGTGAAAAAGCACATTATTCATTTGGTGTACTGCTTTCCATCAACTATGTGAGCACCAGAAAAATCACTCAAGCAAAAAAAGAACAAACCGAAACCACCTCACCGAAATTGTGGTCTGTGGTCATCACGTCGGTTTACTACGACATCCAGGCTATATCTGGAACAGTTTAAGTGCTTACAAACAGTCAAAATTTCATTGGGAACTACACCATTAGTGTAGTAATTTTATTCCGATGGATATCAGCACATTTACAGGCCCATCGAAAGGTGACCACATTCCACCTACTATCGCCAATGATTTGTTCCGCAAGTTGCATCTGGAGCTGCTCCACGTTGACTCTCAGCAGGGAAGAGCGTTCACTCTCCAGATCCATCACCCGCTCTCCGAGCCTCTGCGGTCAGTGTACCCACCCAAGGCGCTGGTCTCACTGCCTCCCCTAGCGCCAACGTGCTCGGGCTTTTAACTATCCATGCCAGAGTTCCTCCAGAAATCAGAATCCCGAAACAATCGCGAGATGTCGAATAAAGATAGCTACATGCACTGAAGCAAAGTAAATTGTGCCACAGCTTATTATCATCTCAACGTAGAAACTATTCGCTAACGTTCTGAAATTACTGCAGCGGTCACCCTTCAGGTTCAAGTTTTAGAAACCGAGTAGGTGATGTAGTTGAGTTCAACGTGTATTTTGATGTTGAGCTTACAATTAGGGAGTCCGCGAGGGTGACTGCCTTATTCCCGAAGGCTTTAGCTAAGCAGCGTTCTCAGGAAACACATTTATTGTTCGTGATATTGCAACACGGGTTGCTTTAACTGGCTCAGCAGAAGCAGCACTGAGGCGTACACCCATGCATGATGAGGAATGTGAACACAGAACTCTATGGGTTGCAGGCACTGCCCCATCAGCGATGTCGAGCAGATTGCTGGATCAGGAGTCTGTAGGCGCAAGGCTACAGCAGCTCACCAACAATGGGTGCGGCATGTCCAGAGCACTCGAATACGGACACGTGCTTAGGCATCTACTATAATGCGCGTCATTTACGACGGCGGCCGAGTTTAGGTTCGTTCTGCACATCTGACGTCACAAAACACAGTCAGCCAATAACAGAGGCCAGAACTCGACAGCAGTGCAGAGCACGGACGAGTGTCTTCAGTTTTAGAAACGTTCAGTCATAAATAAAGAAATTGAGCGAAAGCAATGTCTTGATGGCAGACTTTCTTTTACAGAAAGTTTGGAAAAAGCATTGTTTATACCAGTTGCTTCATATTCTATTAATTAATTAAACCAAACAAGCATTAAGCCTCCTAATTCAGGCGATATCAAGGATAGGTTTTTGTATCACTCTCACGAACCACTTTTTTGCAATAAAGAACAGCGGTAATTGTTTATTTCCTATTGTACTTCGACGAAACGTGAGTAATTCATAGTCATACCAGCACTGTTTGCTGATATTTTGCGTGATATTTTAGAGTTCTCCAGGACTTCTGTTAAATGACGAGCTGCATTAGTGTAATGGATAAGGTGTTTGGCTCAACGAAAAAAATGCAAAAACAAAAAACAAAAAAGTTCAAAGTTTCTTCGGTGCTTAACATTTTCTTTATTTAAAAACAATATCGAAGTGTCTTACTTCATGAATTTTATTCGTTTGAAAGTAATTTTTTGAAATTTGTAGTGCTTTGTCTCTTCATTATAATGTTAATAAGTTTTCGGTTTTTCTAATTTTGGGGCCAAATAGTTTTTGTGAAATCGAATGGTAAGTGTGTCAAAGCAGTCGGAACACCACGTGCCTGCACAGGAGAGCAGTGTAGCGATGACAAAATCGCGCACAGCGCGGAATGCGGGGAGCACGTCTCTGTAGCAGCGAAAGGGTTAATGCCGCCATGGTGGCTTTACTTCATAAACTGCGCGCTCCACCTAAACGTAAGTTTGCGAACTATACTGTACTATGGCGTTGTTTCTCTTGGCGCGTGCGTCGTTTGCAACTGGCAACGCAGCAACCCCCCGCGTCTGGACGGGCACGCGCAGGCCGCCAAGATAAAAGAATTGAACTATAATACTAATAGTATACCACGGACGGTAGGTGTCATGAAGGCAGAATCTCAGGCCCCACACAGCTTAAAGCCAGAGAAGCAGTTCTCAAGTACCTCGCCCAATGGATTGAAGGCGGTGGCTTGCAGTAACTTGGTAAGGCCCGTCACCAAAGGCCCAGCTCGTTCGCATCCTCTATCAGTCATGCAGGCGACCGAACAGCAGTGGCAGGTACTACCAGCAAAGTCCGACACAGCCGATTGGCTGCAGCCACGGAGGGGGCAAAGTCTTCAATCAGGCAGCCGGCACCACATCACGATTTATCAACCAGGATACCTCAGCAGTCCCCATTGTGGTGTCTCAATTATTTATCGATTTTCCCTGCCTTCGCACTTTCCATGAGGGCCGTGATGTCGAGGAGTGACTGAGCTCAGATGTTACATGTTATTACTCCGCACTGTGTGGGTCGCAGAATGACGTAATGGGTGCTGTCATACTGAAACATTTGCACTCCTCATTAACGTCTCGGTTTGGTGTGGCCATGCACAGCGAGCGGCGCCCGCCCTTCTGCAACAGTGGCACTCTATACATGCTTCAAATTCCGATTGTAACACATGGTATGAGCCAGACGTGTCTCACTACCATTTGCACCAGCCCGCCCGGTTAGCCGATCGGTCTAACGCACGGCTTTACGGAGCGGGAAGGAGCGCCTGGTCTCCGCACGAATCCAAAGTGCGGACTTGTGTCGAGGTCCGGTGATCCGGCCAGTCTGTGGATGGTTTTAGGCGGTTTTCCATCTGCCACGGCGAATGCGGGCTGCTTCCCTTTATTCCGCCTCAGTTCCACTATGTCGGCGATTGCTCCGCAAACAAGTTCTCCACGTACGCGTACACCACCATTGCTCTACCACGCAAACATAGGAGTTACACTCGTCTGGTGTGAGACGTTACCTGGAGGGGGGGAGGGGTCTACTGGGGTCCGAACCGCACAGTAATCCTGGGTTCAGTGTGGGGTGGCGGAGGGGTGAAGTGGACTGTGGCAGTCGTCGTGGGGTTGTGGACCACTGCGGCTGCGAAGGCGACTGAGCCTCTCCGTCGTTTCTAGGTCCCCGGTTAACATACAACATACAACCATTTGTACCAAGCAATAACTTAGAAAATTTATATGTGCACCGAGACGTTGGATCTGCTGAGCAACAACATTTCTCCCCTCTTCAATAAAATTGTCCCGAATTTTACTTTAATGTCACACTAGGACAATGCATTTCACATACATTAAATTTATGGTGGTTTATACTGAACAACCTCTGTTAATGTCTCAAGAGGGTCCGTTCCTTTTCCATGCCTTAAATCTAGGTTTAGCACTAATATGGTTGAGGTCTTCTCGTTCTACTTGCTAAATGTATCGTTACAATTGATTTTAGTTCTTCCCTTTCAGTTATGATGTCAAGCCATTCTACGGGGATTTGATGCAAAGGTAGTTCCTTGGGATTGGTAGCTTTGTACCTCAAGCGTAGTGTACAATTTGCTACAAGCAACATGGCTATGTTAATACAGAAGGGTCCAAAAAAAATGTATCCACTCTTTAAAAGTCGATAACTGGCAAACTAATTGACGGAGTTGTCTCATCTTTGGTAATGTAAAAGTTTGTAGTTCCGGAAATCGCCACACAAGCGTGTATTGCGTTGTTTTGTTTTGTCAGATGACAGTCGCCACATAGTTAGTGTTTTGCTCTTAGTTGCACTAGTTACTTGAGTAAAGACGGCTGGCGCAAGGCTTACATTCGATGAAAGGAAGCCACCGACACGTTTAATAATTCGTCGCATTCCAGACAAATTTGAAGGCGAAGGCTGTGTTGGAGATGTACACAAACAACCATCTGGACGACCTGTAACAGTAACAAGTGCAGCTAACTCCCGTCGTGTGTTACAACAATTCACTCGCTCAGCACAGAAGCCTGTGAGACAGTGTGCCCGTGAAACTGGAGTGATCGCTCAAGTGTTAGGCGAATTTTTTAGACAGCGAAGTGGTAGTGCTACATTCCACGATTGCTACACGCAGTGAACGAGGACGACCCAGATCGTAGAATGGAGTACTGCGAGTGGTTGTCTAACATTGTGCACAACGATTAAGAGTTTGCAGAGATGATTGTGTGGTCTGATGACGCACAGTTCAAACTCAATGGTACAGTAAATCGCCACAATTGTATCTACTGGGCCGCCGAAAATTCGAACGTCCATGTAGACAAAGCCGTGAATTTGTCAGGAGTAAATGTGTGGTGTGGGTTGTCTTACCGGGGCTTGATTTGGCCATTCTTCTTTGACGGCACAGTTACCGGTGAGGTGTACCTTCAGAAGCTTCAAACATCCATTTTACCTGCCATCCGAGACTTGTATGGAGACGGAAGAGTTTACTTTTAACAAGATGGTGCCCCAGCCTACTACCAAAATCGTGTTAAGGCGTATCTCGACGAAAATGTACCAGGAAGATGGATAGGCCGAAGAGGTGTTGTGGAGTATCCACCACGTTCCCCAGACCTAACTCCTCTGAACTTTTATCTGTGGAGGACACTAAAGGACGTCGTTTATTGACAAAAGCCACGCTAATTGGATGAACTTCGAGAATCCATCGTACATTCATGTGCAAATATCCAACTGAACACGTTGCAGTCAGTAGCTCGTGCTGCAGTTTGTCGGCATCGTTTGTGTGGATATTAATGGTGACCATTTCGAACACCTACAGTGATATCTTTAAGTTGGACTTTAAGCTACACTTTCACCAAAAATGAGACAACTCCGTCAATTAGTTTGAAAGTTATGGACTTTTAAACAGTGGATACATTTTTTTGGACCCCTCTGTATATAAGAAACCACCAGCTTCGATTGCGGTAATGAAACCAACCTTCACCTAGGTTTCAGCCCAAATAATTAAGCCTTCTTCAGAAGATATACCTGATTCTATAACACGCCTACGACGGCATGGTCTAGAAATAAAACTAAAACAGCCTCAATAGGAGTAGCCACATTTTAAAAATGCGGTACATATGTATCAAGTCACCAACAAGAGATGACGTCAGTCATTTAAAGCTGTTTTTGGGGACAAACAACCCCCCTTCCATGGTGTTTTTTTAAGCTTTCCTTCCGTTTTTAGTTTCCCCACTTCTTTGAGTCTCGCTCCCATTGCTGCTGGTTTCCAGTATCGTTTTTTTTTTTTTTTTTTTTTTTTTTTTACCTTTTCCTAAGTCATAGACCGGGCGCTAATGACCGTAGCAGTTTTGCGCCCTAAAACCATAACAAAAAAAAAACTTAGCTCCGGCGAGCGCCTCGTCTCCATGGACGGGAGCTCACGTGAAACCTACGTCTATTCAGGATCTTCTAGTTTTATTTATAGACCTTGTCCTCGTAGACATATTATAGAATCAGGTGTATCTTCTGAAGAAGGTTCAATTACTTGAGCTGAAACCTGGATAAAGGTTGGTTTCATTACCGCAATCGAGGCTGATAGTTTCTTATATATTAGATTATCACGATTGCTGACTGGGCTGCAATGTTGAAAGAAAGTACTGAAATGGCTATGTTAGTATGAAGGGCTTTCAACAATTAATCCACCAGTTTTTTTGCTGGAAAGAGGTTTGTCTTATTCAGGATTCCAGTACATCATATTATTTCCCACTCTTTTGGGTACAAAACTAAATTTTTCAGCATAATTTCCGTTCAATCTAACAGGCCACCTTACTGGGAGGGCCTGTATGGCCGTATGGTACTGATTGACGTTCGAGCAAACGGCTTGCTGCATCAATAACCTCCCCATCATTCACGTACTGGTTCCCGCCGAGTGCATCCTTCATTCGGCCAGAGGAAAAACAGTCCAGTGAAGTTTGTGAGTTGCTCTCAGGTGCACAGACGTCTGTGAGCTCTTGCGTTGTCATTGAGAAGTTCGTTTGCATTTTTGTGATAACGAACGCGTTGAAGTCGCTCCTTCAATTTCCCTACAGTAGCACAGTACACTTTAGAGTTGATCGTAGCATCATGAGGAGGACATCAAACAACATAACCCCTTCCCAGAAGACCATTGCTATACTTTACTAGCTGAGGGTGCGGCTTTTAATTTTTTCTTCGAAAGAGAGATGGTGTGGCTCCATTACGTGGATTGCCGTTTCAGTGATGAACCCACGCTTCATCGTCTGCGACGATGTTCTGCAAAAATTGTGACTGTCAGCCTTGTAACATGTAAGCAATTCCACACAGACGGTCTTTCGTTGGTCTTTATGATGTTCTGTTAGCGCCGGCCGCTATGGCCGAGCGATTCTAGGAGATTCAGTCCGGAGCCGCGCGACTGCTACGGTCGCAGGTTCGAATCCTGCCTCAGGCATGTGTGTGTGTGATGTCCTTAGGTTAGTTAGGCTTAAGTAGTTCTAAGTTCTAAGGGACTGATGACCTCAGATGTTAAGTCCCATAGTGCTCAGAGCCATTTGAACCATTTGTTCTGTTAGCCAGCGAGGAACCCAGCGGCCACACACCTTTCAATACCACCAGCTGATGGATGAGTGTATCAGGAACACCAATAGAGACGTCCAATTGTACAGCGAAGCGTCTGATTGTGATCCGTCGATCACCTAGAATGAGAGTGTCCGCACGTTCTAAAGCACTCCGGCACTCTGGAGATCAGAGAGGCTTGCGCGACATTATTGCGATGATGACAGACGTCTCGCCCAACAGTTTACCGTGCTTTTGTTCACTGCTATGTTTCCGTAGACATTCTGTAAGCTCCTATGAATATCTACGATTCTCTGGTTTCTCGCCAAAACTCATTGACAGCTCTGTGCTTCGAACGCACCTCCGTCACAGACGTCATTTTGAAGGCTACATGTAGTGCCGCCACCTATCGGAACTTCATGAAACAATATGGGTTGAAGATGGAATTTTCCATGAGGTCCCACAACAAAATCCGCATTTTCTTCAACCGAACTTGTCCGAGAAAAGGAAGTGTTGCATTACTTATTGAACGCCCTTCGTATTACCATTAGAGGCAGTAACACAGTCCGTTGTAGCCATTTCATGCGTGCAGTCAAGGCTGAGGCTGAAAGAGGTGAAGATTGCGGTAAACCGAGTGCCTAAACATTGGGTGTGACTTAGCCGGTAAGTGCGAGCCTCGGATAGCTGTGTATGGTGTCTCGTCTAAGGAAGACCGAAGAGACCAATTAGTGTTATCGTCTGTGGATTTTCGGTATTTACGAGCTTTTAAGCGTCTCCTAGAATAAAATTATACGTGGCGAGTAGAGCACAAAACTTTCCATATTATGGGCAACCAAATCACCACTGACTACACAGTTGGATGACCTGTAACAAGAGTAAATGCAATGAATAACCTTTAGCAGAAATTTCGAATGTGAATAGCTCCAGATGCTGACAATAAAGTAACAGCTACATAAAGTTTTATTTTTTCAGTGTTTTGATCAAAATAAGTATTACATAGCCTTTTTATCCGAACTGGCGTCTAAATAATTTTATTTGAGTATTTGCTTAGTACAACATACTGTGAGGAGAGATTAGTGCTTAACGTCCCGTCGACATCGAGGTCATTAGAGACGGAGCACCAATTCGTATTAGGTAAGGATGGTGAAGAAATCGCCCGTGTCCTTTCAAAGGAACCATTACAGCATTTGCCTTAGGCGATTTAGAGAAGTCACGGGAAACCTAAATCAGGATGGCCGGACGCAGATTGTAACCGTCGTTCTCCCGAATGCGAGTCTAGTGTGCTTACCAATACACTACCTGGCTAGTTCACCATACTTTCATTAAGGAAGAATTTCTCAGCTGGAGAAACCTGAGATGTTAGCAGTCTGAAGACTTCAGGTAACTCTTTCAGGTTATTTTGAGACTACTTAGGTGAATAGTTTTTAGGCCCTTTTTGCGTGGGTAGAATAAAGACTGGTATTGGTTCTTCGGGTATATTTTCGTTCTGTTAAATGAAACGAAAACTATGAATCTCTTCACAAACCCCCTTCCCCTCCGGTCAGCTACTCTGTCGATAGAGTTCAAAAATACTTGGGGTTTACGGACGTTTTGGCACATAAGACTTGAGTACCAGCCGAAATAGTGTTTTACGGAGGTGCTTCGAACCCTGTTTCAGTATAACGATTGCCCGCTCAAACCGATGGTGTGAAGAGTCGGCCACCTTCGTCCACATGAACGCTATAAATCTCAGTGCCACTGTTCCATCTCATTCTTCATCTCGTCATCAATTGTGAAGCAGGTAGAGCCCCTGTTTCACGAATAAATTAATTCCTCTGAAAGCGTGTGTAACTTGACATTGGATATTTGTTGTAAGTTCCTGTGGTACCAAATGGCTGAGTTCATCGCTCCCTAGGCTTACACACTGCTTAATCTGCCTTAAACTAACTTACGCTAACGACAAAGCACACACCCATGCCCGAGGGAGGACTCGAACCTCCGACGGGGGCAGCCGCGCGAACCATGCCTTAGACGGCGCGGCTACGACGAGCGGCTAGTTGCACATTATCTGACTCTGAAAATGAGGGGATCAATGGAAAAATTTCAATAGTATCGGGAAATATGCTGAAGTTTGTTCTCCCTTCGCTTTCTCTGAAGTAGTGAAGTTTTCAGAGAATCGACTGAACTGAATTACATTGAATGACGTGTATGTAACAGATGCAGAGAACAACCGCCACAAGAGAACCACACTTCCTTTGATGGTGGTAAGTGATTCTCTTATTGCACGGGGTTCGTGTTCCCAAAATAAAGTACATGTGTTCATTAGAGAATGCTCTGTGAAAATACTTGACCTTATTCTCTACCACCATCGATTAAAACAATACAGTGTGGCCTGTGTCTTACGTTTTGAAGATGGCCAACGTTATTGTTTGGAAACCAGTGACCGATTCATTCTTAGCATGGCTTGCACGAACACTTCTGCAAGATGCTTTAAATGAGCAATAAGGCAAATGAATGACTGAACACGGTACCTCTTCGGTCGTTACGTCTTCCAACAATTTGTTGTCGGCTTCACTGTTCCACCCGTTGAACACTATGAAAAAAAGCTTATAAATACATATGCATTTAAAAATTCGAGAAAAAGGGAAGTATTCTGTAAACTATAACAATAAAATAAGCCACCTACAATAGTTTAATCTTATTTAAAGTCACTGAAAAATACATACACTCACAGACACTTACTGAATAATTCAATCCCACCGCGCCGAAGACGTGAGACATGATAGAAGTGAACCTCCGCTAAAAAAAAAAAAAAAGTTCGCAACCCTGGTGGTGATAGAGGTTTTTAGTGTCAGTATTTGACCGGCAGGGGGAGGAGAGGTGAGGTGGTGGCGCAAACTTTCTGATCACCAGACTTTGCGCCAACATCCTGGTTTAAATACCAAACCTCTCCGCAGTGTCTCATGAGCGGAGAGCAAGTGGCACTGTTGATGGTGATCCGTGCGTCGGATGGCGGCGTAAAGCTTGGTGGCTCCCTTGGTGCTCCTAGAGAGGAATAGGCTGTGTACTGGCACCGGGATTCCTCCTCTCGCTTCTCTCACCAACACAACAGTACAGTACACACACTGCCCCACTACAGTCACCTACACTTAACAGATACACGTACGCACACAGACCTCAAACTTCGCGAAGGAACGGTGCCTGCGGGCGTGAAGGATAGGAAAAACCTTTCCAATTAGGCGGCTGAACCTGCCCTTCGAGGTCTCCCAGCCATTCATGGCATACGACTTTACTTTACTTTCTTGTTTTTTACAGTATCGTTTTAAACGAAATTTGTGTATACGTAATTAAAGAAGGAATGTGCACATACGTAGAAGGGCTAGGCTCTACTCACAATATCAATAAAAATGCTCGTATTTTGAAAAGAAACCTCTCAATGTCTTAGAGATGTACTTGTCAAGTACGTTTGTGATGGTCGAGAGAGATTTGTCCTAGTTTCAGTAGATGATTTATCATTATGATCGTAGTAAGAACTTCATCTTTGTGGCAAACAAATGCTGAACCTAGCCCAGGCGTTATTAGAGCAGTCCAAAAGCATTCGCAGAATTCAAAGGTAATATTTTGTCTGTGAAACTGACAGCGAATGTAAGAAATTATTGCAGTTTAAAGTTAATCAGATCGAAGTTATCTTTCAAAACTCTCAATATTTAACTTAAAAATGGTTCAAATGGCTCTGAGCACTATGCGACTTAACATCTGAGGTCATCAGTCCCCTAAAACTTAGAACTACTTAAACCTAAGTAACCTAAGGACATCACACACATCCATGCCCGAGGCAGGATTCGAACCTGCGACCGTAGCAGTCGCGTAGTTCCGGACTGAAACGCCTAGAAACGCTCGGCCACCGAGGGCGGCATTTAACTTACACCGACAAGAAGTATGAAAGACAATTGTTTGAATGAGTAAGGTAGAAGGCAGTACTTTGATGTCTCCTTCCGGCTGTCGTATGGCCCCTGAACTAACAAATACATTGACAGTACACGCTAAAGTCGTAACCGACTTAAAAGTCGTAATAGACAAATACTATTTAACCTGTGGGTACCTTATAGATATAGATTATGTTCAAGAACTTCCTCTTCTCCTGGTAGAAGTTCTTCGTAAGCCTTTGGAGCAACGTGAACAAGCGATTGCTATGCAGCGTTGCTCATTCTCGTTTCGAAGAATGCTGTTCAGTCAGATGGAGATATTGTATACATTTGATATAGAATAGCGGAACATGTTTTACGTTTCTATAAATCGAAATCCCCTCTGTAGTGCGAAGTTTCAATTTCTCCCGGAGTAGAAAATGTTTAAACAACCTACGGGATTGCAGCTGGGTAGCCGGCCGCGTTGGCCGTGCGGTTCTAGGCACTTCAGTCTGGAACCGCGTGACTGCTACGGTCACAGGTTCAAATCCCGCCTCGGGCAAGGATGTGTGTGATGTCCTTATGTTTGTTAGGTTTACGTAGTTCTAAGTTCTAGGGGACTGATGACCTAAGATGTTGAGTCCCATAGTGCTCAGAGCCATTTGAACCATTTTTTTGCAACTGGGTGACGACTTCGACAACTGGCGATATTTCGACATGTGCACACCCAGTTACTTTCAGACCACAGATACTATGAGGGAGAGTTCTGCAATCAAATTTAAAACCTCTCCATGCGGGTTGTATGCAAAAAGACAACGCATACACTGCAAACATTAGCGCCACCACACAACCAAAGATGATCAATTTCAGAATTTATCGATACTGAGTATTAATTAACACGGGTGACCAGATGTCCCTGTTTTGTTTGACCAGTGAGGGAGCACAGACTTGGCAGATGCGCAGAATTTAAGCAATTTATAATGTCACTTTCTAATTTAATCTCAAATGTTTTCTTAATAATTAGAAGTGGACGAAAGTATCTCTGTGTTGTGATATTCCATCGAACGACCGGTGCCGATGGCAATGTTATGCAATAGCAGCTTTTCTCAGTTGTTGGTAGAAGTGTGTGACGCTTAAGCTCAATACACCGATCCAATGTTCCAAATCCTGATGGCCTCACCAATGTATAACATGTCGCAATTGCAAGGATACTGCAGACAACGTCGTTCACAAATGGAGATCATCCTTTGCGAAACCTGAAAGGCCAATAATCTTACACAGTAATTGAGAAACACACTTCATACCATTCTTCCACAGAATCCCCCAATTCTGTTGACAATGTTACATGCGTAAGGCAAAAAGGTTTATACTAAGGTGCCACCGCATTATTTTCATCACTCATTCGATTCACGATCGAATAGCGCAACGCGCGTCAGATCTGTCTTTCACTTTAAGACTTTAATTTTTTTTCCCCATGGGACCGATCTATTGAGGTCATCGGTCCCTAGGCTTACACACTACTCAATCTAACTTACGCAAAGGACAACACAAACACCCATCCCTCAGGGAGGATTCGAACCTCCAACGAGGGGAGCCTGTCAAACCGTGACAAGGCGCCCAAGACCGCGTGGCTACCCCACGCGGCTGTCTTTCGCTATAGATATTTTGGTGAAATCTGACTTCCAGGTCGGCTAACTGAGCTGATAAACTTTCTGGGGCCGAAATGATGTGAGCCCTATGAACCAAAATACAAAGCACCTCTTCAAGCTGAGCCGGATGGCGAGCCGGGCGCGGTGGTCTAGCGGTTCTAGGCGCTCAGTCCGGAACCGCGCGACTGCTACGGTCGCAGGTTCGAATCCTGCCTCGGCCATGGATGTGTGTGATGTCCTTAGGTTAGTTAGGTTTAAGTAGTTCTAAATTCTAAGGGACTGATGACCACAGATGTTAAGTCCCATAGTGCTCAGAGCTAGAGAGCCGGATGGCGACAACTTCCGCCTGAGAATACAAATCAATGTGAGCTGGGCACGGTTCCATCCTACCATCAGCCTTCCACCTGGTCAACGCTTATAGGAAGGGAAGGTGGTCATATTTCTCCACCTTCATTGTGAAGCGAATATTCGGGTGGATTGTATTCAGATGTTCCGAAAAGCTCTTTTAATCCTCATTTCTATGACGCAAAACATCAAGAGTATCGCCTACATATCTGAAAAAGAAAACATACAGATTTCAGTGTCTCCTATTCCAGTGCCATTCCTCGAAATACTCCATAAACAATCGAAGTCATAATGCTAACAGTGACGGGTAGGTCAGATGCACGTTGCCCTGTCGACTAGAAGTGAATGGCGGTAAATGAATTCGCAATTGCGAATGAGAACAATCATTAGCTGTAGAATGGAATGGCGACAAAGAAATTTGTGCTGGACTTGGAATCGAACCCGGATTTCCCGCTTATCGCAAGTAGTCGCCTTACTATTTGGCTGTCCGTGCACCACCCACGACCGGACCCAACCTTCCATATGTCGTCAACCATGCATCTAGAACTTCTACTCGAACATCCATTATGTATATTACCGTACAGGTCAGACGTTCTACTTGAAGCCGGCCGCGGTGGTCTAGCGGTTCTAGGCGTGCAGTCCGGAACCGCGCGACTGCTACGGTCGCAGGTTCGAATCCTGCCTCAGGCATGGATGTGTGTGATGTCCTTAGGTTAGTTAGGTTTAAGTAGTTCTACGTTCTAGGGGACTGATGACCACAGATGTTAAGTTCCATAGTGCTCAGAACCATTTGAACCATTTTTTTTTCTACTTGAAAGTCGCTTGTCCGGTATCGGCAGATAAATACGATATTGCCGTGCCGATGTTATTCTGATTACAATGCAAAGTTCCTTTGGACATGCATGCAATATCGTATAGAAGTGAACGGGGTGAGGGACGAAAATAACGAGGTGGCACTTAAGTCTACGGCACTCTTGCCTTATACAGGTAGCATGGAGTGTGTCTTTTGATTACAGTCTCAGATTAGAATCATTTTAAGGTCGGTAAAGGACGATCTTTGTTTGTATAAGGAGGTGTCTTGGCGTATCCTTTGCAGCTGTGGTACATCGTACATTGCCGACACCATTAAGACTGTGGAAAACCAGTGTATTGAGGTTAACTAGCACTTACGCTTTGACACCTGATGATATCTGCTCTTGCAAAACATTCCGCGTGACGACTGGTGAGTCATCGTATGGAATGTAATAACACAGATGCTCTCCGTCGTGCACTTCTAGTTACTGGGATCAAGTTGTTAAGAAAGCATCCGAGGTTAAATTAGCAAATCATCTTATAAGTGTAACAGAGGGTTTGGTTTAAATTCTTCTTAGAATTCTACTCTTCCCCTGGTCAATCAACAAAGGGACAGAGTTCATTCTGGTTCCTCACCCAATGCTTAATAATGGCGTCGGTCGTCTTTGGTAGTGTAATGGTGCTAGTGTTTGTGATGTTTGTGTTTTCTTTCTACATATGTCCAGCAAACCGAGTTTTTAAATTTTCTTGCATACCTCCTGTAGGTGCATTTGTACCTTAAAAATGACGGGCTGCGAACCCGTCGAAATATCGAAGGTTGTCGAAGACGTTACTCGACTGCATTCCTGTAAGTTGTTTGAGCATCCCTTTGCAGTAATTGGACTCCGAAAGTAGCGAAAATGTGAATATCAGCTCGCTCTTTTTCTTCACGAGATCCAACACGAAGTATATTGTGGTGACCAGCTTGAAGCCAAGTTCCTTGGTTTCTGGGAGGCATTCTGCATAGTTCTACACTGCTTACTAGAGAATAAAGGAAGAGCATACGGAATATGTAACTAACTACGTCACTGAATTGAAGACTTCCCAAGAAATATAGCTTAGAAAGCCGTCCTCAAAAGAAAACACCTGAAAACAGGGAAGTAGGAAGCGTTTTTGGATACATTCAAGGATGTGTTACACATGTAAGGCTGTGTTGTATATACAATGATTTGGTGGATACTATCGGGAGCCCCAAAAGTCTATTTGCAATAGTGATGTTGTCGTTTACCTTTTGGACGCAACTAGATTGTATCGTGCTATATATTCCCTGCCATTCGCCAAGTGTGACCTAAGATAGTTTGTAGAAGGGTTGGGGTCTACACAGGAGTCAGGAGTATTTTTAACATTTTGTAAGTAGCTATAAATAAGTTCCGTTTCTGACTCTGTTGAAAACTTTTCCTCTTATTAATATAGTGGGCCATTACCCTCATACTCTGTAAGAAAGAGTGACACATTATTTTAACCACTTCATTGAAGCCACTGAATATTTAGCAACACAAATGCAGGAACAAAGTCCTTATACTTTAATACACACCTCATAAGATGAGATATGAATACAAAAAGCAAACCGAGAGGAAAATTGTTATTCAAAGGTTAGGTCATGGAGCTGACACTAATATTTAGCTGAATAAGCAAACTGTAAATTAATTTTCTTCTTGCTTACAATTCAGTCACTTTGACCTCGAAAACAGGATTTTTCGCTCTTTTTGTGCGGACACTAAAACGGCATAAGCTTTCAGACGATCTCTGCCAGTAGTACTTCTCTGCCATGTCTTCACTCTAAGCAGTTTGCTGAAGGAACGCTCTAGTTGCTTGCTGTGTGGACAATATGGTTTGGTAGAATATGAACAACCTCCTTACCGCTGGTGAAACATAGTTCCCACAAGTATATCACGGAGCTTTGTTTTCTTCCAAACACTTCTTATTTGATCAGACGTCATACCATAATCTGACTTCTGTTTCCAAGTTGTCGATTTGCTAAAACTTTTGCAAATTTTTATGTTTCTCGCGAAATTTTCTGTCTTCACCTTTTACGTTACATGTGTGTGAAGAATTTCATCGAATAAAAATATTTCTTTATCTTTTTCAAATTTTGTGATGTGACTGTAGAATGCATGTATGGGTTGCAAATTGCCACTTCAAAATAGTCTTCGGGAAATGAGCACTGGAAGTTCAAATTGCATCAACTTCTATATCTAAATGATACCCTGCAGTTCACAATTAAGTGACTGGCAGAGGATTCATCGAACCACCTTCATGTTACTTACCACTATTTCACTCTCGAACAGCATGCCGGAATAACGAACACATAAATCTTTCCATTCGAGCTCTGACTTCTCTTATTTTATTATCATGATCATTTCTCCCTATGTAAGTGTCCGCCAACAAAATATTTTAGCATTCGGAGGAGAAAGTTGCTGATTGGAATCTCATGAGGAGACCCTACCGCCGGCCGGGGTGGCCGTGCGGTTCTACGCGCTACAGTCTGGAACCGCGAGACCGGTACGGTCGCAGGTTCGAATCCTGCCTCGGGCATGGATGTGTGTGATGTCCTTAGGTTAGTCAGGTTTAAGTAGTTCTAAGTTCTAGGGGACTGATGACCTCAGAAGTTAAGTCCCATAGTGCTCAGAGCCATTTGAACCATTTTTAGGAGACCCTACCGAAAGGAAAAACGTCTTTATATTAATGACCGCCACCTCAATTCGTGTATCATATCCATGACACTCTCTGCCCTATTTCGCCATGATGATACAAAACGAGCTGCCCTTCTCTGAACTTTTTCGATGTCCTCTTTCAGTCCTACTTGTTGCAGATCCCACTTCACGCAGTAATACTCCAGAAGACGAAGGACAAGCGTAGTGTAGCCAGTCTCTTCCTGCAGATTTTGGAATTATATATCTGCCGGCCGCGGTGGTCTCGCGGTTCTAGGCGCGCAGTCCGGAACCGCGCGACTGCTACGGTCGCAGGTTCGAATCCTGCCTCGGGCATGGATGTGTGTGATGTCCTTAGATTAGTTAGGTTTAAGTAGTTCTAAGTTCTAGGGGACTGATGACCACAGCAGTTAAGTCCCATAGTGCTCAGAGCCATTTGAACTAATTATATATCTATGTGAAGTCCCTTGCAATCTAATTTTCCTGCCTCGAAAATGTTTGTGAGTTCGTCATTAATTGCTCTCTGCTTTTGAAAACACTGGATAGCAGGTGTGTCTTGACGTACCTGTTGAGTGGAGAGCCATATCAGTATACTGGGGATCGTTCACTATTGATTCTAGATATGAGAGATACCTTGATGTAATATGTTGACAAATAATAAACGTAGCTGACGACGTTGCGTTATCTAGTTGGCTGGCACGTGATCTAGTGTCTTGGTTGTTTCCACTGTTATTCCCAAACCGAGTGAGGTTGTTCTTTTTTGTTAAGAAGCTATCTTTGAGTACCCTGATTGATAATAATATTTGTGTGGACACCTAGTTTCACAGAACACTGGAATGTTAGGTATCGTTCTCATACGCAGTACACTTTCTCTAAAGGACCTAATAACTTCTTTTATTGTTCCGACATTGTTACGAATTCCCTGGACATTGTTAAGATCACTGAAAACTAAGTTTAGTCTATACTGTGTCCAGGCGAAATAACAGATCAAGGATATGTTCCTCTGATTCTAGCCTGAACTGCAGTTTCATGGCTTGCCATCATCGAACAGCCATCAAAGGTCAAGCTAATCGCCTTATTCATATCAAGGCCCAAATTTCAAATCATTTTTAAAACAGTTGAATAAATACCCTCAGCGTCCAACGAAGCTAGTTCTGAAAACCCTAAAATTTCTTCTTTTAGTGTAAAATTCAATTTCTTGCCTGCAAATTGTTCTCACCGAAAGCTGTTCTTTCCTGTTAATGTCAGACGTTTCATCGGGCAGTAATGTAAACACTGTTGATCTGTTTACCTCATCAGCAATCTCGTTTTAAAACACAGAACCACATGTACTTATTAAATTGTTTTGAGCACTGTATGAAGTATATTTTACTTCTCAACAATGGTTTTGTAAGTGATCCTCAAACACTTTGTCGCCACCACTTACTCTAAACAAAATCCTTTCCTCTAATAGATATGTCATTGGTGTCACAAAATAATAAAGTAGCAAGAATTGAGTTCTGTTGTTTTATTGGTATTTACAAGCTCTGTGATCTTATTGACTGTTCAGGTATGTTTTTCTTTCTTGTTTTTAAGGGCTCAAAATAACGTTTGGACTTACTTGTACACTCTATACGCCAACTGCTCGTTTCATGGCCTCGAACATGTTCCTGAAAGGGTTTATAACATTGGTGATCTTTTATCACAAAAGCATCAAATATTACTCTTTTTAAAACTGGTTTGAAAAGAGTACGAAATTTACACAGCCATTCCTTCAACTTGGGCGAGTGCATCAGCCATGAATAATTTTCTAGCTGGGGTTTTTCTCATCAGTGTCCTTTTTGAAATAATGAGGCTGATTTATAGCACATAGGTTATTTATTAACTGATACTTGACATCTCGTAAATCAAAGCTTTGATTAACTGCTAATGGATGTAATTTCTCCGGCTTGATGACAACAGAGAAAGGAGTTGATGGGTTTACATTATGGCAATGACACTTCTGATAACCAGCAAAGTTGGAGATTCTGCTAAGCAGAAAGCTTGTGTTGAGAATAAACTAGAAATTGTTTGGGATGCAATTTCGAAGTTAAATCTGGAACTTCTATTGAATTGTCGAGGTTCTTTTTCAGTGTAGCAGAAACTTCGTTTTGTCGAAAGAAATTCTTCATTCCATCCCTGTAATAAATACAAGGAAACTTAACTTCAAAATATTAAATAATAACCACTTAAGAGGATCTCAAACCCGACGTAGTAAACCGACTTACGAATTTTGTGTCTTTTTTTAATCAGATACAATTAAATTCATTATTTATGAAGAAATGTAGTCACCTGAAAAAGTGTAAATATTCTGAGGCGATGCGACGAAAGATGAAGGCTAATGAACACTACGTAACAACAATTATGTTTTTATTATCTGCACTTTCCAGCTATTTATTTGCATTTATTTAGAAGTTGTTTACACTTGCACCATACTAAGACCAAATGAGAGTAGGAAGCTACAGACTTATAGTGAAAAAACTTGGATTTTGACACGTTATCAGTGAATATGCACATAGTTGTTTTCTGTTGTCGTGTGCACTCGGTCTGGATTGGGGAGGGGAGGGGGGAATGATTCGTCAGCGATGTTGCGCTTGTACACTCTTTCTCGCTGTACAGCACCCCTGGGATCACTTGAATTCATACAAAAAAATGAATTACCTGTGTAAGAAAAGCTATGTAAAAATACTTTAAGGTTGAACCACTTCTCCATAATGCCGACTGTTAAATCATTTGCTTGAAAGAAAACCACAAGGTTGCACTACATCGTTTCCTGTCCCTGAGAACTAGGGGATTCGTGGCCTCCACGAGCCCCAAGGCAAGGGCAGCCTTCTCACACATCATATGGTACTTTGTGAGGTTTTGACTGCTGTGATGCTCTACTCAAAGCACATTTCGCAATGCCAAAACTGAATTTGTATAAAGATGAAATTCTCACTCACCAAATTCAGTGCCACAGGATGACGGTAATGTAGCAGTTTATGGCATTAGTGCCGTGTTACATATACTAAGTAGACTGCACAAGAGTTTACAACGCTTTTGTGATAACACAAGCTACAAAATTACACGCAAATTCTAATCAGCAGATATAATCAGCTGTTGTGTGTGACTTTCCCAGGGCCTCGACGACTTCAGCTTCTCGATCATAAGTTGTTGTACTTCGATCTCATTATCAGCTACTTCTGCACAACGGAGAGAGAGAGAGAGAGAGAGATAGAAGGGGGGGGGGGGGGGGAAGAAGAAGGGAGAAGTGTGTGTTACTCGACAAGGACACACTGTGACGTAATGTAACTCAGAGAAAACCACAGGAAGAGAATTAAGTGCCAGAATCAATTATTTTTGTAGAGAGATTGAATGCTGCAAATAGCTTGCAACCGTTTGGCAGACATCTGCTACACGACCACTTTTGTTGCCATCCTGTGTAAAAACAGTGTTTCAGGAAAAGAAAGCTATAATATACAGATTTATCTGAGTAACAATAACATTCCTTTTATGCAACTACATTAATGCAAAATGTGAATGAGGTAAGATGACACACGAGAAGGCAATACCCTTTTGTGAAGCTGATATTTCAGAAAAATCATCACTTAGTGAACCCGTAATACATCAGTTGCATCTGCAATGACTCTGGCCTTTTTTAGGTAAGAGTAATTGTTTTAGATGAACAGAAGAACATGTTCCATATCCCGAAATAATTAGTAGCATACATTGATCCGATATGATATTGGAAATGATGCAGGTCGTAAGTCACAGAATTTACCTAAGGAAACAACATCTTTGTCCATAATATGTTACTCCACAGGAAAAGTAGCAGAAATTATACCTGGAGAAGACTAAATGGAAGTAAAAATGAAAACAGATATATTTTATCAAACTCTAAAGAAATCAAACAGAAGATGAAAGGTCTAAACATTGCTCAAACTGAAAATGGTCATGTGTTTTTAAAATTCAAGATAAAAATATGTCAGAATGACAAGAAAGTCTCATCAGCCAGAAAGCCTGAAACGAAGATTAGGAGAGTTTACTTAAAAATAGAGAGGTTGTGATGTGTGTGTACGAGGGGCTCCAAAGATATATGAGGTAGCATTTCCAACAAGATTGGTCGTATTCTGAGGAAACACGGTGTGAAATGTGTTTTTGGCCAACATCTAAGATTAAAGCTCTTTTACGCTCTCTAAAGGGTTATCTTGGCTTGTATAAGTATCTCCTCCAGTTTTCAGAACCATGGACTGGAGAAAACAGAGTACTTTTGTAAACAGCAAAATATGTTGTCCATATTAAAAAAATGAAGGACTTGAACATCTCTAATGGAACACTGCAAATATTAAAGAGTTGAGAGTTTAGATCATACTTCAAAAGAAAAAAAAAACATATTGTGTTAAACAAAATTATTCGGAAAAGTCATCGTGCGGATATGTGATGGTGTAATAAAAATTCAGTCAGAAAGACAATTAACATCTGTAAAAGCATTTACGAAAAACAATATAAGATATGTTGCGTAGATACCATTTCCATCGGTTAAGATGACATAACAAATAACAATGGAGAGAAAACGTTGCGTTCTTTCGAAGTCTTTGTGCCCATGTTTGAATACCTCAAGAGATGAATCAGAATCAAATACACCTAATAACTAAAAATGCCGTTTTAGGCGCAATTTCAGATTAGGTGTAAGAAGCCGTTCGTGGTATGAATAAAGGAAAAGTATCTTGAGGTGACACTGTTTAAATTCAAAAGCTTAAAGCAGGAGCAAAAGTTTGAATAAAGTTGCAAAATTGTTTACAGAATGTCTGCAGAGGCAGACAATTCCCCATGACTGCAAGAACTCGGTCCTTATTATGATTCACAAGAAACAAGACAGATAAGAGACAAAAATATTATTGACATATCAGCCTCCTTCCCAAAACATGCACTAAAAGCACAGTAGAACCTAAGGTCTTAATCCTGCAAAAGAAGGCCTTGGCTTCAAAGGTGGATAGAGTATAAAGGAGCATTTGTAATGCGTCAACTAAATTATAGAATGGATCAATGAGTATGAATTACCACTTTTCCTGGGATTCACAGCTTTTTCGAAGGATTTTCACTGAGTTATAATGAAGTCCATAGTTGCAGCCTCTGAGAAACAAGGCATTAATTGAACCCATGCAGTAATACTGAAGTATATGTTCGTAACACTAAAACTTCCATTAATGTTCCTCATGTCACTGGGAATGTTATAACTGAATGAGCGTCAAGTAATAAGATAGCGCTAAGAGTATCATTAGTTCTGGAGAAAAGTTTTAGAGCCCTAAAGTGAGAAAACACAGAAGGAAATTCTGTTAATGGGACATATCTCAAAAGCCTTCGTTTCGCTGATAGCATTTTTCTCTAACTGTCAGATGTCTCTAGTAGTCAAGTGGAATACGTGCAAATTTTTTTCAGATTCAAGACAAATTTACTAATGTATGTTGAAATGATACCTTGCTATATATGTCAGTCCTTTTTAATTTGTGACTGATGAAATATCATGCTAGACGCCAACAATAAATAAATAAGGAAAAGCTTGTTCCCTTTGACTCTAGTATGATTAATCTTCAGTAACGATTGGAAGAACTTAATAGAGCAAGAACGAAATTGTGACTGAGATCCATTTTCAGTGAACACATCAGAACTAAAATACCACATATTAACAGTGTAGTTATAGTACTATGGGTAGTTGATCAGTTGGAGCAACTGGATGGATGGCAAAAGAAATAAATAGAAAGAGTAAAAATGGCCACACTGTTTTTTTGTAAACTAAACAATGTTTTCAAATGTTCATCATTTGGATTTCCAGCTCCTTGTGTTTACCTTGTTCGCAGTTAAAATTGTTGGATGTAAGATCCGCCAGTTATGCAAAACATCGTTTTTTACAAGTTTTCAAACATGTTTCAGCACTTCTGTGCCATAGTCAGTGGCTTTCTGTTTTATTTAATCTGTAATGTGAACATTTTTACCAAATGATTACAAAATTGCGGGAATATTTCGTTCAAACAACAATTTGTTGTCTGAACGAAATATTCCCGCAATTTTGTAATCAACAGTTTACATCCAAAACTAAACTTACAATGTGTCTGAACAGAAAGGTTTGCAATTAATTTTTATTGCCACTTTTAACTTAACAGTAATGAGAGATGGACTTTTAATGCAAAAACGATTCGAAAACAGAATTTCTCAGCGATCTCCCAGAAATTCACCTTGGGGACAACGATAATAGAAAGGAATACAAATAACTGAAGCAGGGAAACGACTGAAGATAAGAACGAATTTATGACTGTAATAAACAACAAATGAGAGTGGGTGGTACATCCTGCCAGGCAAATTAATAGTGGACGAACCAAGAAAGTCGTTTGTTGCATTCTAAGAGCTACGAAAAGACCGAGACGATGCCTAACCGAAGGTAAATAGGTTATTATACAAACAGGAAAAACTTAGAGGCATGTAGCTGAACTTTGTACAGCATGCAGAAGTCTAGAGGGACCTAGAAGCAGATGTCAGATGGCTGATGACGATGACGATGATGATGATCTAAGTATGACAGAATCTGTTAGAGACTCCAATTATCCTAATTCTGCTACTCTTTATTCTGCTCTTATAATGTGACAATGTTTTTTGCAGTGGTATATTGTAGAACCTGATAGCAGTCATTGTCTGTATTTGTTATTCTTAAGACAAAAATGTAGAATTTTGTACAAAAATGTTACCTTTACTCAGCACCATAAGAAACAGTTACTTTTTATTGCAGATTCATATAACTATAGGCTTAAAATATAGTATAAACCTAGAATATATTCGATTATACTGTAACTGAAAGTGTAATGATATTGTTTTTACTTTTTGTTTCAGACTTGCACAGTCTGTTAAAATAATGTTGGCTATTGCAATTTTTATAACACATAGTCTCCAGAACTATGTGAATATTGAGATCGTGTGGAATGGTTACCTACTTGAAAAGTTTGAGAAACATCCATATAAAATGGTTTTTGAATATCTCACTCGCATTTTTCTTGTCACTGTTTCGTGTGAGTATTACAAATTTCACACACAATAAAGTTGTTGTAGTAAATTAAGTTATAATGTTTCATACATATGGAGGAGGGTGCAATACTGACTATGGACTTGCGAACTGAAATTAAAGTTATGATGTTGTTCCAGTTCATAGAGATGAACATATTTTGTAATTACCTAGATAATCATAGCCATTCTTTTTTATATCATGAAGAAATCGTGAGATTCACAGTATTTTCTTTATGTTCACAGTTGCTTTGGCAGTGGCAGTTCCAAATTTGGAGCTATTTATATCTCTGTTTGGTGCACTCTGCCTGTCAGCTACTGGTATTGCTTTCCCAGCCATAATATATTGCTTTAGCATCTGGAACGAAGAAACAACTCAATTCAAGTTTGTCTTGTTGATAATGAAAACTGGTTTTATAGTCTTGTTTGCTGTGCTGGGACTTGCTTTAGGAACTTACACATCACTTTTAAACATTGTTATTGAATTCAGCTGATGTCACTGAAGAATTCACTGAAGAAGGTACAATGGCAGAGGTGTTGTCATGGCTGTGATTGAAAGTGAATAGGTTTAAGCAGGAATAATCAATGATTGTTTCTCCTTATGCAATATGGCGTTCAAGAAATTGTCAGTTGCATATACATGTCATAAGTTTCAGTCTGCTAAGTGAGCAGTGAAAGTATGAGTTCATGGGGCACATACAGATCCAAAGATGGTTCCAAACTGAGACAATATAACAAAAGATGCACATAGAAAGTAGTTACCATATTCATAGAACATCTGAGGTGCTTCTACAAATGGGTTTCAGGTGTTATAAAAGTAAGTTCTAAAACCTGTGCACTACAAAAGAATAATGAATTCATTCTAAAAACCATAGCACAATTACATCTTATGGAGAACTGGATTATAAAAGATCCACTTTCGAAATGTACATTATGATAAATAAAGTCAACACTAGTTAAAAATTTCAATGTAGAGTGGAGTCATCACCAGCACACAAAAATAGTTATTGTGTTCTTGTGAGCACATTTCCCTGAAGATCTGTCATAAAGAAATGCTTTCAGTGACCCTAACCTTATACTGAAGTCTCTGTCTAAATGAAAATTTCCTCTGTAAATAAAATGTATACAGGATTGTCATAGAATATTCTCTAAAGTCTCAGATGAACAAAAATATATGTTTTTGTTCCATTTTATTCAAAGATAGCAATAAGATATATCATCAGTATGCAGGTGTAACTGCTCATGACCTCAGAATCTAAAAAATACTTCCATTTTGGAGTAATCGTAAGATATCAAAAGTTAATGACTAATTTGGTACTATAAATTATCAAATGTATGAAGAAGTAACTGTACCAGGTTTACACCAATATAAATTTCAAATGCACTGTTTAAGTTCATTGCAAGTCACATTAACTGGAAAGGAAGTATACACTGCAGCTCCATCAGATATTTGTGATTTAGAATGACAATAATAAAAATTCTGAACTGGAGAACTTGGAAACCTATCAGGAAATTTACCAGTTACTATCATTTTTAATAGAAAACTGAAGGCCATTAACATATAAATAGTCTGTAATTAGGTGAATACTTTGTTACAGCCCTAACAATAATACACATGGTAATGACAGAACTATTAATAAGAAAGTATTAAATACCTAATCATTGTGTTAACAAGCTTTCAATGTAACTGTGAAATTTCTGTTACATATTAAATAGTATTTTACAATTACTACTCTTTGTTTGTGACCGTAACAATGAATGTTTCTATCAGTATATAGGAATGTTTGTTAATTTTTAACTCCCTTAATTGAAAAGGATGTAATCTTAGTCTTCCTGCAGGAGAATTTATTTATGCAACTGCCCAGTATTATGACTGACTGGCATACATCGTCAGTATTACACATTTTAGAGTGAAAATTGATGTACTGCCTTTAATTAATAGTGATGACTGTCAACATAGAAAGCTATATAACTTTCATTATCAGTAGAATGTTTTCGAATAGATTTGATCATCTTATTGCTAGTCTGATACATTTTTGTCTGTCTACAGAAAGAAATCTACTCTTGTATGTTATTATTATTCGGTATGTATCGATATGCTGTAACTGTGAATGTTTATATATTGTCTTATTCCTGTATGATTATTGTGACTGATAAATTATTAATGTATGATTTGAATAATATGTATCTGTTCATACGCATTTTTCTTAGTACTCAGATGGACCGCTGCTATTAATGGTGAAAATATGTACAAAACAACAAAAGATATCCCTTTTCAGAAGTTTGAAAATACCTAACAGAAAAAACTGAGGCAACAACACTGACATAATGTAAGAAGATGGTACACTGACAGTTATATAATTTTGTGTTTTATTATACAGCTTCACATAAAGCTGCCAATGGTCATTGAGAGTTTGTCGAGTTATGATGATATTTGTATACATGTTAAATCATAGCTTGCTATGAATCATTTTATTCCATTTACATTCTCCCAGTATTACTGTTCTGTGAAGTTACATCGATACCTTTCTGCACTCCGCACAAATATCTCTCACAACAGCTACTCAAGATGCTGCTACAAATACAATAATACAAATCAGCACCATATTACTTCCAGAATCAAATGTGAAGAAGGATTCTGTTTGAATCTAAAGTATGCTGCAAAAAATCATCATGCTTTGTTTCTTGCATGAAATGAAGAAAGTATGTCATGTATTAAATACACACTATACATTATTATTCTATTATTTAACTTTTCAGCTACTAAATGCTCAACCTTACATGCAGTAGCTACCGGATGACCCAAGTACGTCAACAGGTACTATCACCTACGTATAAATGGTAAACTGGACCAAATACTAAATTTGGCATACTCAGAAAAGAGTTTTCTAACAGTTTAAAGGATCATTAATACATCCAGTTTACAATAATGGTGGAAGTCAGATGTAGATAACTCTAGCGGAAAGTCTGTGCACTCTATGCGTTATTTTTTTTTCTTCAGTCTGCCTTTCAGCCTAGCTTTCACCTCTCAGCGACGAGAAGATTCGCCGGAAACGATACTTGGTACGGATGCCACGTTAAACTTTAGGTTCTGATTCCCTGGTTGCATAACTGGGTTGCGTTAGGGACATGCAAGCCACTGAAGTCGCTACATCTGAAAGATTTGCGCCAGGCTATTGAGCCTTTCGAAGCTATTGCTATTACCAGGTTGTAGTTTAACATAACAGTTCAGGTCATCACATAATTCAAAGAAATTTGAGAAAGAAAAATGTGTTATACAAATTCAATGAATGTGAAAACTGTGCTAGAGACAACATTCTAAACTAGTGTATCTCCTGCACAGAACAAAAGGAGTGTGCCAAAAGAAAGCCTTCCACCTTAGATCCGAAAATTGGTGGTTTAACAAACAAATTTGGCAGTCTGTTGAAACCCTAATTCAAATAAAATCTGCAAAAATAGTGAACACTTTTCTGTACGATAATAACTCATAAAAGCAAGTAGGCCACCTAACTGGAGAAGAATAGGTAACAATTCAAAGCTGATCAGATTCACAATTGCTCCCACATCTAAAAAAATTCTTCAAATTTGTAAATCCAAACAAAAAGTAGGCACACTAAATTTCAAGAAATTAGATGGTCTGGACATATATCACGAGTGTATCAGATATAGCCCCTAACGACGATGATGGTGATAGTCCTCAAAAGTTTCGGATTCTATCCGAATTTGACGCGACAATTTTACCGAAAACTTTTCCTCGAGGACTCCGTCGCGAAAGACTTCGTAAGCAAACATCATGAGCAATTTTTCGGCCTTGCAGCAACTCAGTTGCATGATACTATTCCATCACTCCTGCCTTGCAGTTTCCTTCAGGCTTGCGTAATTATTACGTTTCTTGTTTGTTTGTTTCGTGTTTGTGTTACTTGACGTCTTCTTCTTATTCACCCTCTCTTTACCTCGAAAGGTAGGCGTTTGTAGGGAACGTCTTTCATACATCGGAAACTACACCACACCTTGTTGAAGTCACTTTTTGATTCACAGTCAGCCACTTGTCGCCTCAGCCAGTGAGGACGACGCTTCTTTGCAAAAGAAGGAACTAGCTGATGGCAGCACTGACTCCGCTGCGTTAATTTATTTCCGTCTTTAGTTTGAAATATAAAGGCACTCTCGTTTCATCTTTGACCATGACCAGCACGCTGTAACACTTGTCTAATATCCGAAACGGGCGCAATCGACCAGCCGCCTTTGGTTTAATGGTAACACTATAGCAAGCAGCAAGCATTTCAGTTGCGTTCGTATGATTGGGATCCAGGATAACATTCAAGTGATGTATAATCGTATCTTTTTCGGGTGTTATTTATAATGCAAAATCGTGCCACTGTGATTCTTAACCTTTCGTAAAGTTATTTTACTATCTTCTTTATTTGTAATCCTTTGATATGATGTTCGAAAGCGATTTTAGATATATTGACTCGATGTTTACTTATAACCACCACAGCTAATCAGTACATCTAATCTGCTTGTGGCTAATACTGGGTTTCTCATACACTTCGACCTCACAAATTCATTACTTTACGTCTTTTTCCTTGGTCTTCCAATTCTGCCTCTGTATTTCAATTTTTGAACTTGGTTTATGGGAACCGTGTTCCACACACTTACGCTGCATTTTGCTCAGCAGTTTCATTAAACATACGCGCCGTTCCTGCGTTTATATTTCGGAAGAAATGTTCAGCAGTCCAGGAAAATGACGCTAAAGTAGTTCTTCCAGACATACTGCGGCTGAGACGACGCAATTGTAAATAATCATGTTCACTACACAAGTTCCATGTTTTCAGGTTACTAGTCAGGCTACGTAACAGAAGACAAAAACGTTTGTCACTGCACAAAACGTACAGGGTGTTTCAAAAATGACCGGTATATTTGAAACGGCAATACAAACTAAACGAGCAGCGATAGAAATACACCGTTTGTTGCAATATGCTTGGGACAACAGTACATTTTCAGGCAGACAAACTTTCGAAATTACAGTAGTTACAATTTTCAACAACAGATGGCGCTGCGGTCTGGGAAACTCTATAGTACGATATTTTCCACATATCCACCATGCGTAGCAATAATATGGCGTAGTCTCTGAATGAAATTACCCGAAACCTTTGACAACGTGTCTGGCGGAATGGCTTCACATGCAGATGAGATGTACTGCTTCAGCTGTTCAATTGTTTCTGCATTCTGGCGGTACACCTGGTCTTTCAAGTGTCCCCACAGAAAGAAGTCACAGGGGTTCATGTCTGGCGAATAGGGAGGCCAATCCACGCCGCCTCCTGTATGTTTACGATAGCCCAAAGAAATCACACGATCATCGAAATATTCATTCAGGAAATTAAAGACGTCGGCCGTGCGATGTGGCCGGGCACCATCTTGCATAAACCACGAGGTGTTCGCAGTGTCGTCTAAGGCAGTTTGTACCGCCACAAATTCGCGAATAATGTCCATATAGCGTGATGCAGTAATCGTTTCGGATCTGAAAAACGGGCCAATGATTCCTTTGGAAGAAATGGCGGCCCAGACTAGTACTTTTTGAGGATGCAGGGACGATGGGACTGCAACATGGGGCTTTTCGGTTCCCCATATGCGCCAGTTCTGTTTATTGACGAAGCCGTCCAGGTAAAAATAAGCTTCGTCAGTAAACCAAACGCTGCCCACATGCATATCGCCATCATCAATCCTGTGCACTATATCGTTAGCGAATGTCTCTCGTGCAGCAATGGTAGCGGCGCTGAGGGGTTGCTGCGTTTGAATTTTGTATGGATAGAGGTGTAAACTCTGGCGCATGAGACGATACGTGGACGTTGGCGTTATTTGGACCACAGCTGCAACACGGCGAACGGAAACTCGAGGCCGCTGTTGGATCACCTGCTGCACTAGCTGCGCGTTGCCCTCTGTGGTTGCCGTACGCGGTCGCCCTACCTTTCCAGCACATTCATCCGTCACGTTCCCAGTCCGTTGAAATTTTTCAAACAGATCCTTTATTGTATCGCTTTTCGGTCCTTTGGTTACATTAAACCTCCGTTGAAAACTTTGTCTTGTTGCAACAACACTGTGTTCTAGGCGGTGGAATTCCAACACCAGAAAAATCCTCTGTTCTAAGGAATAAACCATGTTGTCTACAGCACACTTGCACGCTGTGAACAGCACACGCTTACAGCAGAAAGACGACGTACAGAATGGCGCATCCACAGACTGCGTTGTCTTCTATATCTTTCACATCACTTGCAGCGCCATCTGTTGTTGAAAATTGTAACTACTGTAATTTCGAAAGTTTGACTGCCTGAAAAAGTACTGTTTGTCCCAAGCATATTGCAACAAACGGTGTATTTCTATCGCTGCTCGTTTAGTTTTTATTGCCGTTTCAAATATACCGGTCATTTTTGAAACACCCTGTATGTATAAGATGTGATTTTTATACTTTGAGTCTGTTTAGCATGTGATTTGCAGTCCATACTCATGTTCAGTATTCTTTTAATGTTCAGCTGTATTACTTCTGCATAACTTTCCCCACTGCAATTCAGTCTTCAGATCGCGGTATCAGTGGCTCATATTCACTGTCTGAGGGTACATTTGAGGGCATATAACCGGATTCATAACTTTGTATGAACGCTCAGGCTAGTTTTGAAAGCAGTGGCAGCTTTCAACCTTTAATTTCAATTTCTTGATTTCTTGCTGGAGTGGTCACTGTCCTCTTGAGATGTGGCGTAGTCAGTGGTGTCTGAAAGGAATTTGTTCTTCCAAGTTCATCTGAACATGTTCTCGTTCCTAGCCCTATCTTCTCAAACATCATCTATTTTCCTCCATGACCACAATTTCAGTACATCCAGCCTTCTTTCCTCGTCTTGGAAATTCCAGGTCTCTATCCTATATGAAGCTATGCTCCACATACAGCTGTTGAACAGACGTTCATTATTTAATGCACTAGAAGAATTAAAAATTGATGAAAGGAATTTCGAACAGCTGCAGCTGACTTTGACCAAAACAGGGTCAATCGTTAAAATTCTTGGGAGTACTGTCCATTTGTAATCAAGACAAGGGGTTATCTATTCAGTTTTCAAGTTATATGTAGCAAAGGTAATTAGGTAACCACTGAATCGAAGTCAAAGTATACAAATTGGTCAGATGCCTAAGAGAATTAAACTTGAAATCACCAACATCTGCTAAGACACAGCTATAAACTCTAGAAATCAATCACAAATAATACTCTCAAAAACTGGACCAAATATCAATTCATAAAACACAGCGATCTACGATTACTTATGAAATTTGAGCAACTGTAAGTAGAGAAAGTATATGACATTGATCACATATGGAAACTGAATCAGCAAGTAGCAGTAGTTTTAGTGTTTTGCGTGTGGACAATCAGCAGACGTCAGTGTTACGAACCAAGTTGTAATGTATTTACATTGCCTTTGTGCTTGCAAGTGGTTGTCCAGACTTACTCTTGATGACTCATTGTATGGAAAAAAGTAGGAAATAAACAAGCTAACAAAATTAGCACATGCATAAGTAAGTCTAGAACACATGTCCAAAATTTATGATTGGTTTATACGACGCAACTTTGGTTAGATAATATGGTACGTACATGATTCGCATAGTATGAACTGTATTTATAAATTTGATCTTTCTTATTTTTTTATTCTTAGGGAACAGAGAGAAAAAGCGCCTGTCAGTGATCTGGAAAGAACATAAAGTTAGCCGTACAACGTGTTTTACAGCAAAAAATCTACGTTCAAGTTTCGGCAGAATGCACAACGTACCAAGAATTACTGTGCATAGGCTAGTTGTTAGTTTAAGAATGAAACCACAAGTGCTCAGCTTGCTCTCTTGTTTGCAGCTTTTATGAAAGTCATGAACAATAACTGGTAAAAATCATGAACTCACTACCAAAGCCCATACCACGAAAATCTCCAATTCTTTGTGATCTTACAGAAAGTATCATGCAGACGAAACAGTGAGCTGTGTACCCGTTTTGCACGTTGTTAGGCTACAATAGACAGGTTGACAGGTTCAATTAGTGAAAATGAACCTCATGTCTTTCGTCCTTCTAGGATATCTAATTTGCAATTATTATAAGCAGTGTAAATGTGATAGCTAATAAATCACTTTGAAATTGCCTGAAAAATGAAAACTATTAAATCGAGGGCCTATGCAAAATTAAACTTTATTAGTAAAGTAAAAAAATCTAATTAATTTACTGTAATCGTGGTTTTGTTATGAGGTGCACTATCTGATGAGAAAAAATTTGTAGCAATCCAGAAGTAACTTTGAAGTGTTGCAAAATTCGTTGTTTTCTTGTTTAATCTCTTTACCCATACATAGGACAAAGCTATCACATAAAAAAAATTCGATAGTCAGGTTGTGGCCTGTTCTTACCAGTATTCAAATTCTTATCGAATATATTCCTTAGGTGGCCATACTATATGATTGCCCTTATATCTGTGATGACCGAAAGGTCAACTGCATTAAGAATTTTATTACAATTGAATCAACTATTTCTTTTTGTTAAACAACAGTGTTAAGTAACATCAAAATCAACATACGCTAGCGATGAAGAAATTTCTTAATAAACTGAGATGAAACGCTTACAACAAAGTACATACTGCATTTATTTAGTTGTATATCGACATGAAATCAAAATACTCAATATGAGTCAAATAACACTGCAGTTCTTCAAGCAGAACGTCAGGTGAATTGACTATCGTCGCCATGATCATACGATACAAACTGGTTTACAGAAGATGATGCAGCAGCTGCCGCATGAAGTATTTTTCTGGCTGATGTTGGTGAGAGGGGAGTGCGAGGGGTGGACAAAGAGGAAGCATGACGCGAGCGGAAACATTCACTTACGGTGTCACGGTGAACATACTGATTTCAAAAATGCTGCGATAATGCCGATAATATAGCTTCGGTAAACACTCCACGACTAGCCTTTGTTTTACGTTAATAGAGTTTCTTAAGAAACAACAAACAGCAGAGCTGTATGCTGAGTTACACAGTGATATGGCTGAACACAGATAAAGATTAGTGATTAAGTTATATTGACGGGCAATGACTCAAAGATGCTGTTAGCTATACGACAGAGAAAGTAGCTTTCAAAGTCCCAGCAACTATTTGTTTTATTTGCCATATTATACACCCTATCAAATCATCCCTTGCATATACGAGGGTCACTTCAAAAGAAATGCACACTATTTTTTTTAATCCATCTTTTATTCTACATGTTTGAAAGTTTTACAGTGTGTAGATACATCCTTTAGGAACATTCTTGGATGAATTTGCATGATGCCACTCCATTGATTGGCGTCTCTGGTGAAAAATGATGGAGCCATGTTTCATCACCTGTCACAATTCTTCCAAGAAATTCATCTCAACCATTCTCTTACTGTTCGAAAAGTTTGCTGCATACCGTTTTTCTTGTTTCGTTGTGAGCCACTGTCAACATCCTGGGAACCCACGAAGCACAAACCTTTTTTAATGCCAACACTTTCAGTATTCTGCAAACACTACCTTCCCATATCCCAATGTAGCGTGACAATTCGTTCACTGTGATGCGTCTGTCAGCAGTCACCAATTCGTTAACTCTCTGCACATTGTCTGCAGTGTGTGCAGTACGAGGCCAGCCACTGCGAGGACAATCGTCAATACTGTCAAGCCCGCTTTCATCACGTAACCTGCTTGCCCACCGACTAACTGTACTACGATCTACAGCAGCATCTCCATACACCTTTTTCAATCTCTTGTGGATGTTTCCCACTGTCTCGTTTTCATTGCACAGGAATTCTATGACAGCACGTTGCTTCTGACGAACGTCAAGTGTAGCAGCCATCTTGAAGACAGGCTGTGACGGCGCCACTCACGGGAACAGGTTGAACTAAGTTTGAAAACAAACGGGAAAGATGTAACTACACGCTGTAAAACTTGCAGAATGAAAACTGTATTTTTACAAAAATAGTGTGCATTTCTTTTGGAGTGACCCTCGTATATTGGCCAGCTCTTGTACGATATTTCATTAATCACACACTGATAGAGAAGGTTAACAGAGTTCGCTGATCTGCTTTAGATATCCTGTGTGCCGCAGTGCACCACTAGTTTACTTCTTGTCACTTCCTTAAAATCCTTGATAATGTGAAGAGTAGGGGTCCGAAAATCTAGCATTGTCTAGCGAAATTTTACGGTACAGTACAGTAAATCCCTATCGCTGAAGATCGTAACGAACTAAAAAGTCTATAAGAGAACTGCACCCTGCTGTGAATCCCGCCCAGCTGCTGGTGCTGTTGCTGCTGCTGATACTGGTGATGATAATGAGACAATAAACTAAACTTACTAAAACATAAGTATCTTACGTGTAGTAAAAGGGTAAAACATTATGCGGTTGCTGATTCCAGAAATAACTATCTTTAACCCATTCAACCAGAAGGCACGATGGCCTCATACAATCTTTGCACCATCATCTGCCAAGTAAGAAGCACTACACATATTTAACTTAATATCTACAGTTAAAATATCAGCAATACCAGAGACCCGCAGGCCTTTCAGTTTACATTACATTCAAACTGGTCGCACGTCATGTGTCTACGGATATCCATATGCGAAGTAACATTTGATAGTGTAAGAATTTACCTCAATACATCTAAGAAATAGAGTATCAGTATCAAAAAAGTACTAATTACTTATCTCTCGAAATAAACCGAGGGGTGTCAGTCAGTGATTAAAACAATGAATTCGCATTCGAGGGCAGTGGAGTTCAAATCATCGTGTGTTTGTCCATATTTTTGGAAAAGGCGTTGCTCATTCTCTTTCCCATGCTTCCCCAATTTCATCTTGCACTCCGTCTCTAATGATCTCCCCCATCGACGTGACGTAAAATTTCTTTTTTCTTTTCTTGAAATAATGATATATCGTCCACGACAGTCACAGATTTCTTGCACTGCATAAACTTTAATATTTAGGAATTTGTTACCCATTATCTTAGTCGCTTTTATACATTTTCTGCCTTTTATCTTTCTCTATAATCCTCATTTTTTAAAGATTTTCATAATTTTTGCATTACGGTAACTATGGGACAAGCATTTCGTATAGGGCTATTACATTGACGTGACAAGAGTCATGGAAAAGCAATATGCACAAATGCAAATGGCGTAGTGTCGCCTACACATATTACAAAAGGGCAGCGCAACGGCGGAGCAGTCGGTTGAAGTCAAGTGATTCACGTGAAAAGGTTTCCAACGTGGTTATGGCCTCACGACGGGGATTCACAGACTTTGAACGCGGAATGGTAGTTGGAGGTCGTCGCGTAGGACATTCCATTTCTGAAGTCGTTAGGAAATTCAATATTCCGAGATAGAAAGTGCCAAGAGTGAGCCGAGGTAGCATATTTCAGGTATTATCTCTAACTGCGGACAACGTAGAGAGCAGCGACACACGCGTAGAGTCGTTGGAGCTAACAGATAAGCAACACCGCGTGAAATAACTGTAGAAATCAATATGGGACGTACGACGAACGTATCCGTTAGGAAAGTGCGGCGAAATTTGGCTTTAATGAGCTATGACAGCAGACGACCGAAGCGAGTACCTTTGCTAACAGCACGATACGTCTACAGCGTCTCTCCTCGTCTCGCGACCATATCGTTTGGACCGTAGACTACTGGAGATCCGTGACGTGGTCAGATAAGCCCCGATTTCAGTTGGTAAGAGCTGAAGGTAGGATACGAGTGTGGCGCATACCTCACGAATCCATGGACCTAAGCTATCAACAAGGAGGATGATGACTCCATAATGGTGTGGGCTGTGTTTATGAGGATGGACTGAGTCCTCTGGTTCAACTGAGCCGATTGTGACTCGAAATGGTTATGTTTGGCTACTTGCAGCCATTCATGAACGTTGTGTTATATAGCAACGAAGTCATGTCACTGGGCCGCAACTGTTAGCGATTTCTTTGAAGAATTTCCTGAAAAGTTCGAGAGGATAGTTTGACCACCCAGATCGCCCAACATGAATCCCATCGAACATTTATGGGACATAATCGAGAAGCCAATTCTTGTACAAAATCCTGCACTGCCAACACTTTCGCAAATAGGGACGGCTATAGGTGCAGCATGGCTCAATATTTCTGCAGCGGACTTCCAATGACTTGTTGAGTCCATGCCGAGTTACTGCACTATGCCAGGAAAAAGGAGGTCTGACATTGTATTAGGTGGTATCCTATGCATTTTGTCACCTCAGCGTATGTGCAGTGTATGTTTTCTTTGTAAACTAAGATAGAAAACCACAGTCTTCATTTGCCAGCATAAACAAACCAAAAACTAAATAATAAAAATTTCACCGTATCCACACAGGGTAAGTACATTTGGCAATTATCTTTCTATTTGAGAATATGGGTGGTTTCACAAGGAAAATAGGACTAATGTTCCCGGGTGCACGAAGGAGAGGATTCCAGAATCATTGTTTCTTTACTATTTTCTAGAAAAATTAAGTTCCATCGGTGAGAACCGAAACACAAACCGGAGTCACACAGTTAAAGAGTGCAGATGAGGTCAAAGGGTTGTCTGTTGTCTCCTTGCGGTATCACCAGTCACATCGTCGTCTTGATTGTGCCACTGTGTTATCTGCTTTTTGTTGTCGGTCTAGTACCCATTCTGTCAGTGAATTTCCCAGTGTTGAGTGCTGAGTGGCCGACAAAGGAGCTATAGGAATTGCCTACGCTGGGAGATCTCTGAGCTGCATGTAGTGATACAACGACGAGCCTTGGACGTGCTGGATGCTACATTTCTGTGACACTGTGCCACCATTAGCAGATAAATCGTATATCTTAAGTGCCAAAATGCATTTACATAATTAGTAACATTTTCTTTCTGACAGATATTTGCCCTGTGGTAGAATACTGGAAAGAAATTGAATAAGATCTTTCACTTGTTACTACCGAAGAAGTCTGTTGTATTAATAAATGAAGGTATTAATGATGTGGCTGATGGTTAAACGCGTAAAGTTAGGTTTGCCAGGTTTGTGACAGTGAATCTGAGTGACGAGTCCGTGCTGCAAACTAATGTCTCCGAATATTTTACGTGGGAGCTCTCAAAGCTTTTTAAATAAAACAAACTTTATTAACAACCTACATCTTTATACTTCACGGTTATATACGAGGTGCATTCAAGTTCTAAGGCCTCCGATTTTTTTTCTAATTAACTACTCACCCGAAATCGATGAAATTGGCGTTACTTCTCGACGTAATCGCCCTGCAGACGCACACACTTTTTTCACAACGCTGACGCCATGATTCCATGGCAGCGGCGAAGGCTTCTTTAGGAGTCTGTTTTGACCACTAGAAAATCGCTGAGGCAATAGCAGCACGGCTGGTGAATGTGCGGCCACGGAGAGTGTCTTTCATTGTTGGAAAGAGCCAAAAGTCACTAGGAGCCAGGTCAGGTGAGTAGGAAGCATGAGGAATCACTTCAAAGTTGTTATCACGAAGAAACTGTTGCGTAACGTTAGCTCGATATGCGGGTGCGTTGTCTTGGTGAAACACCACACGCACAGCCCTTCCCGGACGTTTTTGTTGCAGTGCAGGAAGGAATTTGTTCTTCAAAACATTTTCGTAGGATGCACCTGTTACCGTAGTGCCCCTTGGAACGCAATGGGTAAGGATTACGCCCAGAACATGGACACCATCATTTTTTCAGCACTGGCGGTTACCCGAAATTTTTTTGGTGGCAGTGAATCTGTGTGCTTCCATTGAGCTGACTGGCGCTTTGTTTCTGGATTGAAAAATGGCATCCACGTCTCATCCATTGTCACAACCGACGAAAAGAAAGTCCCATTCATGCTGTCGTTGTGCGTCAACATTGCTTGGCAACATGCCACACGGGCAGCCATGTGGTCGTCCGTCAGCATTTGTGGCACCCACCTGGGTGACACTTTTCGCATTTTCAGGTCGTCATGCAGGATTGTGTGCACAGAACCCACAAAAATGCCAACTCTGGAGGCGATCTGTTCAACAGATCATTCGGCGATCCCCCAAAACAATTCTCTCCACTTTCTCGATCATGTCGTCAGACTGGCTTGTGCGAGACCGTGGTTGTTTCGCTTTGTTGTCACACGATGTTCTGCCTTCATTAAACTATCGCACCCACGAACGCACTTTCGACACATCCATAACTCCATCACCACATGTCTCCTTCAACTGTCGATGAATTTCAATTGGTTTCACACCACGCAAATTCAGAAAACGAATGATTGCACGCTGTTCAAGTAAGGAAAACGTCGCCCTTTTAAGTATTTAAAACAGTTGTCATTCTCGCCGCTGGCGGTAAAATTCTATCTGCCGTACGGTGCTGCCATCTCTGGGACGTGTTGACAATGAACGCGACCTCGTTTTAAAACAATGCGCATGTTTCTATCTCTTTCCAGTCCGGAGAAAAAAAATCGGAGGCCTTAGAACTTGAATGCACCTCGTACTTATTCCTCAACATAATCACCGTGGTGAGGAACAGATTTCTCCCAATGAAAGACTAATTTGTTAATAACGTCGCTGTAGAATGTCTGACTTAATGACGGAGCCACAACCTCACCTCTGCTTGCACTGCTTCATCACTGCCAAAGTAAAGTCCTCAAACGTGTTCTCTAAGTTATGGAAACAGATCAAAAATGGAGGAGGCAAAGTCGGGACTGTGTGGAGGATGATCGATGACTGTGAACCGAAGGCGTCCGATTATTGTACATGTTGCAACGCACGTGTGAGGTCTGGTATTTTCATACTGAAGGAGACGGTACACCTGGTGTGGACGAACTCGTGCTTTCAGTTTTCCAAGGTTCTCTCACACACCGACATAATTACTACAAACAATCCTGTTGGAAAAACATCCGCAACTGAGCATTATAGCAGAGATTGAAAATACCGCTTCAGTTGTAAATTACTTTACTTTCATACGACCGGTTTCGGACTGTTATAAGCCCGTCATCAGGTAACGTAGCTGTGCTGTGATCCCCGAGCGCCGCGTGTACCAGGCGCGGTGTGCTGCGTATGAGCGCAGAACAGGGAGTCGCTGTTCTCATTTGATGTTGCTTTAGCGTACAGTACGCTGCATACCACTATAGTCCTGCGTCAGAGTAACTTAGTAACTGCATGGCGGTAGTACACACTATGAATAAAATTTCTGTTGTGTAAAGGTTTGTGATGTACACGCATTACGATAAGGTAGAAACGCTGCTGATCTACAGAGAAGGTACGTTGACAGGAAATAATTTAGTAACTTGCATTTTTATGTTCAGTACTGTTAGATACATTATGATTATTATGTTGTTATATCTATCTTGTATTCTACTATACATATATTTACTGTAATCTGCTGTAGGTGGGCGAAATTCTGTTCAGGCACAAGTACTGTAAAGTAGACGAATCCCTGACGAGCCATCGCCCTCTCACTGGATGTTTTGTCGTTTCACTTCCCGACAAGTGAACCGGGCAGTTTAAATGCATGCTCTAGATATCGTCGTATAACACAAACAGACGAAGCTGTTGAGGTCGCTGTGTTCGCTGTCGTAGCTGTGAATCCTCAAGTCAGCACACGGCGAATTCAACAAGAAATTAGTGTTTCGAAAACATGTACACATCGCATTCTGCAACGTCATAAATTCCATGCTTATCATGTTCATTTACACAAAGAACTTCATGGAAATAACATCAGCAATAGGGTTCAGTTTTGTCAGTGGGCTCAGCAACAACTTCTGACAAATCCTAATTTCTTCTCAGACGTTATTTTTACCGACGAGGCGTCATTCTCCAACAACCAAATAGCAATATTAGAAATATGCATTTCTGGTCCACCAAAAATCTATAATGGCTGCGACAGGTAGAGCGTCAGCGTTCATTGAACGCTAATGTTTGGTTCGGCAAATGGCAATCAAAATGCAGACAATATGCCCGCTTTTTAAGACACACTCTTCTTGTTCTCTTGGACGCCGTATCTCTGAAGCACAGGACTGTCATGTGGTATCAGTATGATGGAAAACACGTAACGCCTTACGAGCACGATGAATTCTGGACCGTAAATACCCTGGTAGGTGTATTGGACATGGCGGGCTACTTAACTGGCCTGCCCGATTTCCGGATCTTACACTGATGGAGGTTTTTTTCTGTTTGGAGCATTCGAGGATGCTGTCTACCAAAATGTTCTAACAACACCACAGGACGTTGTAATCTTACCCTCCCACTCATCACTATTAAATTCTCTTAGCCTCTTTAATATTTCCAAAAGCTTCGGGAGGAGTAAGATATACAAAAGCAAAACTTTTTACTTATCTTCATTATCTCGTTATTGTTTTCGTTGGCTCAAAGTCTTGTCTAGGGGTACATTCTTGCAGCTGAAATTTGGACTTAATGTTCTAAGTTCCTGAAGACGGAATAGACTGATGAATATTTGCCTGTTGCTATGAATTTCTTTTTATTCTATCCCATTCTTCTAAATCACACCGACTTTACAATTTTCACTTTCATAAAACCTTCAATAACATTATTAGTGACAAAATCAAAAACACGTCAGATTCCATCAGAGGCATGAGCAGTACTACCTACGTCCTGCGGTAGTCACAATATATTTCAACGAGTTTACAAAACGAAAGAGCTTACAAACTTTCTTGTCAACAGAAGAATCGTCACAAAATATAACATTATTTTATAAACCGATCCAGGAATAAATTTAGTAATTCGCGTTAGATTGTGCCAATAATAAAATGAATTTGAAGCATACCAGAAATTTCGTAATTTCAAATTTTTCCGAAAGAAGAATAATTTTAACTGTTAGTACATATCGACTGTAACACATTAATTTCTTTTTATACATTTTAGCCTGAAATATAATACATCGTACACAATCTCATACGTAGTTTATTCAGTTAAACAGCCGATAATGTTCACCTATACAAGAATCGAGAGTTTACTTAGTATCGGTTATTTCTATTAAAAAAAAGGTAATTTTAAAGGAGAGTACCCATTATAACGAGAAACAACGCATTATTGATGCTTGTACAGTCATCACAGGGCGCCGTTGATCCACAGAGTGACTCTATGTATGAATGCCAATGTTCACCATTTTCAGCATGTGATGTAAGCGCACTGTTTGTCATATTGTGGTAGTATCGCAGTAAAAGTGACTACAAAGGACCATGTTACTTCTACATCGTCATATGTACTGTAATACGGTGCAATATAAAACAAGATCCGGTTACTATATAATGCAGTACTGCTGCATTCAATGTTAATTGGTAATTTGTAAAATGTTCAAACGTGACATAAAGAGGTTAAATGATTTAGTTGATGCACTGAAGTGATGTTTGAATAAGAGAATTTATGTACTACTTATCATATCCATAGCTACTAGATCATGAATAAAATGGTACAGTGTGATACATTTTTGAATAGCTCTTGGAGAGGATGTGTATATTCTTGAATAAAACGTACGTACTTCCATTTCAAAAATTGAGCCTCTACCCCGTATCTCCTACATCTGCGGGGATACATAAAACGCATACTCTCACTAAGAACTTCCCAATGATGTTAAAAACCATTTTTAAAACAATTTTTTACTTAACGCATCAGAAAAAATTATTTTATGATGAGCAAGATAAATGGAATACCCAGTATATACACAGTAGAGTGCATGTATTTTTGTATGTCCAGTATCTCCTCCACAACCTCTGGACCGATCTCAACCAAATTTGCCACAGAAACAGCAGGCCTCACGAGTGAGTTTTATAACCTTCTACACTACTGGCCATTAAAATTGCTACACCGAGAAGAAATGCAGATGATAAACGGGTATTCATTGGACAAATATATCATACTAGAACTGACATGTGATTACATTTTCACGCAATTTGGTTGCATAGATCCTGTGAAATCAGTACCCAGAACAACCACCTCTGGCCGTAATAACGGCCTTGTACGCCTGGGCATTGAGTCAAACATAGCTTGGATGGCGTGTACAGGTACAGGTGCCCATGCAGCTTCAAGACGATACCACATTTCTTCAAGAATAGTGACTGGCGTATTGTGACGAGCCAGTTGCTCGGGCGCCATTGACCAGACGTTTTCAATTGGTGAGAGATATGGAGAATGTGCTGGCCAGGGCAGCAGTCGAACATTTTCTGTATCCAGAAAGGCCCGTAAAAGACCTGCAACATGCGGTCGTGCATTATCCTGCTGAAATGTAGGGTTTCGCAGGGATCGAATGAAGGGTAGAGCCACGGGTCGTAACACATCTGAAATGTAACGGCCACTGTTCAAAGTGCCGTCAATGCGAACAAGAGGTGATCGAGACGTGTAACCAATGGCACCCCATACCATCACGCCGGGTGATACGCCAGTATGGCGATGACGAATACACGCTTCCAATGTGCGTTCACCGAGACGTCGGCAAACACGGATGCGACCATCCTGATGCTGTAAACAAAACCTGGATTCATCCGAAAAACTGACGTTTTGCCATTCGTGCACCCAGGTTCGTCGTTGAGTACACCATCGCAGCCGCTCCTGTCTATGATGCAGCGTCAAGGGTAACTGCAGCCATGGTTTCCGAGCTGATAGTCCATGCTGCTGCAAACGTCGTCGAACTGTTCATGCATATGATTGTTGTCTTGCAAACGTCCCCATCTGTTGACTCAGGGATCGAGACGTGGCTGCACAATCCGTTACAGCCATGTGGATGTCTGTCATCTCGACTGCTAGAGATACGAGGCCGTTGGGATCCAGCACGGCGTTCTGTATTACCCTCATGAACCCACCGATTCCATATTCTGCTAACAGTCATTGGATCTCGACCAACGCGAGCAGCAGTGTCGCGATACGATAAACCGCAATCGCGATAGGCTACAATCCGACCTTTATCAAAGTCGGAAACGTGATGGTACTCATTTCTCCTCCTTCCACGAGGTATCACAACAACGTTTCACCAGGCAACGCCGGTCAACTGCTGTTTGTGTATGAGAAATCGGTTGGAAACTTTCCTCATGTCAGCACGTTGTAGGTGTCGCCACCGGCGCCAACCTTGTATGAATGCTCTGAAAAGCTAATCGTTTGCATATCACAGCATCTTCTTCTTGTCGGTTAAATTTCGCGTCTGTAGTACGCCATATTCGTGGTGTATCAATTTTAATGGCCAGTAGTGTAGTTCTAATAGGAACAGAGATACCGGCAAATACGTGTTTTTTGAGCCCTGAACGACAGGCATGTAGTGTGGAAGCAGTGTTGAACTACCAAATCAAACTGATTTGCAGGGCAATAACTGATTGTACGGGCCCCGACGCGTAGGCTGCCTTGCATGACAAAGCACTTTGTCTTGGTGTAGTATCAGCCAGCTTTATCGGCCTGATTTGCATAGCAGCCACTGTGTATAAATGATTTTTAAGCCCCAGATCTGCAGCCTATATTGCAGGTAGGCATTTTGTGGTAGTTGTATCGGTCTGCTTTATTGACCTGTATTGCAAGGGCTACAAGTGCTAATTAGCATGGCTGGGGAAAGGTTGAGATGGATAGAGGAGGAGATGGACAGAGCGAGTCGGAGGAGGGGGAGATGCCTGAGGCAGTTGTGAGAGAGTGGGCAAGGAGGATATGGCCAGAGGGAGAGGGAGGAAGATATGATCAGGGAGAGAGGAGCGGACGAAATGGACAAAGAGAGAGGGAGGAGGAGATGAAGAGTCCGATCAGGGAGGAGGGGTTGACAGAGATGAGAGGATGTGGCGGATGACAGAGGGAGGATATGTAGACACAGAATGAGGGAGAAGGAGGAGGTGTGCTCAATACATGCGTCGAAGGCATAAACAAGCTATTAAAGAGTAAAATGTATTTGTATCCACGGGCTGTCTTCTTCTGCTGTACACATAATCATCTCTGGCAGCGAATCTCTAGCACACGTTCCCAACGCCCTGTCATATTCGGTGTCAGAAATGTGTTGAATAGAAAAGAAGATTGATTGATGGAGATGAAGATAGATGAAGATGACGGCGAAGAGGAAGTATTACATGGTGTACAGTGAACGAAGTCTTCTGCAGAAGTACAGAGTGCTGAAGGATCGTCGTGTACAACATCAACATCTGTAATCAGCAGCTTGGACTCTAACCACTCGTGGGTCCTATATCCTTGGGCTTGGCCTCTGCCTATTTTTCCGTAATGTCGCATTCGCAGTGAGATACTGTTTTAGTACTCGGTACAGAACAGAGAGATGAACAGTTAACATCTGTCATACACAGTCTGGGCAGTCTACGTGGACACTCGACTCCATACACCAAATGTCACACAATAATGTGCTGTGTACGTCGCCCGAAAGGGGACTAAACCTGCCAGTGCCGACAGATCACTTGGCTAAGGCTAGGGAAACCTTTGGTTCCCTGAAACTTAGGTAATCTTTAAGGATAAGCCAGAATAGCTACGTTTTCTTACTTAGCACTTCATGCCGCGGTGTGGATGTTTTAGGATAATTACCAACAATATAAGTACCATTTGTCAGTAGTTAAGGATAAGTATTATGCATATTTTGTGTCATAGCTACTGATTCCAAGCCAGCAACACTAGGACATGTAATCTGGGGACAATGTGACACCCAGGGAAAGTATAAGAGGTAGTCAAACGAAAACCGAACACACTCCACAGTGGGATCTTGGAATGGTACCATTCGAAAGTAATCACCACACGTGTTTAGACATTCATCCCTTTGAGAGACGAGACGATTAACTCCTGTTTCGTAGAGCGCGTTCGGCCGCTGACTGATCCACAACCGCACCCACTCTTATACATCCCCTTTCAACTGAAACCGAACACTATGCATGCCTTTCTTCAGTTCACCAAAGATGTGAAAGTCGTACAGTGAAAAATTCTGGATGTACAGAAGATGTTGCAGTGTTTTCCAACAAAATCGATGGAGCGTAGTTTTCGTCTAATTGATAGTGTGTGGGCGGGCGTCATAGCGCAACAGAATCATTCAGTCCGACAGTAGTCCTGGGCGTTTTGACTTTATGGCTCGTCGCAGTTTCTGCGAAGTGTTCTCACAGCGCTGCCCTTTATTGTGGTTACAGGCTCGAGGAACTTTAAGAACAAGGGCTCCTGCAGTCGAAGAAGGAGGTTATCATGACGTTACTGGAACTTGTGTGAAAAGGTTTAGATTCCGTTGGCAGGAGAGATATGGGATGTTTCCACTTTTAATTTGCCGTTTGCCCTCAAGCTGTCGGATTGCTATCGTATGGAATGATTCTGTTGCACAATATAGCCAGCCTTCACTCTGTCAATCTGACGAAGGCTATGCTTCAACAATTTGGTTGAGAGACACTGCAACGTCCTCCACACAGCCGGATCTTTCACTGTGTGATTTACACATATTTGGCAGCTTGAAGAAAGACATGCGTGGACGTCGCTTTCAGTCATAGGAGGAAGTGCGAGAGTGGGTGAGGTTGTGGGTCAGCCAGCGGCCGGCTACTGATTTCGAAGAGAACCATTCCATAGTACCACTGTAGTGAGTGTTAGGTTTTCACTTGACTGCCCTCATAGGTAACAAGTACTACTTACTTCGATAAGAGAAGTTGATGTCGTGCTACGGGACCAGTGAACTGGAACAATAATAACGAGTTTGTTAGAATTGTTTAGTTAGTGTCAACTGTCCTGACATCATGTGGCATTCTCTCAAAACAGCAAATCTCTGGTATACCAAAGGATGCGAGACTAGTTACTGACCTTGATGTAATCATCTCTACCGCTCCAGGTCCCTCGAGAAGTAATGTTCATGATAGCGCTAGATCTGCCAGCAATAGTTGGCCAAGCAAAATATGTGACATAGCAGGAAAATGTGATTGATGTTCGAAAGACATATGGAATACAGCACAGGAGGAGCTGCTATAAATCCTGTAGCTGAGGGAGAATTAAGAGAATTGTAGGATTATTAGACAGCACAGCCAAAGCTGACGTAACGGCTGTAGCCGTGTCAAAGATAAAACTCTCAGGGCGTATGAAATTGATAAAGAGTAATAAGAGTGGACGGTCGTGGATGTCCTGTAGATTACTGTCACTGTGTCTTGAGGAAAGACAGAAGCAAGGTTACCATGTATGTCTTATTGGCCGAGCGGTTCAAGGCGCTACAATCTGGAAACGCTCGACCGCTACGGTCGCTGGTTCGAATCCTGCCTCAGGCATGGATGTGTGTGACGTTCTTAGGTTAGTTAGATTTCGGGGGACTAAGTTCTAGGGGACTGATGACCTGTGATGTTAAGTCCAATACTGCTCAGAGCCGTTTTTTGAACCAAACTACTAACATAAAAAAACATGGTTCAATTAGACGGCGCGCGACCAGCGAAGTTTACACGAGCCGTTATCGCCAAATAATAGGGCAATGCATGTGCAATTCAGTTTGTGCAGTCAGTTTTGTTCCCAAAATTTAATGAAGGACGTACCCCACAGTACTTGTATTCTAACTTGTATTCAGATAGGTAGTAAACTACTATAGAGAACTCGTACATGACCATACCGGAGAGAGTAGATAAACACATAAAAAATTTTAGTGCTAAAAATCCACCCTGGAAGCACTTCATACCACGTGGTGGAGTCAAATAAGGTACTCACCAACGAAATATTTGCTGACGTAGGCCAATACAAATCGCGAACTAGTAACTCCGTAATTTCTTCATGTACATGTCCACAGCTTCAATATATCGTCTAAATGATGGACCTATTTTAAACACCGTGAGCTGTCAATTAAAATAAAGGAATAAAACTGACAACCTACAGTGATTAAAATCGGTGTATGATTTAAAAACTCTGTGCCTCTACATTAACAAAAGTAAAACAAGGGTAATGAATGCAGTCGAATTAAATCAGGTGATGTTAAGGGTATTACATTAGAAAATGTGACACTAAAAGTAGAAGATGAGTTTTGGTATTTGTGCAGAAAATAACTACCGATACCGGAAGTAGTGGAGATTTAAAAGGCAGACTGTCAGTAGCAAGAAAAGCATTTCTGAAAAACAGGAATTTGTGGACACTTAATGTAGATATAAGCATGTATTGGCGAATTGACGTAATCATGTGCGCTATTTCATTGTTTCTTTACCATACACCCATAGAAATATGTTGTACACCTGTCCACATATACTAACGACGTCGTAAAATATGAAATGAATCGTGGAGACTGAAATATATATCTGGTTTCATGAAGTATATGTATATACGAGAGCTTGTTGACTGTGTTGTTGTTGTGGTCTTCAGTCAAAAGACTGGTTTGATGCCGGCCGGTGTGGCCGTGTGGTTCTAGGCGCTTCAGTCTGGAACCGCATGACCCCTACGGTCGCAGGTTCCAATCCTGCCTCGGGCATGGATGTGTGTGATGTCCTTAGGTTAGTTACGTTTAAGTAGTTCTAAGTTCTAGGGGACTGATGACCACAGATGTTAAGTCCCATAGTTCTCAGAGCCATCTGAACCATTTTCAACTGGTTTGATGTAGCTTTCCATCCTACTCTATCCTGTGCAAGCCTCTTCATCTCCGAGTAACTACTGGAACCTACATCTTTCTGAATCTGCTTAGTGTATTCATCTCTTCGCTTCCCTCTAAGATTTTTAGTCTCCACTCCCGTAGACGCCTCAGAATGTGTCCTACCAACCGATCCGTTCTTGTAGTCAAGTTGTGCCACGAACTCCTCCCCATTCTATTTAGTACCTCCTTATTAGTTACGTGATCTGCCCATCTAATCTGCAGCAATCTTCTGTAGCACCACATTTCAAAACGCTGTGTTCTCTTCTTGTCTAAACTGTTTATCGTTCGTGTTTCACCTCCACACATGGCTACACTTCATAGAAATACTTTCAGAAATGAATTCCTGACATTTAAATCTGTACTCGATGTTAACAAATTTCTCTTCTTCAGAAACGCTTTCCTTGCCATTGCCAGTCTACATTTTATATTCTCTCTACTTCGACCATCATCAGTTATTTTGCTCCCCAAGTAGCAAAACTCCTTTACTACTTTAAGTGTCTCATTTCCGAATCTAATTCCCTCAGCATCACCCGACATAATTCGACTACATTCCATTATCCTCGTTTTGCTTTTGTTGATGTTCATCTTATATCCTCCATTCAAGACACTGTGCTTTCCGTTCAACCGTTCTTTCAAGTCCTTTGCTGTCTCTGACAGAATTACAGAGTCATCGGCAAACCTTAAGGTTTTTACTTCTTCTCCCTAGGTTTTAATTCCTACTCCTGCTTGCTCAAAATACAGATTGAATAACACCGGGGATTGGCTACAGCCATTCTCACTCCGTCGTAGACTATTAATATATAAACCAATGTCCCCATTTCATGAATGTATTGCAGGTGCCAGAAAATGACCTACAGTTAAAACTGGCTAATTGCACGATAATCAACAGATTACAAATTGCTTGGATCAGGTATTCATTCTCAGACCACATCGAAGCTGTGGACTCCACGAAAATGCAAAAATAAATGAAAGATTTGCTATAAATTTAAGTTTTGAGAAGTGTTTACTGAAGATATTTGTCTGAACTGTAGATTTTTGTGGAAAGAAAGTGACAAAGAACTGCGAAGAGCCATTCCTTAGTGTCAAGCGTCTTAGTTTTCCGATGCGCCGCGACTCGAGAGGGGCGAACTTTATTAACACTTTACATTCCTATTAGCTTTTGTAGAGAATGAGCAGCTAGTGGATATCATCCGCAGTGTCACAAAAAAGTAACTGTGACTGCCGAACGTGCGGCAGAGGGAGACGTGTGGCGGCGTGAGCGACCGCGCGTGTAGCGGGGGCCGCGACCCTAACGGTGCGCCGTCATTAGCCGCACACCTCGCCGCGGTGCACGCCGGGCCTGAAGATGGGCGCTTCCCCACCGCAACCTACACGTCCCTCTTGTCACGTGCCATTCTCTTCACAGTGTGGCAGGCGGTTCCTCTGTGAAGCGCTCATGTACTTTGTTCCAAGTCATTGGCTCAGACACCTCTACTCACAATAATTCTCTCTCACAGCCGGTCGGAGTGGCCGAGCAGTTCTAGGCGCTACAGTCTGGAACCGCGCGACCGCTACGTCGCAGGTTCGAATCCTGCCTCGGGCATGGATATGTGTGATGTCCTTAGGTTGGTTAGGTCTAAGTAGTTTTAAGTTATAGGGGACTGATGACCTCAGAAGTTAAGTCCCATAGTGCTCAGAACCATTTCTCTCTCACAAAACAAAACCACCTTTACACGGGACTTGGCTCCCAGCGTGCAGCGCGCTGACGTGGTTTTCACCATGCTTAGAACGCTCAGACACGATCCGTCTCGTATATACGGTACATATATCGCGACTTGAGCATATGCGACCGCAGCGCACTGCAGCGGCAATTGCCTGCTGTCGCTGACACGCGTAACCTACATACGGTACCCCGAAAAGGACAAACATAAACTAGCTTTTCACTGTTTTAAAGACACGGAATGCAGACTCTGCACGATAATGTTTATGACGGTGGTACAGCCATTGTTCATATTTAAATGCATCTATCATGAAACACATAATTCTTGCCGCAGAGACACTGCTGTCTAACTACATCTATATCTACATCTATACTTTGCAAACCACCGCGAGGTGCATGGCAGAGGATACGTCCCATTGTACCACCTATTACGATTTCTTCCCGTTCCATTCACGTATGGAGCACCGCAAGAATGATTGTTTGAATGCCTCTGTGTGGGCAGTAATTATTCTAATCTTAACCTCACGATCCTTATGTTGGCGATACTTAGAGTCATCATTTAAAGCCGTTTCTTTAAACTTTGTTAATAGAATTCCTAGGGATAGTTTACTTCTATCTTCAACAGTGTTCCACTTCTGTTCCTTCAGCATCTCTATGACACTCTTCCACGGATCAAACAAACCTGTGCCCATTCGTACTACCCTTCTCTGTATACGTTCAATATCCTCTATTAGTCCTATTAGATACAGGTCCCACACATCTGATCAATATTCTAGAACCGGTGACACGAGTGATTTGTAAGCAATCCCCTTTGTAGACTGATCGCACTGCCCCAACTGCTTTACCCACATCCGAGCCCATGTGATCATTCCATTTCATACCCCTGAAAAGTGTTACACATTGGTATATGTATGAGTTGGACGATGCCAACAGTGACTCATTGATATTATAGTTATAGGATACTACCTTTTTCTTCGGTTGCTGAAGCGCACGATTTTACATTTCTAAACATTTAAAGCAAGTTGCCAGTCCTTGCACAATTTGTAAGCTTATCAAGATCTGACTGAATATAGAGATTCTTTCAGATAGTACTTCGTCATAGATAACTGCATCACCTACAGTAAGTCTGAGATTACTATTAATGTGGTGAAACGAGGAGCGACCATAACTTGGGATGCAGATGGCGTGTTTACATTTCACTAGTCCACATTCGAATGCTCGTTCAGAATATCTGATACGCCTGATATTGCTCTGCACGTTCGGAGAGACTCGGAAAGTGCCTTTTACACGCTTTTATGCCAGAAACTCGTCACGTAACCCGTTCACGTTCGAATTCATAGGCTTATGACGACGGCTTAAGGCTTTTGCGTTTCTATGTTTTCGATAGTTGACGCCCAACGTCTTGCACACATTTGTCAAAAATCATGTACCGGCAACAGCTGGAATGAAAATGTTTACTACCCCTACCACTTTCGACTCCTGTAACACATATGAACAGATCGTTTGTAAAAATGTGAGCCACAAATGTTATACAACCTTATATGTAGTTACAACTGTTTTAATTCTGTGGATACGAACGAAAGGTTCCATTGTTGCTGTTATTGCGGTCTTCAGTCCGAAGACTGGTTTTATGCCGCTCTTTATGCTACTCCATTCTGCAAGCCTCTTGATCTTAACTACTGAAATCTACTGCCTTCTGACTGCTTACTTCATTCGTCTCTTCGTCTCCCTCTACGATTTTTACCACGTATACTTCCCTCGAATTATGTCAGTATGTCTCAGAATGTGTCCTGTCAACTGATCCCTTCTTTTAGCTAAATTGTGCCACAAACTTCATTTCTCCCTAATTCTATTCAGTACAGCACCACGTTTCAAAAGCTTCTGTTCTGTTCTTGTCTGAGCTTTATATCGTCCACATTTTACTTCCATATAAGGCTACGCTCCACGGAACACTTAAATCTATATTCGATATTAACAAATTATTCTTTTTTAGAAATGGTTTTCTTGCCATTACCAGTCTACATTTTATATCCGTCTACTTAGGCCATAGTCAGCTATTTTGCTGCCGAAGTAGCAAAACTAATCTACTAGTTTTAGTTTCTCGTTTGATAATCATATTCCCTCAGTGTCACTTGATTTAATTCGACTACGTTTCAGTATCCTAGTTTTGCGTTTGTTGAAGTTAATTTTATATCCTACTTTCAAGACGCTGTTCATTCCGTCCAACTGCTCTTCCGACTCCTTTGCTGTTTCCGACGGAATTACAATGTCATCGGCAAATTACAAAGTTTTTATTTCTTCTCCCTAACCTTTAATTGCTGGTCCAAATTTTTCTTTGGTTCCCTTTACTGCTTACTCAATGTGTAGATCGAATAACTTCGGGAATAGGATACAAACCTGTCTCACTCCGTTCTCAACCACTTCCCTTTCAAGCCTCTCGACTCTTGTAATTGCCGTCTGGTTTCAGTACAAGCTGTAAATAAGCTTTCGCTCCTTGTATTTTACCCCTTCTTCTTTCCATTACGTATAAAAAAACCTACTGGTCAATAGTACTCAATAAATACAATTTAAGCATATGATTCTTCAATTTCTCCAGGCGTATTTCATGACGAAATAAATCTCGGGTGAGCAACCTGGTGTGAGCGTACAAAGGACACAATATTTCGGCAATCGACCTTGTTGCCATCATCAGGTGTACTGATATACTTCCATCAGCACACCTGGAAGTACATCAGCACACCTGATGATGGCAACAAGGTCGATTGCCAAAATATTGTGTCTTCTGTACACTCACACCAGGCTGTTCACCCGAGATTTATTTCGTCAATTTAAGCATTGTTTACAAGACTCATTATGTCAGCAATACAACAGCACATCGCATCAAACAGTTGGAACATAATTGTAAAACGTCTCAATCATGACTGGCAGCACATTAACAGCTGTACTTGCTTATGATGCCCGATATTGGTCTATGTGCCATTATTGACATCAAAAAATTTTGTCAAAAAATGGTTTAAATGGCTCTGAGCACTATGGGACTTAACTTCTGAGGTCATCAGTCCCCTAGAACTTAGAACGACTTAAACCTAACTAACCTAAGGACATCACAAACATCCATGCCCGAGGCAGGATTCGAACCTGCGACCGCAGCGGAGACTGTAGCGCCTAGAACCGCACGGCCACAAAGGCCGGCTACACTATACTGGAACCAGGTTGGGAAGTCATTCCTCACCGTTCACCTGATCTTGCGCCCCCAGATTTTCACCTTCCCCGCTCTCTATAGAACAGTTTTCAAGCAAATTTCTTTCCGGGTAAAAATGCGCCCTTAACATGGCTCGACAATTTCTTCGCTTTCAGCCCACATTATTTCTGCAGTGGCGGACTCAGTATCTGTTGTGTTCATTGAACTTACGGAAAAACGCTACGAAATTATTCACCAACTTAATATAATAAATGAAGATTGTACAAAATGTATTTTTGTATAAACCCTCAAACGAAATTAATATTTTGATAATTTTTAATACTACAGCTGGACTGATTAGTCACCCTAACGTCAACATGAGCCGCCGAGGTAGTGCTCGCACCTCGATGACGAATAGGCAACGGCCGTCCCTTCCCGACGGCCGGGCAGCTCCGTATCGGGTCCACGTGCCCCTGTCGCGTCGGCGGCGACTACCCGCATCGCATGCAGTCTGCTCTAGCCGCGCGACTGTCCGCGCGCTGTGCAGTAAAGAACGGCCGGCGCCGCACTTGTTAGGCGTCTGGTAGCTCGGCTGCTGCGGCGACAGAAGCTGCCTCTCGCTAGTCGCCAGTCGCGGTCGCAAATCGCCGCTGGCCAGCTGGTAATGGACGCGCGCCACTCGCAGCCACTTAGGGCAGCGCGCCGTCTCCCGGGTGCAGAGTTACCGACCTGCCTGCCCACGCTGTCGCCGCGGCCGTAAACTCCAGCTGCCACACACCTCCACTCCGCTCCTACCTCTCACTTACACCCGGCTGCCGACCTTAATACTTGAGGGATGTGATCTTTTGCTCTAAGTGCAATGGATATCCTGCAGTTAAACTCTTTTTACTTTTTTATACACAGGGTGGTCAATTGATAGTGCCCGCGCCAAATATCTCATGAAATAGCATCAAACTAAAAAACTACAAAGAACGGAACTCGTCTAGCTTGAAGGTGAGAACCAGATAGCGCTATGGTTCGCCCTTTAGATGGCGCTGCCACAGGTCAAACGGATATCAACTGCGTTTATTTAAATAGGAACCACCATTTCATTACATATTCGTGTAGTATGTAAAGAAATACAAATGTTTTAGTAGGACCGCTTTTTCGCTTTGTAATAGATGGCGCTGTAATAGTCGCAAACGTATAAGTACGTGGTATCACGTAACATTTCGCCAGTGAGGACGGTATTTGCTTCGTGATACATTACCCGTGTTAAAATGGACCGTTTACCAATTGCGGTAAAGGTCGATATCGTGTTGATGTATGGTTATTGTGATCAAAATGCCCAACGAGCGTGTGCTATGTATGCTGCTCGGTATCCTGGACGACATCATCCAAGTGTCCAGACCGTTCGCCAGATAGTTACGTTATTTAAGGAAACAGTAAGTGTTCAGCCACATGTGAAACGTCAACCAAGACCTGCAACAAATGATGATGCTCAAATAGGTGTTTTAGCTGTTGTTGTGGCTAATCCGCACATCAGTAGCAGACAAATTGTGCGAGAATCGGGAATTTCAAAAACGTCGTGGTTGAGTGTGCTACATCAACATCGATTGCACCCCTAGAATATTTCTATGCGCCAGGAATTGCATGGCGACGACTTTGAACGTCGTGTACGTTTCTGCCACTGGGCACAAGAGAGATTATGGGACAATGACAGATTTTTTGCACGCGTTCTATTTAGCGACGAAGCGTCATTCACCAACAGCAGTAACCTAAACCGGCATAATATACACTATTGGGCAACGGAAAATCCACGATGGGTGCGACAAGTGGAACATCACCGACCTTGGCGGGTTAATGTATGGTGCGGCATTATGGGAGGAAGGATGATTGGCCCCCATTTTATCGATGGTAATCTAAATGGTGCAATGTATGCTGATTTCCTACGTAATGTTCTACCGATGTTACTACAAGATGTTTCACTGCATGACAGAATGGCGATGTACTTCCAACATGATGGATGTCCGGCCGGCCGGAGTGGTCGTGCGGTTCTAGGTGCTACAGTCTGGAGCCGAGCGACCGCTACGGTCGCAGGTTCGAATCCTGCCTCGGGCATGGATGTGTATGATGTCCTTAGGTTAGTTAGGTTTAACTAGTACTAAGTTCTAGGGGACTAATGACCTTAGAAGTTGAGTCCCATAGTGTTCAGAGCCATTTGAACCGTTATTTCAAATGTGCATACCTTCTCAGGTTTTTGTGAAAACAAGTACAATTTCGACAGAGAGTTTTTCATTACCATTTCGATCGCATTTGTTTGACATTCGTCGTATAGAAGTAGTGTGTGTAACTTCTCCTCATCGGTGTACACGTCTGCACGCAAGAAATGCTGAAGAAAAAATGACTTGCCGGTGGACAACACATTCCCTGCTAGTTCCGCAGGCAGAAAAGTAAACAATCGAAAGGCCCGAGACAACAACATAGCCTGGCATGAGCGTGTTTACAACGCAGTAGCAGGCTTCGGCCGTTTTGCTTTTGAAGTTTAAAATATTTCTCGGATTCCGTTGCGAAGAGTTTCACACTCAAAACAAAAAGCATTATATGATTGCACTCGTCTTCTCGTGCTTTAGAATGCCGTGAAGAAAAGTACAGCATTCTATTTTTTTTTTTTAAATCATACTCGCTTCAGTGTCTCGATGGTAAAAGAGGTAAGGTTCTGTATTACGAAGAAAATTACGTGCCCGTTAGCGTACTATCGTCTGCCTAAAACCTCGTTTCGGTAACTGGGACCTTTCACGAAACGAAAAGGGTGTTACGTCTAACGTGACTCGCCCTGTAGAACGCTTGAGAAAAAGATGTGTGTGAATTCCTAAGGGACCAAACTCCTGAGGTCATCGGTCCCTAGACTCTCACACTACTTAAACTAACTTACGTTAAGAACAACACACACATCGAGGGAGGGGAAGTGCAATCCGTGACACAGCACCACTAACCACGCGGCCAATCCGCACGGCAACGCTGAGGAACTTCATCTTCCTTGATGGAATCCTTCATCGACTTCATTTCATTATTTTCCTCCGAGAACCTTCGTCCATCCTTCCTCTTTATTCCTCAACCTTTTCTTACGAGTTCAGTTCCTTCTCCTCTGACGATTCTGTATCCTTTCCTTCATCCTTCGCCGGCCGGTGTGGCTGTGCGGTTCTAGGCGCTTCAGTCTGGAACCGCGTGACCGCTACGATCGCAGGTTCGAATCCTGCCTCGGGCATGGATGTGTGTGATGCCCTTAGTTTGGTTAGGTTTGAGTATTTCTAAGTTCTAGGAGACTGATGACCACAGATGGTAAGTCCCATAGTGCTCAGAGCCATTTGAACCTTCATCCTTTCTCTGTCATATTGATCGGTGTGTCCATGCTTCTAAAATTTTTCTTCTCTTCCAAAATTTATCTTCAATTCCTAACATTCCTCCATGAGTTTCTTCTCATAATATTTTGATAGTTCATCTTCAACACAGGTCAGAAAAATCTTGCCCTTTGCCGACTGATATCTTCTGATACTGTTCTCATATTGTGGTAGAGTTCCACACTAGATCTTCGCACCAACCTCTCGCCACATCTCTTGTAGTCAAGTATTTTCCTTAGTAATTTTCTCTTTCTATAGTTGTTCTGCACAATTTCTTCCTCGTGTTATCGTCTCAGTCGCATGTAGCACCATTGCCTTGATGGGTCCTGAACTTTGCACCTGTAGATACATTATTTTCATTGTACTCGTCTCTGGTCACAAAGAAAGCTAACCCTACGCATTTCTCCTGTTTATTCATAATATGTACACTACTGGCTACACCACGAAGATTACGTGCTACAGACGCGAAATTTAAACGACAGGAAGCCCTCCGCCACCGTTGGGTGACTTGCGGAGTGTAAATGCAGATGTAGATGAAGATGCTGTGATATGCAAATGATTATCTTTTCAGAACATTCACACAAGGTTGGCGCCGGTGGCAACACCTATAACGTGCTGACATGCGGAAAGTATCCAACCGATTTCTCATAAACAGCAGTTGACCGGCGTTGCCTTGTGAAACGTTGTTGTGATGCCTCGTGTAAGGAGGAGAAATGCGTACCATCACGTTTCCGACTTTGATAAAGGTCGGATTGTAGCCTATCGCGATTTCGGTTTATCGTATCGCGACATTGTTGCTCGCGTTGGTCGAGATCTAATGACTGTTAGCAGAATATGGAATCTGTGGGTTCAGGAGGGTAATGCGGAACGCCGTGCTGGATCCCAACGGCCTCGTATCACTAGCAGTCGAGATGACAGGCATCTTATCCGCATGGCTGTAACGGATCGTGCAGCCACGTCTCGATCCCCGAGTCAACAGATGGGGCCGTTTGCAAGACAACAACCTTCTGCACGAACAGTTCGACGACTTTTGCAGCAGCATGGACTATCAGCTCGGAGACCATGGCTGCGGTTACCCTTGACGCTGCTTCACAGACAGGAGCGCCTGCGATGGTGTACTTAACGACTACCCTGGGTGCACGAATGGCAAAACGTCAGTTTTTCGGATGAATCCAGGTTCTCTTTACAGCTTCGTGATGGTCGCAACCGTGTTCGGTGACATCGCGGTGAACCCACATTGGAAGCGTGTATTCATCGCCATACTGGCGTATCACCCGGCGTGATGGTATGGGGTGCCATTGGTTACACGTCTAAGTCACCTCTTGTTCGCATTGACGGCGCTTTGAGCAGTGGACGTTAAAATTCAGACGTGTTACGACCCGTGGCTCTACCCTTCATTCGATCCCGGCGAAACCCTACATTTCAGCAGGATAATGCACGACCTCATGTTGCAGTTCCTGTACGGGCCTTTCTGGATACAGAAAATGTTCGACTGCTGCCCTGGCCAGCACATTCTCCACATCTCTCACCAATTGAAAACGTCTGGTCAATGGTGGCCGAGCAACTGGCTCTTCACAATACGCCAGTCACTACCCGTTTCTGATCTGCATTTCTTCTTGGTGTAGCAATTTTAATGGCCAGTGGTCTATACTATACCAGCTATTTAAATTTTTTCTCCTTTTGCCCAATGTATTCTGGTGTTTTCAAATTGCCAGTCGTATTCAGTTTTTTTTCCTGTTGTAAGCAAGACTCAGTCTCACCTTTTTGACTGTCTTGTTTAGGTTTCTATTTTCTTCCGTCTCAGGAATGAGGGGCGTTCAGCAAGTAACGTAACTCTTTTTTCTAAAAACAAGTTGGTTCTAATCAGGATTTAGATACACCATGATGTTCCACACTTCTTCGGCTACAAAATTCTGTTTTTTCAGCAAAATCTCAGTTCAATGTAACGCCCTTGCTCCACCTTACTGTGGGAGCCTGTATGCCCGCATGATACCACTCTACTGATCGACGTCGAAACCAACGTCTCGCAGCATCAATAACCTCCTCATCACCCTTGTACTGCTTCCTGCGTAGTGCATCCTTCATTGAAATGGGCTGAGGACCTGTTGAGGAAGGACAGTCCAGTGAAGTTTTGTGAGCTCCTCTCCGGTGCGCACACTTGTGTAAGGCCTTGAGTTGACGTGCAGAAGGAGAAATTCGTTTGTATTTTTCATTTTCGTTACGACGAAGACGCTCTTTATGGCCTCCCGTTAGGCAACGAGGAACGCAGATGACACACACTTTTGAGTACGCCAACTGCTGGACGAATGTGTCATCACTTTGTTTTGTTTATTAATAGAAACTGTTATGTAGGCATGCTATTCCTATTTTGTGTTAAAGGTTTTCCTGTCTACTCCATTGTTATTTATGTACTGTTCAATTTTTACTTTTTCATTGCATTACCACCACACTGCCAAAGATGTTACTTACAGTATGTTTCTACTTCAGTCCACACGTGCAAACATTGTAACTTATTTGGTGATAATACTCAGTAAATGTCTGAAGATGACCTTGTAAGCCGAAAACTTGTTAACAATAAAAGTAATATTGTATAACAAAAGCAAACTGGTGCGTTTCATTTATTATAATGTTGTTCTACCAAGAACCGATGGAAGATTCTGTTGACAATCAGAGAAATTTTTGACTACCGGCAAGGTATTTTTGAAGACATTTCTGGGCCTCTCCTAATTTTTAGGCGTGGTCCTATACTGTAAATTTCATCTCTCTTGAGCATTGGGATGATAGATAATACTGCATCTAGTCATGCAAGAAGACACTATCAAATAGAAAAGTAGCTAAACAGGAAAGCGCTTTGGAAATCAAAAATCAGTCAACCTATATCACAGTACTGACTGCCTTAAACGACTTCTTCAGGTGACAGACTGATGACCATAACCGGCAGTTTGCATCTTTCTTAAGATGGAAGTAGGATCTTAGAAACTAACGAAGCTACTTTTCAAGTGAGGGGAGCTATCCCAGCAGGGATGTTGCGATCTTGCCCAGGATATTGTAAATACCTGGTTACTTCACTGTGGAAACTGGCTAGTTTAAGTTCAAATAAATTGTATTGATTCAATGGAAACTTTTTCATAAAGTTTTGTGTGTTGAAAGTGATACTATATCTGAAAATGAGTCTTAGGTATTCATGTATAAAAGTGTAAAACTGTGTGTTTGCTTACTATATACAACACTTTTGCGGTGTTAAATCTCTATATTCCAAGTAAACAGCGTTGAATATTGATGATAAACTTGTCTGTGCAGTCAGGCAGCATTTTTATCTCAAATAATGCTTAAGGAACAGTGAATACGAAAAAGGAACACTTAACACCTGAGCTCTGCCTCTCTCTCTCTCTCTCTCACACACACACACACACACACACACACGCATGTAAGATCATAAGGTCTAGCTCACAGTCATTCTTCAGAGCCTGCTGATCCTTTACTGCAGAACTCTTTAATTTCCTTTCTTTAATTCTCTACTTTTTCTTTAATTTGCAGTTACCTGACACACAAAAATCCGGAACAGTTGTCTGTGTCAGTCATTTTCTTTATATACTTTCATGAGGCGTTTTTATGGTTTATATCCTAATTTGCAGGTGGACAGAGTTGACTTTAAGATATGTTTTTCAGCTGGCTGCAGTTAGTCGTATGCTTTAGATTCTTTTATGCTCTAGAGTAGTTATTGCATGACTCATGTTATTGAAAAACGACACCGAAATTAAATATTGTAGACATTGGTAAAGTTACTTACAAATGACTGCAGTAAAATTAGTACAGTGTCAATTATGCCAAATCCACACATTGTAAGGTGTCAAACAAATAACACAACTTACACTGAATTCCTGAAACAATTACGATTAACTTTATATGTCACACAACATTGTTACGTGAAATTGTATGAATTTAATTGATATGCAGATCTAATAAATAATATGGCATTTATCACACTAGTAATTGCACGCAAGTAATTTCCCAGATGCAAGCTAAAAGATGCAGTTCTCAGAGAAAGAGAATTTTACGACAGCAATTCCCATCCCATTTAGGCCAACACATTCAACGCATAGGCTGCCAGCAAAAGCAGCCCTTGTCCCTGCTTTTAACGATGACCCTTCGGAAAGCCTTGCTACAGAACACAGCAGGAGAAACCCAACTCAAAACATTGGTGAACCACTGTAGCCACCTGTGTTAAAACTCACAGGAGAAGCTGTTTATCTCAGTATTACATATCAAAAGTTAAACTCTGCCATATGTAAGAAACAACGCCTGTGATAGGCTACAGAAATTTTAGTGCGTGGAGTTATAACAAGTACGAATGCCCTGGTTGACCAGAAAGAAAACACATAGCCACCGATATAGGCAAATTGCAGACATAGTAATCCGCTTCTTCTCTTGCAGAAAATCGTCGATTGTTTGAACAAGACGACTCGCGCCGCACTGAGATGATTGCGAGAGTCATTATGTGAACACTTGTTCACAGGCTCGTTTCAAGTCGTAAGAAGTTAAACTGCAAAGTCTCCTACTATGGAGAATCGCATCGAGCACTGACGGTTAACGCTTGTGAGCATTTTTAGGCAAACAACGTAAGCACTATTCCAGCCAAATAGCGTGTACCATGCCAATTAACTTAGCTATGGAATAACTGGGAGTCTCACCTTCACCAAAGACGTAGGGAATGTATCTGACTGGTGTTTAATAGTCGAGAGAGATTTGGAACAAATTCTCAGGTTCACAGCTCACGCCAACAGCCGCCACTTTCGCCGCCGACATAAGGTAAACACACGCTCGCTCAGGCTTTACCAGCAAGTGCTTTCAATTGACAATCAGAACTGTGAGCGTCTCTGTCTCTCCTAATTTTTGTACATTTAACCATGACCTGTAGTTAAACATATTCATGAGTTTTGGGCTTAACTGAAGCATAAACGCGAGATATCCGATTTAAATGGTTCAAATAGCTCTGAGCACTATGGGACTCAACTGCTGTGACCATGAGTCCCCTAGAACTTAGAACCACTTAAACCTAACTAACCTAAGGACATCACACACATCCATGCCCGAGGCAGGATTCGAACCTGCGACCGTAGCGGTCGCGTGGTTCCAGACTGTAGCGACAAGAACCGCTCGGCCACACCGGCCGGCTATCCGATTTAACAAAAATAATTGAGCAGCCACTGTAGAGTGCTTTATACCCTGAAGTTATTAATTGTTTTAACTGTGTACTTCTTTTTGATTGCTCTTTGCCGACCCCCTTCAATTTTGGGTACCTTCATTGTGCATTTTAATTTAATTGATATCTCTGGCCCCAGTTGTATTTAATTAGTTTGTATTTTTATCGACCCCCACACATGGTCATCAACTATCTTACCATTAAAGAACGTTACAACAGTTAGGAATTTCGCTTCACATTTGTGAACACCCAATATCAATATTTTACCATCCTGTACGTAATTTTGCTAACATTGCTACGTCATCAAGTCAAACGTAGAGAAAAATAAAACCTTAATAACGAAAATCTAAGATTTTCATTTTTAGCTAACATATAATCAGGCCTGGACCCGTACACTAACTTCTGTTAGCGATAACGTTTCCTTTACAGGAAGTGTGGTGGAACCGACATTGAAATCGTTGTCTGATTACATCACTGTTCTTTCTGCTGCACTCTTCTGAACTCTGCATGCTTGAGATAGTATCGTCCTACCTTGCAGGCCATAGGTTCAACACCAAATTCCTAAAACACTTAGAGAGCATCCTTGCACAACAGTGGTAGGAAGACAGAGCAGAACCAGTCTCACACATTTTGGAATATGTGTAACTGAAATCTATACAGATACAAACAGTTAAAATACCGTTTAATCAGCGCTGGGGAAAGCGTACTCAAGACCATTACATAAAATATACAGGGTACACAAGAAGAAGCAGAGTATTACCACCATTACCTAAATAATCAAGATACAGTCACTACGTTCTTGGCTTTTATATCTGTACACAGTTCTAAGAAAAAATGTTATTTTCATTTCACTAAATATATTTATTCTATAATTAATCGACTTGATGGAGTGGAATGACTGTTCTGATTTTGACCGATTGTTTATTACTTAAGAAATATTGGAGGTAGCTTGAATATGGTCGTTACAACTGTCTCAACTCATTGCTATGTGGTAGGCTACTACATACCTTAAGATTACTGTAAATATAAATTTCCCAAAACTGGCAATCAGAAGTTAAAAAAAAATTCACAAGTATACTCAAGGATCATACAAAAGCCTTATTATAACCCCATCATTAAGTCTGCAGCTGCTACTTACATGAACGACACAATACGCTATTGATTGCTTAGGCAATATACTGATAGTACTTCACAAATTAAACTAAAGCTCCGAAATTTACCTATGTGAGAAGTTGAAAATTTTGATACACAACAAAAAAGACTGGAAAAACGTATCTTGCAAGTGTCTTTTAAGCTAACAGGCTTGGTGGAGTGTTAAAAATATCAACTAATTCCACCGCACTATCGAAATAACTGGAAGAATGCTTTTCTTCAAATAAAACTTTAAACCTGAAGGGATTAGAGCCTCTATTGGTTTGCTATCAGCATCCAGTTGTTTGAGTGCATAGGTGCCTCGCTAACAGTTAATCGGGTTGTAACAAGTGCCAACGGAAATCTTACAGTTTGTAAGTCCCGCGAACGCCTCGGGAACTTTCACTTAAGGATAGCCCTGCTGTTCTGCCCTCGCTAATACACGCTATAATTACTGTGAAATAAGTTTAATAAAACGATGTCCTGGGAAGCAAAAAATAACACGATCGAAAATATGCCGAACCCTCGATTTTATTTAGGGAACTTTACCCTGTCTGAATCTGCATTGCATATTAGCAAGGGATCGATAGCTACAGTTGCGCTAGGGACCTATTGTTTTCCAAGAGCACACGAAAGATGTCGATATCTGGAGAATGTCGTCCCTTGAATGCCATTAATCATAAATCCGTTATTCATCTTTATTATTAGCTTCGTCATGAATTAGATACTCACTACATTAATGGACTACACAAACGGTAGCCATTTCTTTGAGTAAAAGAAATACGTTCCACAATTTTGAAAGTATAAAAATTTAAAATAGTACAGACTCAAAATTGCACTGCCATACAGATATCTAGACAAAGATTCTTTTTCTCGCCTGAACAATTATGAAACTGGACGAAGGATCGAGACTTAATTCCTCGAACACGTGACTTACAATTTCGTGGCGCCCTCCATCGGTTACGCTGGAATTCAATATCACGTTGGTCCACCCTTAACCTTGAAGACAGCTTCCACTCAAGCAGGCATACGTCCAATCACGTGCTGCAAGGTTTCTTGGGGAACGGCAGCCCTTTCTTCACGGAGTGCTGCACCGAGGAGAGGTAACGATGTCGGTCGGTGAGGCCTGGAACGAAGTCCGCGTTCCAAAATATATCAAAGGTGTTCTACACGATTCAGGTCAGGACTCTGTGCAGGCCTGTCCATTACAGGGATGTTATTGTCATGTAACCACTCCGCTACAGGCCGTGCATTATGAACAGGTTCTCGATCTCGATCGTGTTGAAAGATGCAGTCGCCATCCCCAAACTGCTCTTCAACAGTGGGAAGCAAGAAGGTACTTAAAACAACAGTGTAGGCCTGTGCTGTGATAGTGCCACGCAAACCAACAAGGGGTGCAAGCCCCTTCCATGGAAAACACGACCACACCATAATACCATCACCTCCGAATTTTACTGTTGGCACTATACACGCTGGAAGATGACGTACACCTGCATTCGCCATACTCACATCCTGCTACCAGATCGCCACATTGTGTACCGTGATTCATCACTCCACACACAACGGTTTACCACTGTTCAAGCCCGCATCTCGTGCTCGTGCGGTAGCGTTCTCGCTTCCCACGCCCGGGTTCCCGGGTTCGATTCCCGGCGGGGTCAGGGATTTTCTCTGCCTCGTGATGGCTGGGTGTTGTGTGCTGTCCTTAGGTTAGTTAGGTTTAAGTAGTTCTAAGTTCTAGGGGACTTATGACTACAGCAGTTGAGTCCCATAGTGCTCAGAGCCATTTGAACCATTTGAACCACTGTTCAAGCGCCAATGTTTACGCTCCTTACACCAAGCGAGCGTCGTCTGGCATTTACCGGCGTGATGTGTGGCTTATGAGCAGCTGCTCGACCATGAAATGTATGTTTTCTCACCTCCCGCCTGTCATAGTACTTTCAGTGGATTCAGATGCAGTTTCGAATTCCTGTGTGATGGTCTGGATAGATGTCTGCCTATTACACATTAAGACCCTCTTCGGTCTCTGTTAGTCAACAGACGAGGTCGGGCTGTACGCTTTTGTGCTGTACGTGTCCCTTCTTATTTCCACTTCACTATCACATCGGAAACAGTGGACGTAGTGATGTTTAGGAGTGTGAAAATCTCGCGCACAGACGTATGTCACAAGTGACACCCAATCACCTGGCCACATTCGAAGTTCGTGAGTTCCGCTGAGCGCCCCATTCTGTCCTCTCACAATGTCTAATGAATACTGAGGTAGCTGATGTGGAGTACCTGGCAGTAGGTGGCAGCACAATGCACCTAATATGAAAAACGCAAGTTTTTGGGGGTGTCCGGATACTTTTGATCACATAGTGTATCGGCTTGATAGAAAAATAAAGACAAAATATCAGAAATTCTTGCAAGTACGAGGCCAGACGATTGGATGTCGTAACAGCATGTTGACTTCAGAACGCAAAGCTATCATCGTTGTGGATATCCTCACCATCAGTAATAGCACTTTGGCACACAGGTAAAAGTCAGTTCGTAAACGACACGTTATTTTCGTGTAATTTGCGTCAACTTCGGAACACGGAGCAGTGTTGTCAAACCTTAGCACTTTAGAGCTTACAGTGTTAATTCGGAGATTAACATTTTTAGCGTTCATATACGCGATCGGCCTCTAATGAGATCAAGTTACCGCCCGCAGTGGACGGTGCGCCAATCTCTCAGCAGGCACTCATCAACACTCTACGTTCCCTTCCGCTCGGTGAGTCACATTAGACATTCTCTGTAATGCAAATGAAAGAATGTATAGTAAATGTACCAGGAGAAAGCACCTCATTACTTTATGCCCTCCATTCTCTTCCTTATTATTAAAGTACACACATCAAAAAAAGTTTTGCATCACCACGGTTCCGAGCGTTCTGGAACCTGTACAGAAAATTGGAATAGAGATCAACATAAACATCATTTCCCCTCATTACTTTATGCCCTCCATTCTCTTCCTTATTATTAAAGTACACACATCAAAAAAAGTTTTGCATCACCACGGTTCCGAGCGTTCTGGAACCTGTACAGAAAATTGGAATAGAGATCAACATAAACATCATTTCCGCCCTTTTTATTGTTCATGAAAACAACACATTGAATTATGTACCACCATACATCGAGACCTTCAAAGGTGGTGGTCCAGATTGCTGTACACACCGATGCCTCTAATACCCAGTGGCACGTCCTCTTGCACCGACGCAAGCCTGTATTCGTCATGGCATACTATCCGCAAGTTCATCAAGGCACTGTTGGTCCAGATTGTCCCACTCCTTAGCGGCAATTCGACGTAGATCCCTCAGAGTGGTTGGGGGGGGGGGGATGTCACGTCGTCCACAAAGTGCCCTTTTCAATCTATCCCAGTTAGGTTCGATAGCGTCCATTATATGGAGAACATGCTGGCCACTCTAGTCGTCAGCCTGAAGGAAGTCATTCACACCAATGTGCTGCCGATATGATTGCACTATCGGTCGGAGGATGGCTTTCACGTATCGTACAGCCGTTACGGCGCCTTCCAAGACCACCAGCCTCACACAATGCTACCCCAAAACAGCAGGGAACCTCCACCTTGCTGAACTCGCTGGACAGTGCGTCTAAGGCGTTCAGCCTGACCGGGTTGTCTTCAGACACGTCTCCGACGATTGTTTGGTAGAAGGTATATGCGGCACTCATCAGCGAAGAGAACGTGATGCCAATCCTGAGCAGTCCATTCGGCATGTTGTTGGGCTCATCTGTACCGCGCTGCGTGGTGTCATAGTTGCAAAGATGGACCTCGCCATGGACGTCGGGAGGGAAGTTAAGCATCATGCAGCCTATTGCGCACGACCTCCTGTGGCTGCACGTAAAGCATTATTCAACATGGAGGCGTTGCTGTCAGGGTTCCTCCGAGCCATAATCCGCAGATAGCGGTCATCCACTGCAGTAGTAGCCCTTGGATGGCCTGAATGAGGCATGTCATTGACAGTTCCTGTCTCCCTCTATCTCCTCCATGTCCGAACAACATCGCTTTGGTTCACTCCGAGACACCTCGACACTTCCCTTGTTGAGAGCCCTTCCTGGAGCAAAGTAACAGTGCGGATGCGATCGAACCGCGGTATTGACCGTCTAGGTATGATTGAACTACAGACCACACGAGCTGTGTACCTCCTTCCTGATGGATTGACGAAAACTGATCGGCTGTCAAACCCCCTCCGTCTAATAGGCGCGGCTCGTGCATGGTTGTTTACATCTTTGGGCGGGTTTAGTCACAGTCAAAGGGACTGTATCTGTGATACAATATCGACAGTCAACGCCTGTCTTTAGGAGTTCTGGGAACCGGCGTGCTGCAAAACTTTTTTCATGTGTGTAATTGGTTATAACCTGAGGAATTCATAAGCTACTGGTACTATTTTCTGACAACATGGATGTGTGTGACGTCCTTAGGTTAGTTAGGTTTAAGTAGTTCTAAGTTCTAGGGGACTGATGACCTCAGCTGTTAAGTCCCATAGTGCTCAGAGCCATTTTAACCATTTTTTTCTCCTTCAACATAGCCGTTCAGCGTACTTTTCAAATAGCGAAAGGTCTACCTACATGAAGATCTAGTTACCCTTTGATTTCACGCGCAAGTGACACACCCATCTCACTTCCGGCCACGTTAGCTAACGTGCCTTGGCGTCCGTAACAACTTACCGGCTTTTGCACGTGTGGTTTCTGCGTATATCCACACAACGTCACTTCAAGTGCTCTCTCCTACGTGAATGCTGAAATCAAAGACTGACCTGAGCTACGAAATAAATAAATTAACCATGCTACCATTTGCCGGCCGGTGTGGCCAAGCGGTTAAAGGCGCTACAGTCTGGAACCGCGTGACCGCTGCGGTCGCCGGTTCGAATCTTGCCTCTGGCATGGATGTGTGTGATGTCCTTAGGTTAGTTAGGTTTAAGTAGTTCTAAGTTCTAGGGGACTGATGACCTTAGAAGTTGAGTCCCGTAGTGCTCAGAGTCATTTGAACCATGCTACCATTTCTTTTCTTTAAGTTTAGGTGAAGCTTTTAATTATTATTTTTAATCAAATTATTAGTTATGCATATGAAATGAATCAAACAACGTTAAAACGTTCTGCAGTGCATTGCAAAAGGCAGCATCCACGCTGGACGCCACGTTACGTAAAGGCACCATCAACGTTTCTCGGAAAGAAAGTTTTCGCAGCTGAGGTCTTCATCCGTAGTTGATCACATAACTCCAAAGCTCTTTCCCTCCCGAATCACAGCCATGCACTCATCTCCATATTTCGCTTCGTCGTGATATGGTTGATATCATTATCGTCATTTTTGTTTTTCGTTATAAATGGCTTCGTTTCCTTTTTACACTTCGTAAAATCTATAGTTCTGTAATGAATGACGAAGAATTAATTCAAGTAGTGAGGCAGCAGCTTGAATTGTATGACATGAGCGTACTAAACTACTTCCTATCTACTACATTTAAAAAGTGCAGTATATAATATTTTACAGTGAAACAGACTGCAGTATGGCTGCAACTTGAAGCGAATAAAGTACTGTGGGTTGAATCAGATAGATTATTAAGTGAAATTTATTTGTATATCGTCAGGCATTAGCAACATTTGACAAAGAAATGGATTGAAACCTTCAGACACTGCAACGGCGGCAAAGTGTTTTTTTTTTTTTTTTTGTGAAGCATAAATAAGTAATGTATTAGAGTTATGTGTTTAAATATCTGTTGTGGTAGGCTTGCTCACTGATAAGTAGATATCTGGCTTGTGTGTGAAACAGTTTTGCAAGCATCAGTGGTCAATATTTATGTGGTTTCACTTGCTAACCACAGTATAAATAAGGCACCCAAACTGTTAAACCCAAATACAAGATGTAAATAAAATCTATAAATCATAAGGGAAAGGTATTCAGGATGATATGACTATTGTACATAAATTTGCACTGGACAGATAACTAAACCCTAAACAAATCTATTTTTCACGGGGTGTGATGAAACTCGAACTCTGCTCTTTTTAGTAGTTCTGGGTGTAATTTGAAGTAGCAAATGAAAAAATTAGCGCTATGGCTATCTGTAACATTTATAAATTGCAGATTCCTCTACCTATGGTCGTTGTAGAGAATGTGAAATTTCCCTTCTGTACCACGTAATCTTAGAAGAAAGATTAAGGAAAGGCAAACCTACGTTTCTAGCATTTGTAGACTTAGAGAAAGCTTTTGACAATGTTGACTGGAATACTCTCTTTCAAATTCTAAAGGTGGCAGGGGTAAAATACAGGGAGCGAAAGGCTATTTACAATTTGTACAGAAACCAGATGGCAGTTATAAGAGTCGAGGGACATGAAAGGGAAGCAGTGGTTGGGAAGGGAGTAAGACAGGGTTGTAGCCTCTCCCCGATGTTGTTCAATCTGTATATTGAGCAAGCAGTAAAGGAAACAAAAGAAAAATTCGGAGTAGGTATTAAAATTCATGGAGAAGAAATAAAAACTTTGAGGTTCGCCGATGACATTGTAATTCTGTCGCAGACAGCAAAGGACTTGGAAGAGCAGTTGAATGGAATGGACAGTGTCTTGAAAGGAGGATATAAGATGAACATCAACAAAAGCAAAACAAGGATAATGGAATGTAGTCGAATTAAGTCGGGTGATGCTGAGGGAATTAGATTAGGAAATGAGGCACTTAAAGTAGTAAAGGAGTTTTGCTATTTGGGGAGCAAAATAACTGATGATGGTCGAAGTAGAGAGGATATAAAATGTAGGCTGGCAATGGCAAGGAAAGCGTTTCTGAAGAAGAGAATTTTGTTAACATCCAGTATTGATTTAAGTGTCAGGAAGTCATTTCTGAAAGTATTCGTATGGAGTGTAGCCATGTATGGAAGTGAAACATGGACGATAAATAGTTTGGACAAGAAGAGAATAGAAGCTTTCGAAATGTGGTGCTACAGAAGAATGCTGAAGATTAGATGGGTAGATCACATAACTAATGAGGAAGTATTGAATAGGATTGGGGAGAAGAGAAGTTTGTGGCACAACTTGACCAGAAGAAGGGATCGGTTGGTAGGACATGTTCTGAGGCATCAAGGGATCACCAATTTAGTATTGGAGGGCAGCGTGGAGGGTAAAAATCGTAGAGGGAGACCAAGAGATGAATACACTAAGCAGATTCAGAAGGATGTGGGTTGCAGTAGGTACTGGGAGATGAAAAGGCTTGCACAGGATAGAGTAGCATGGAGGGCTGCATCAAACCAGTCTCAGGACTGAAGACCACAACAACAACAACCACGTAATGACATTTTTCCGACCGACACTTTTTTTTGCGTTTTACGCACTTCTTTCTGTCTTCCTTCTCCAATACACAAGCTATCCGTGCAATTTGCAGACCAATTGAGTCCCACGTATGTCATTTGCGCACTAATGTGGACTCCAGCATTCACGTATACGTGCCACCGCGTAAAAACAGTTGAAAATGATCTTGCGAAGACCGTAATTCCCATGAAGAAACAGTTGACAACTGTCATGTGAGGTGAGATCACGTGACATGAAGTGACTTGACGTCACGGACAGTGTGAATGCACCCTGAAGCGACTGTGCGGTGACGTGACGGTGCCGTGACTGCCAGTGTGAATAGACCTGTAGAAGCTGAGGCATTTACACAATACTGTGTGACGTAGTTGCTACGTTACAACTTTTAAATCCTTTCCAGTGCAGTATGAAATAATAATACCCATTTTATATCAGAAAGCATCCTATTGTAGACCACTGGTTGCACACAAGTAAATCTTAGATGTAGAAATCAACTACATTTTCCATAACGTGTAAGGCAAATCGCTATGCAATACAGGTTTTAATAAAAAATGTGACAGATACCAAGTGTTTCGTGCTTTTTTAGTGAAACAAGCGGTTCCCAGTCAGACCATGGGATCGTCCTCTTAGCTATTCAGATATCAGAGCCCGGATTCAGCAACCAGTGTAAGTGAAGTCTGTCCAGCCTGGGCTGATGGGTTGGTCTTTCCATAATCCTCTAAAGCGGTTTGTGGTCGAATCACGTAATCCAGCCTTAAGACCTAGTGACTGCTCCATGACGGCAACTGTTCTCAAGCATCTGTCAGATATGTGGAAAGTCCTTGAAGGAATATGCACCTTCCATTGGAGAGCTGTTAGTGGAAACAGAAAATGACTACTGCACTCTGTTTCTGAGGCTGACCTGTTGAAATGTTTGAATGTTGGAGCTCTTACGGCAGTTTCTTAGACTTTGTGATAGCAGAAAGTCGACCAGCAGCCTTACTGGTTGTAAGAGGCAAGCCGTGTGTCTCCTGGGATGGAGATGCTGTTTAAAAGTGTTTAATGATTTTCTAGTTGTTAGATTTTAATATCTGGTGATCAACAATGTCATTTTCATAATATATAAATCTGCAAAGATTCTAAACAGTGTTCCAGTGTGCAATCATGGAATCCTGATTGATCATTTGCCAGTTTTCTAGCCGTCTCCTGCGGTCTGTGACTATGCATGTGCGCAGTAGACAGACGCTTCGTATCGAAATGTGAATCAGTCGATAGGTGGAGGTGGAACTTAAAAAAAGTGACAGAGATGACGACGTAAGTCAATAAGTTACGTTTGCTTCCATGGGGATTAGAAAGATGATGTTTGTTGGTGACTTTACCTATCGACTTTGAACTGCTATCCTATCTCAAACGCTTCGATTCTCTTCTTTACCGGTTTTCCACAGTTCATAATTCACAAGGCTGCACTCCAAATGTACAGTCTCAGAAATTTTTTCCTAGTATTAGGGCCGATGTTTCACACTAGTAGACTTCTTTTGACGAAGAATTTCCGCTTTGACTATGTGAATCTCATTTTTATGTATCCTTGGTTAGTCCGACACGAGTTAATATGCTTCCGAGGTAGCAGAGCTCTTTAACTTCGTTTACTTCGTGCTAAGTAAACTTTATCGCAGATGTCATTTCTGCTGCACGTTACTAATTTCGTCTCTCTGCAGCTCACTCACAGTCCATATTCTGTGCTTATTAACAGTTCATTCCATTCACTACGTCGTGTAATTCTTCTTTACTTCCACTGAGGATAGCAATGTCGTAGGACAATCTTATCATTGATATTGTTTCACTCAGACTTTTACTGCAATTCTCGTACTTTTCTTATATTTCTGTCGTTGCTTCTTAGATGCATAGATTGAACAGTACGAGCGAAAGGCATTATCCCGATATTAAACAATTTTTAGGTAGTTTGATAATTACTTTAATGTGCCATTGATCATTTGTATTATCAATCATTCTCTGGAACGAAATACATCTCTGATTCTGCGAATCAGGGACCGGACAGTTTTCGGTAGGTTTTTGGAGGTATGTGGCATTAGATGTCTTCGCATAGATAATGTTATTCACGTAAATAACGGGTCGCTGATTTGCATACGCGGTGATGATGCCCGATAGCGACCCAGATGGGCTCCATAGGATTTACCTCAGGCGAATTTTGTCTCCGAGACATCATCGTGAGTTCACTACAATCCCCTTCAAACCCTGTAGCACGATTCAGGTTCCGAGACTTGGACAGTTGTACTGCTGAAAGATAATATCGCCGTCGGGGTAGACATCAAGCACGAAGGGATGCAGGTGGTTCGCAGCTGTCAGCGTGTCTTCGATTACTACCACAGGTCACAAGCAAGCGCAGGAGAACGTCTCCCATAGCATAATACTGCTCCCACCAGCCTGCGGCCCTGGCGTGCTGCACGTTTCGAGCCGACGTTCACGTCGATAATGGCGTTTGTGGAAACGACCATCGACCTAGTGTAGCAAAAATGTGATTCACCCGAAGAGCATTATGTTTACATCGATTGACGGTCGAGTCCCGATGGTCCAGTTCCCACGGCAGTCGCAACTGACGATGTCATTGGGTCAACATGTGAACTCGTAGGCCTGGTCTGATGCGGAGCTCCATGTTCAACTATATATAATGAATACTGTGCTCCGAAACACTTGCTCATGCACCAGCATTACGCTCTTTCGGCGGAAATACCACTGATCATCATTTATTCTACTCTACAGAGCACAGAAGCCTCAGAGGCCCACGTTCTGTGAAGAAGAGTCGTTGACATCCAACCATTTAGCTCCTAGTGGTAGTTTCATTGTCGTTCTACGTCTTCCCGTAGATGCTCAAGACTGTAGCGCGTGAACATTCAACCAGCTTCGCCGTTTTCGAGATACTCGTTCACAGCCTCTCCGTAATGATAATCTGTCCCTCGGCAAGCTTATCTCAATGGATTTCCCCATTTACTGCCCACGTCTTCCCTAGGGTCATCCCCCGTCCGTGTCTGCTCTGCTTACATACCCTTTTCGCCGCGTCACGTGCCCCCGAAGTCACCAAGCGCTATACAACATCGCGGTGGGCGTTGGTCATAATGTTTTGGCTAATCAGTGTTTATATTCAAAGTTTACTGTTGTTGTATTAATGTATATTTTGGCCTGAAAACTCTGTACGTGTAACAATAAACAAAACAGTCTCAGGGTGCAGTTACCATGTTACAAGTTTTATTGCATGACTGATTTCGAGATTTCACGTCTCGTCTTTAGATGTACCTGAAGATGAGACGTGAATTTTCGAAATCATGGATGCAATAAAACTTGTAACTTCCTAACTGCAGCTTAAGGCTACGCTCTGTGCCGCTGAGTTCAAACCATCAATTATGATGGCTAATGAAGATATAACTAAAAATGTACGTTGTCCTTCGAATTTTTTTAAAGGTAGAAAGCGAGATGCTGGAAAGTCCTGATACAACCTGTTCACCATAAAACAAAAAATTTTTTTTGGCTAGAGTTCAGTGCTGCTCTTAACAAAAATCAATAAAATCTACACAAGTTTATTGCCGACAGGTTTAACACTAGTACATAAGAGTTTATGACATGCCTCACCGGCACTAAAAGAATTTGTAGAAACGTAAATTACTGCAATTAGTTTACCATAAAAGGCTGACTTTTGTCATCAAGTACTGACATGTACAGCACTTGGTAAGATGATGTAACTTCGCAACTTTTTCAAAGACATTAAACTGGCCATACAAGGCGACTAAAACGCTTTAAACACTCTCATAAAATATGTAAATGAATAAAACGTACACAACAACAAAAATATGGGAATAGACAACCCAGGTTCCACACAGACCACGCAAATACCACAGATTTTCAGAATTTATGAAGATCTGATAATATTAAGTAAAATAACTACTATCATTTGAGGATCATACAAGAGAAAGTAATTAATGCTGATACCAAAACCTATTAGAATAACATGTAACCTAATATGTCCATGTATGGGTACATGTACATACTCTTATACAGGATGATTATTATTAACGTTTAAGAACACCAAAAGTGACATAGATAACGCTGAGACAAGTAAATCAATGTAAGACACACGGGGCCGCAAATGTCGGGACATACCCCAAAAGCGGTTGAGAAATGTTGAACATGTGACGTTACCAGTTGATGTAGCTTGCCGTACGTGCACCGGTTGGGCTTGCCGACACTGCTCTCGAAGTTGGGGAACAACGTTACACATAGCTCTGCTAGACTACTCTGTTTTCGTACGATTCATCGTAGTCTTGTATTACCACCACCGCGAGCACTACCGTTTCGCATCGTAAAATCAAGAACAAAAATAGAGTACGAAAACTATGTACCCTAGCAGAGAGACGTATAGGGTTGCCCCCTACAAGCGAAGGTAGCAAAAAATGGTTCAAATGGCTCTGAGCACACTATGGGACTTAACATCTGAGGTCATCAGTACCCTAGAACTTAGAACTACTTAAACCTAACCAACCTAAGGACATCACATACATCCTTGCCCGAGGCAGGTTTCGAACCTGCGACAGTAGCAGTCGCGCGGTTCCGGACTAAAGCGCCTAGAACCGCTCGGCCACCGCGACCGGCGGCAGGTACCATCTACAAGCCCAATCGTTGTACGTGCGGTGAAATCATCCCGTGACGTGTTCAACGCACGTCACCCGCTTTTGGGGTATTTCCCGACATTTGCGGCCCCATTTGTTTTATAGTAAATTGCTTGTCTCAGCGTCATCTAGGTCGCTTTGGTGGTTTTCAAACGTTAATAAGAATCATTCTGTATAAACATATCTTAAACATAGTGGCAGTGATTTACAAATTTTATACCATTCTAATTATACCAATAACCGTTATAATGGAAAACACAGTTAGAGCGAGGGAGCACTGCACGACACTGAAGGAGTAAATGAAGCTTGGCAACTTAAACGAAAGTTAGCTAACTTCCAACTTGCAACGACCGCGCGTCGAAACACATAAGTCATTCCGCTGTAAGCGTTTCTTTCTTTAAATACTTCCCATCGTATTAAATATTAAATTTCTTCGGCGTTCCGCTGTCGGTGCAGTGTTTTAAGCGCAGCTGCCCTCACTAGCTCTACCCTTCAGACTACAGCACGTTCAGGCCGAAGTGACCTGAGATGAAGCTACCAAGTGCGTCTCCTACAACGAGCCGGAAAGGAAACATCGAACTTGTGTGCCGTTTTCTGCAGCCAAAATTGTATAAAAATTTATGTATTTACAAACAACCAGTTTCGACAGACTTTGCTGTCATCTTCGTGTCCTCATAAATTTTTATTATAAAATGTGTCGATCTTGAGTTGGATCTCACTCCAAGTTGCCATTTATATAAAATTTAGCATATTATATAAAGGCTTGTCGTAAATAAAACATTTAATATCCGAAAAGCACCTTGTGCACCTGGCCATGTCCATATATGTAGCGCTGAACACCAACGCATTCTATAACAAAAATTTAAGAAGACCTGAAGATGACAGCAAAGTTTGTCTAGTACGCCGCTTGTTTGTAAATGAAGAAATTTTTATGCGATCTTGGCTTTGCAAAGTTTTGACCAAGTAAAACAGGTCGCTCCTTCTCAATACGAGAACATTCAATCCGGTGCCAATACTTTTTCGACTAGGCCTGAGGCCGTTCAGGGAGGAGCCGGGCGTGAGACGCAGCGCTCTGAAAACGGACGGGCGGGCAGGCCGTGCCCGCTCTCTTGCGCGACACGATAGCACTCGTTACTAGGCTAAGACGTCAGAGATGCAGTAGAAGGAAAATCTCTACAGACAGCAGTTTCTCGAGGCCGATGCACGGCTCACGAATAACACCAGATATATCTCGAAGCAGCGAACGGATGTCCCAGTCCGCAGTCACTTCGAAAAGCGCCAGAGCCTTTGGACTGGCGGGGGCGGTCTTTGGTGGGGGCAGGCAGAGCCACGGGCTCGAGCTCGAGCATGCCATGATCGTGATTAATGCGGATCTCGCTCGGCCTGGAAGGCGGAAGGCCGCGCGCTGTTATTAGTCAACGCCATCGTGGCGGGCCGCGATTAATGCCCGCCGCCGTTTATTGAAAAAGGCAGCCACGCCGCGGTGGCTGAGCTTCTCCTACTTTACAGGCTCAGATTGCACACAGCAACCGGCAATTTTCCGCCAGCGACAATTCATCAGCCGAAATTATCAGCGGGGGGGAGGGAGGCAAAGTACGCTGGGGACTGCGGATTCCGGCACTCGAGTACTCGTTAGCGCGCGCCTCTAGAAAAGTTCCTCGCCGCAGATTTGCGAGTGTTTACCGCACGATACTTTGCAGTTCCCACGAATGGTAACTGCAGACATCAGCATGTCCGTGCATTTAACAAAGTTGGGCGTTTGACCTTCCATCCTCCTCATCATCCAATCGTGGCGACTTATCTTTCAATTATTTTCTGGCTAGAGATAATCACTCTACAGTGGAGTGACTGATTAAACTGTATTCTCGATCGACACTGTAAGATGAACTATTGACTTCCCAACTACAGCCTAAGTACAGATGGGTATGCAAGAAACATCCTGAAGTTTGCAAAATAAGAGGAAGGAGGAATTGGTACATCGATGATTGGGAACAGACTATGAGGCGTACCTGGATAGTTCAGTCAGTACTGTACACGAAGAAAGTTTCCAGGTTCGTGTCCGATCCAATATACATTGATTTTCACTGGTTTGATGCGGCCCGCCACGAATTTCTCTCCTGTGCTAACCTCTTCATCTCAGAGTAGCACTTGCAACATATTTGCTCAATTATCTGCTGGATGTATTATAATCTCTGTCTTCCTCTACAGTTTTTGCCCTCTATAACACCCTCTAGTACCATGGAAGTCATTCCCTCATGTCTTAGCAGATGTCCTATCATCCAGTCCCTTCTCCTTGTCAGTGATATCCAAATATTCCTTTCCTCTCTGATTCTGCGCAGAACCTCCTCATTCCTTACTTTATCACTCCACCTAATTTTCAACATTCGTCTATAGCACCACATCTCAAATGCTCCGATTCTCTTCTGTTCCGGTATTCCCACAGTCCATGCTTCACTACCATACAATGCTGTACTCCAGATGTACATTCTCAGAAATTTCTTCCTCAACTTAAAGCCTATGTTTGATACTAGTAGACTTCTCTTGAGCAGGAATGCCCTTTTTGCCAGTGCTAGGCTGCTTTCGATGTCCTCCTTGCTCCGTCCGTCACTGATTATTTTGCGGCCTAGGAAGCAGAATTCCTTAACTTCATCTACTTCATGACCATCAACCCTCATGTAAATTTCTCGCTGTTCTCGATTCTGCTACTTCTCATTGCTTTCGTCTTTCTTCGATTTACTGTCATCCGTATTCTGTAGTCATTAGAATGTCCATTCCATTCAGCGTACCATGTAATCCTTATTCACTTTGACTAAGGTAGTAATTTCATCAGCGAATCGTAGTATTGATTTCCTTTCACCTTGAATTTTAATTCCACTCCTCAACCTTTCCTTTATTTCCTTCATTGCTTCTTCGATGTACTGATTGAACAGTAGGGGGCGAAAGACTACATCCCTGTCTTACACCCTTTTTAAGCCGAGCATTTCGTTCTTAGTCGTCCACTCTTATTATCCCCTCTTGATTGCTGTAAATTTTGTTTATTGCCCGTCTCTCCCTATAGCTTATCCCTATATTTCTCAGAATTTCGAACATCTGGCACCATTTTACATTGTCGAACGCTTTTTCCAGGTTGACAAATCCTATGAACGTGTCTTGATTTTTCTTTAGTCCTGCCTCCATTATTAGCCGCAACGTCACAACCGCCTCTCTCTGGTGCTTCTACCTTTCCTGAAGCCAAACATCGTAACCTCTATCTTCTTTTCCATTCTTCTGTATATTATTCTTGTCATTAACTTGGATGCATGAGTTGTTAAGGTGATTGTGCATTAACTCTCGCACTTGTCAGCTCTTGCAATCTTCGGAATTGTTTGCATGATACGTTTCCGAAAGTCAGATGGTATGTCGCCGACCTCACACATTCTACATACCAACGTGAATTGTCGTTTTGTTGCCACTTCCCCTAACGATTTTAGAAGTTCCACTATCTGATCGAAAGTATCCGAACGCCTGTTAGTGGACATTGATTCGGAGTGTGTCCAATCTTCGCCCTTATGACGGTCAATTGAGTAACTGGGGATACTTTCGGCGAGGTCTCTGTATACATATGAAGAAATGGCAGCCCATTCTTCCTGAAGAGACGAAATCACAAACGTTAGGTTTATTGGACGCTGGGTCGGCTGCGAAGTCGACGTTCTGACTCATCTTAAAGGTGTTTCATTGGCTTCAGGTCAGCACTCTGGGCAGACCAATTAATTTCAGGAGTTTTGTCGCCCACAAACTATTGCTTGACAGCTGCTGCCTTATGACAGGATGCACTGACTTGCCAATACAAACAATTATCGTCTACAAACCGTTCCTTTACCGTAAGCTGTTCACATCCACTTGTAGGAATAAATAAGAATTACATATTGTATCACCCCACCCGTCACTTATCTGGTTTTGGCGTGTGTTCGCTCCAGCTAATTGACTAACAGATCAACAGAGAGTGCAAAACTGCCGCAATATCGGATGACGCAAAAAAAGTAATAAGGCCCTGTGACTCCTGATTGAACTGCAGTGGCAGTGTTGACATTAATTGGTTCAGAATTCATCACTTTTAATTAAAAAGGGGTGCACATTGATGTTATATTCGGCTATTGAACACCAGATGCAAATGTTGAAAATAAAATTAATTAAGAAAGTGACTTTGAATTTCAACTACTTGATTGAAAACAGATGCAGTCTATTAGCACAGATTTATTTTAACTCACAACCTTCAATCATCACATTATATGACTCTCCTAACAGGCAGTGGTAATAAATTGCGTTTGCGTGGAGTAAAGCGCGATAACTCAAAGGTAATTCCTATCGACTGACCCAGGAGCAATGCGAAGTGTGAGAAGAATTCTACAATACATGGCCCATGAAACCCTTGTGGAAACTTTGCCGATGTGATCCAACAAATTAATCAGTGGCCAGAGCGGGTGCAATATCATCGAATACAGCGTGGCGGAGCGGCATCGTTGTGCAGACGTCGGCCAACCTTGTGGTGCTGCAAGGCTGCACTCGTCTATTCACTCCTAGCTATCTTGATCAGAATATAGCTGAACCAAAACTTTCTATCTCCAAGCTCAATCGTTCCATTAACTAAGTCCTAAACTGCAGAGATGCTCACTCTTTCTCATTTAAGCTGAGTAAAGAACACCACGTCCACACTGTAGGCAAGCTGGGAATGAAAGACCCCTACGGAGGCTTCTCCCAGTCTGCTCTTCACCTCTGTTTCCCCTCCAGCAAAATCACTTATGCCAATTGCAGCGCAAGTTGCATTAATTGTGCGTTGCTTCCCAGTGCCGACCAATGCCTGCTCTGGGAAGTGAACAAATTCCCACAAAATTTTCCTTCCTCTCAACTTCTGGTATTTAGCTCCTCCCAGGTTAGTGTCTGCACAAACACCAATTTTTCCGGAATTCTGACTCCCAGGAGAGTACTTCAAATTCCTTGGTCCTACGTTCCCATTGGAGGCCAGTGTATTTCATTCTGTCGCTCTTCACCTGATTTACGTCAGAATCTGCAGACCGTGAATTCAGGGTGAAGTTGCTATAATCACGAAGAGACATATTTTGTCCTCTGTTGACCGCTCCACCGTAGCTTTGCGAGGCTTTCTCGCATGTTTCATTGAAAACGGGACGACGGACATTTATCAACAGGCATACAAGTTCTCCGTCTGCTTCCTGGTACACCAGCATGGGTTCAACTGCCCACTCACTGTCACTCATCTTAAGGCGGCTGGAGACCGCACCCCATTACACTTTCTCAGAGCTCGAGCCGCCATAAGCTGCCTATTGTCGCTCCCCAGCCGGCCACGGTCAATTCTAAATACTTCTCTGGGATAAACTAGCCTCCAGTAAATCGATGCATTTCCACAAAGTTTTCATGTCGTGTGAATTACTTTAAAACCATCACCCGACATTAATTATTCCAATATGTCCATACTACACCCTCTACAAGATGAATTGTGCCTTGTCAGTCATTTTTGTTCAGCCCTACTGTTCGCTCAACGTGAGTTAGGTGATCTTTAATGACTTCTTGTAAGGGGCATAGTTCTTTGCCTCTGCTAGTCTCGTTCTTACTTCTCGTTATTTCTTGCGCCATTTGTTATATCTCGTTTAGTATGAAACGCCAAATTTTGATGGTAAGTTTGTAAATAATTTCGATTCTACTACTACTCTTTACTTCCATGTTTCTTTGATTTACCTCTGTTTTCCATTCAAAAGGTCCTGCAGCTTATTCCGTTCAACAGTTTCTGTAACTCTTCTCCACTTGCACTGGAGATAGTAATAACATTAGAAAATCTTGTCATTGATATCTTTCACTCTGAATTTAGATTCCATTTCTGAAGCTTTGGTTGCCTTCTGGCTTCTTTGATGTTAAAGAGTTGGGGAGATTGCCTCCCTGCCTCACACTGTTTTTAATCTGAACGCTTGTTTCTTGGTGCTACATTCTCGCCGTACCATTTTTGTCCTTGTACGTATTGAATATTGCCCTTCTTTGCTTGTAGGTTATAACTATTTCTCCGAGAATTTCAAAGATCGTAAACTATTTTACAGTGGCGATCACATTTTCTATATCGACGAAACCCATCAAAGTTACTTTATTTTTGTAAAGTCTAGCCTTCGTCATGAAGCACAGAGCTGCTGCGCTTATAGATTTACCTTTCATTAAGCCAAAGTGACCGTCACCTAATGTATCCTCTTCTCTGCCGCTTATCAGTGCTTATTGTTCCGTCTTCAGAGACAGTTTCCCATCCAAGACAATATACCCTAAACCCTCATCCTCTCCTCCACCCTCTTCGACAAGGCTGTTGGCAGAATGTGCATGACTCCTTTTACCGCAAGTTTTAGGCCGGCTTTGCTGATGGTTCTGATTCAGAAGTGGCCGGGATCGAACCAGGACACAAAGAAGTTTTCATTACCGATCAAAGACGTTGTTCCTACAGCGCGGCCAGAGCCAACAACCAAAAATACCTGCGAACAGTGAAGGAGACGCCTAGAACATAATCAGAAACGTCCTCTGAACAACCACAATAATTGATGCAATGAACAATGTACACTCTCAAGGCGATGTCCTAGACTTGTATTTTCATAATGCATACCACAGAATGATTTGTAGTTTGGAGAGGCCATGCAAGGTACAGAAACTGTTGTCCAAGACATTTGCCAAGGGATATATGCCTTTGTGATCATGATCATGTACACTGCACAGATGCCAAATACAGGGAGCGAAAAGGGTATTTACAATTTGCACAGAAACCAGATGGCAGATATAAGCGCGAGGGATGTGAACGATAAGCGGTATTTGGCAAGGGAGTGAGAGAGGTTTGTAGCCTATCCCCGATGTTATTCAACCTGTATATTGAGCAAGCAGTAAAGGAAACAAAACAAAAATTCGGAGTAGGAATTAAAATCCATGGGGAAGAAATAAAAACTTTCAGGTTTGCCGACGATATTGTAATTCTGTCAGAGACAGCAAAGGACCTGGAACTGCAGTTGAACGAAACGGACAGTGTCTTGAAAGAAGGATCTAAGATGAACATCAAGAAAAGCAAAACGAGTATAATGGAATGTAGTCGAATTAAATCAGGTGATGCCGAGGGAATTAGATTAGGAAATGAGACGCTTAAAGTAGTAGCTGAGTTTTGCTATTTGGGGAGAAAAATAACTGATGGTGGTCGAAGTAGAGAGGATATCAAATGTAGACTGGTAATGGCAAAGAAAGCGTTTCTGAAGAAGGGAAATTTGTTAATATCCAGTATAGATTTAAGAGTCATTAAATCTTTTCTGAAAGTATTTGTATGGAGTGTAGTCATGTGTGAAAGGGAAACATAGTTCGGACAAGAAGAGAATAGAAGCTTTTGAAATGTGGTGCTATAGAATAATGTTGAAGATTAGACGGGTAGGTCACGTAACTAATGAGGAGGTACTAACCAGAAGTGGGGAGAAAAGGATTTTGTAGTACGGCTTGACTGGAAGAAGAGATCGGTTGGTAGGACATGTTCTGAGGCATCAAGGGTAAAAATCGTAATGGGAGACCAAGAGATTAATACACTAAACAGATTCAGAAGGATGTAAGCTGCAGTAGGTACTTGTATAGGATAGAGTAACATGGAGAGCTGCATCGAACCAGTCTCTGGACTGAAGATCACAACAACAACAACACTACACAACCTTTGTTATATGTGAATAAAAATATTTACATGTGAGACGATTTATTAATGGTGTTCATTTCTAATTTTTCTCTGATGTATGTAATGTAGCTACCAAAGGCCTTGCCGCAGTGGTAAACTGGTTTCTGTCAGGTCACCGAAGTTAAGCGCTGTCGGGCTTAGCTGTCACTTGGAAGGATGACCACCCCGTCTGCCGAGCGCTGTGATGCAAATTGAAGAGCTACTTGACTGAAAAGAAGCGCCTCCGGTCGCGAAAACTGACAATGGCTGCGAGAACGGTGTGCTGACCTCACGCCCCTCCAAATCCGCATCCAGTGACGCTTCTAGGCTGAGGGTGACACGGCGGTCGGTCAGTGCTGTTAGGGTTTTCCGAGACCTGTTCGGACGGATTTTTAGTTTTAGGTAGTTAGTAGATAAAGTTGTTGTTGTTGTTGTGGTCTTCAGTCCTGAGACTCGTTTGATATAGCTCTCCATGCTACTCTATCCTGTGCAAGCTTCTTCAGCTCCCAGTACCTACTGCAACCTACATCCTTCTGAATCTTCTTGGTGTACTCATCTCTTGGTCTCCCTCTACGATTTTTACCCTCCACGCTGCCCTCCAATACTAAATTGGGGATCCCTTGATGCCTCAGAACATGTCCTACCAATCGATAAAATTAGCTATCGGAAAATGTACAACCTGAATGGCCAGAATACCAACTAACGACCGTTAACCAGCGTGCGGGTTGCATCTACTAGAAAAAATAGATAAAAAAGATTTAAAATCATTTGTTTCTTGTTTGTGTTAGATTGGCTTACACTACACTGTAGACATGTGTGGAAACAAGAAACTGCAGTACTGTTTTATCTTTTATTGTCTGCCGTTAGTTGCAACAAGCAAAAGGATAATACTGCATCGATATTTGTTAATCCAAGTCATCCCGCAGAATCCCGCAAAATTCATTTTCAGTAAAAGTTCTGCTCTGAGTTTCATCCACAGAATTTCTTAAAAAGGCACACTCCAGACTTTCAGCAGAACATTGAATAATAGCTCTGTAGCTGAGTCATTGACTGCTCCGAATGGACTGACAATCGGGTTATCCGTTTAAACGAGGAAATGCGATATTCCTCGTAGTTTGTGACGAAATGCCGCGGCAAAGTCGGCAGTCTTCGTGAAGCTGCGTTGCACGAATCTGCAGGGTTCCGTTAGGAAGAAGGGTCACGACGTCACGACCCGGCGGTCGTTGCACGTCACTGGGGAAGCGGCTGTTTCCTCCGGCTAACGATCGCGTAATGAGAAGTGTTAGCACTTTAAAACGCAACAACCCCGTAAGAAACTATTTTGCTAATCTATTCCCAGTCGTTTATTGGTGTAATTATCTCTAGGTACCGCTTACCTCATAGGCAACTCAGACTGCAGACCTCAGAAAGACTGCAGATGGTTACCTGCGGCTGTTTGCTCTTCTCCCTTCCCAGGTGGCGACGCTGCGCTGCCGGTGACATCTAGTGAGCGTCCTCTTCGTCTGGCTCTATCCTAGCAAGCGGTACGTTTTTCAGTTGTTTTCATTCGTTTTTATTGATGCATTTCACATTTTCACCAGGCCTTTTTGTGGCTTAAGCGTAAGTAACAGCACATCACATTGACCTACAAGTTGGTAGGTAACAATCTTCAATTAAGACTTTTCTAGCAGTTATGAAAAAAACGCTGAGTGATAGTCTCCGGTAGAAGGTAGGAGTTTATTTAGTATACTGACACTGGGGCCAGTGGCGGCTGCCGTGTAAGAGCACAAGAGCACGTGAACACCTTAACTTCTGACATCTTGGGGATTTATTGGTAAATTTTCATTGAATGCTGTTAAACACTACTTAGATTGAAATGTACGGCGCTTACATCCACCGCACTGTACTACATCGTCACTCCTCTAGACTCTGTGAAACTTAGCATCAGGGTTACGAGCACATCTTCGGTTGTGCACGTTTTAAGGAGCTTTTGTGCATGCACAACAGGCGTGACGTAATTGTCTTTTGAGTCAAATACAAATGGATTTGATAAACAACGTGCACGGCACATATTGTGCACAGCTACCCCTTACAATTCAACTACAAGTTCATGCCAGTGCCATTAGGTGGTACCACACTGCAGCAGACTTTTATCCCCATTCACTTGGCATTAATCTCACTGACGGTAGCACTCTCCTCAGATATACCAATTTACTCACTATGTAGTAAAATTAGATCGGATGTCAGCACACGTTTTTGTTACACTGATAGAAGAAATATTTTGTGAGTTTGTGAACGAGTCACAGTATATTAATTTATGGATTGTACCATACAATAATCCACTTGTATTCCATTCAAGTGGTCGTTCTGGTAGACATTACTACTTGAGTTTAATCCTTTCCACAAACAGCAGTTTGTGTTTGAAGTTTGTTGTTTCCTTTGCAGGAATCGGCTTTTGCTTTCGGTGTCAACATGAACGCTGTTGAATTTCCATTAAGTGTTAACAGAAAAGTATATTACCAGGAAAAGTGAGCCGCAAAGGAACTAAGGCCTCCTGGACCAGAAATAAAATAATCGTGACTACAAGCGATCATCTCAGAAAGAAGTATACGACAAGAGTAAGTAGTTGTGTGGGTGCAACGTCTGATTTTCAGCCCAGAATTTAATACAGGTATTTGGTATCTTGTACATTTGTCTGAAAAAAATAAAAAACACAAAAATACGAAACGGAAAGTAGCGTAAACTTAAACATTATTTTGTTCTCGCACTGAACTGTACTTAATTGTGTGCGAAACAACAAAATTCCACAAAAAATTATTTCTTTTGTCAGACAAGTTATGCATATTATTTTTATTATTATTTACACTATCTGCAGTTGTTCAGATTTATTTCATAAGCATAACAGCTGATGATATTTCACACTCTCAAATTTATCTGAATATAAAAATCTGTGAATACCCAGAACATATACGCAGGAGCCGTCACTGACTAAGACCACAGAACAGAAGAGAAAACTAGGACAAATTCCATCTTTCGCCGCGTATAGCAACAAACCTGTCAACAGACACCATGAAGAGTCTCGGTATCAACCTCTGAACAGAGACCAAGTCTCGCACACAGGTAGATTTCCTATTTAACCCTGTAGGATTAAATTCATCCTAAAGAGGCATGGTTTCCAAGCAGTTTGTAGTTTTAGTGTGTTCCGAAGGAGGCGTGGTTATCCGCGCCGAAACCGAGGTCAACATCCGGTTTCTATTTGCAATCGAGGCGGATTCTTTATAATCATTAAATTATTCACGATTGCTGACGCGTTGCAATGTTAAAAGTTCTCCTGTAGGATTAGTTCTGATTTCGATTACACGAATCAGGATCGTCCTAGTAGACCCTTTTCTACTTTCTGAGTACTACGTCCCATCACATCCCACACGTTCTCGATTCGAGACAAGTCCGGAGAGCGGGCGGGCCAGGGAAGTTGCTGCACGTCTTGGAGAGCAACTTGAGTTTCACGGGCAATGTGTGGGCGAGCATTATCCTGCTGGAACAACACTACGCAAAACGCGGTGTAGACGATGTTGTGTGTCCTAAATCTGTCAGCGTTCGTTTGTTCCCGAATAAGTTTAGCGACGAATTTGAATTTTGTTTACTTTTGTCTCTCTCTCTCTCTCTCTCTCTCTCTCTCTCTCTCTCTCTGTCTGTGTGTGTGTGTGTGTGTGTGTGTGTGTGTGTGTGTGTGTCTGTGTAAGCTCCTTTAGCTGTTTGCGGAAAGTTCCTTTAATGTTTTAATTTTAAATAATGTGCCTTTACAGAGTGTAGTGTATTCATTTAAAACCTGCTTGCCTTCTGCTGTTGCCTTCTGTCTGTGGAAATTTGCTTCTATTGTTAGATTGTGGTATAGGCTGTGGCTGGATTTCAGTATTTTTAAATCTGTTGCTATTGTAGTTGGATGGTGGCAATGGGCTATTAGGCGGTCAGCAAATGTGCTATGGTGGGAGTGGTTGTCGGTTTTCAAACCAGTCTCCGTACTGAAAGTCCCAACACAGTTTTTTCACTATTTTGACAAGCTATTCGACCACCAGTATGCATGGTTTGTTGAATGTGAAGGCTACAGTGAGGAAGCACTATCTACATTGACGCGTTATGTCTTTAAACTTTACAGGATGCGAAACACTGCCGGGTGGCTACGGTTGTTAGTGAGGTAGCATTCTCAGAATCCCGGAAGTGGTGAAGTGGGGGCGTCGGAGCCCCTGGTAATGGCAGGTAGGCGACCCGGCGGTGGCGGCCAAATTGTGGGTTCCCGCAGCCCGGCGTCCGCCGTGATGGATGCCGGCCGGCTATCGTGCGCTGCAGCGCCCGTACGGTGTCGATCGTAAACAACCCAGGCTGCAAGAGCCTCTCGCTCGACTCTGGGTCAGCTCACCTCGGCGTCCCAGATAACACGACACGACTTCCGATTCTTGTTGGCGGTATACAGGAGGTGCAGGAAAACCGTTAGCACTCAAAACGGCTTCCGGTCGACTCGAAATGGATAATTACAGTTCCTGTACGGTTTTCAAGGGAATCTTTACCATTCTTCCTGCAAAATACTGGCAAGTTCAGGTAACATTCACGGAGTTGGTAACGATCATGTGCACTACCTTCCATAGTACACCACAAAGACTAAGTAATTTGAGATCTGATGCCTATGGTGGCCAGGGGAGTTGCGACAGTTCATCCTCGTGCACAAAATACCGGTCCTGGACGATGCCAGCTGTGTGAATAGGAGCCTGTCGTCTTGGAACACTGCATCACCATTGGCGAACAAACATTGTGCCATAAGATACACCTGCTCCGCCAAAATGTCCACATAACCCTTGGCAGTAATGCAACCTTGCACCGAACTCAGGGCCTTGTTTCACTCTTGGAAGTAATCAGTCTATATAGTAGGCTTCAGATGCCGTACACCAGAAGTAAACTCTACCGGAAGTTGACCGAGCGAGGTGGCTCAGTGGCTAGCACACTGGACTCGCATTCGGGAGGACGACGGTTCAATCCCGCGTCTGGCCAACCCGATTTAAGTTTTCCGTGATTTCCCTAAATCGCTCCAGGCAAATGCCGGGATGGTTCCTTTGAAAGGGTACGGCTGACTTCCTTCCCCGTCCTTCCCTAATCCGGTGAGACCGATGACCTCGCTGTCTGGTCTCCTTCCCCAAATAACTCAACCCTCTACCAGAAGATGGAAAAACAGACTCATCCGACAAATGACTTTCTTCCAGTGCTCCATAGTCCAAGTTTTATGGCTTCGGCACCAAGTTTGCCTGTTAGAGGCATTTGCATCATAGAGGTTTCGTCTTGAAATTCCAGCTCGCCCTGCAATTTGCAGCATACAGAGCACCCATCGTGTTTTTAGGTATTGATAGGCTTCGAGAGTGCGATATTCAATTCTGTGCTTACTAATTCAGCTGTCGTTCTCTTATTTTCCGTCACACTCTTCTTCAATGACCGTCCGTCACGAACACTCAACGCCCAATTTCGTCGGCGTTGTAGTTTAGCGGTTGCTGTTTTCCCGCTTTCTCTGTATGCGGTATAAATCTTACATTGGTGCCTAATGAAATAGCAAGCACTTCGGCTACCTTGTATTGTATTGTATTAAACCAGGGAACTAGTATCGACGGAGAGGCTTCTTCTCGCCGTAGCCCTCAGTGGTTCACAGCACCACAACAGGCCACAGCAGTCCACCCACCCCCCCGCCATCGCTCCACGCCGAACCCAGGGTTGTTGTACTGTTCGACGCACAGTGGACACCCGCCCCCCCTCGCCCTCCCACCCCCACCCCCGAGAACGTCTCATACCGGACGAGTCTAACCCCAAATGTTTGCGTGATAGAGTAATTACGATTTACGCATACGTAGAAATGGTGTTCGAGCAGCAATCGCCGACACAGTGTAGTTGAGGTGGAGTAGGGGAACCAGCCCGCATTCGCCAAGGTAGATGGAAAACCGCCTTAAAACCATCCACAGGTTGGCCGACACACCGGACCTAGATACCAATTCGCCGGCCGGATTCATGCCGGGGACCGGCAGGGCTTCCCGCTCGGGACGCAGAGCATTAGCCAGCCGGGTGGACTCGACTGCCTTGCTAAGAGAAGCATCTACCATACGAGCGCCAACAATTTCCCCACGTTCGAATTCACCTGGCTCCGACATAATGCACTCATAACTATGCAGAAAACTGTTCTGAATACGACTGACACTTGCAGCATAGCCAGCCGTTGTGGCCGAGCGGTTAGGCGCTTCAGTCCGCTGCGGTCACAGGTTCGAATCCTGCCTCGGACATGGACGTGTGATGTCCTTAGGTCAGTTAGTTTTAAGTAGTTCGAAGTTCTAGGGGACTGATGACCTCAGATGTTAAGTCCCATAGTGCTCAGAGCCATTTGAATCTTTTTCAACTTGCAGCATATTCACGACACTGGAGGGGTGCCGTTCGTGGTCAAACACAGCAGCGCAACCTGTAAGATTTCCAAGCATCTACAGTTATGTTCAAGTATGCATTTCTCGCGGTGTTTCCATGTTTCTGTCCAGCCGCTGTAAGTAGGAATGCCGTCAAACAATAGTGGCTTTAAAGTCTCCACTCTAGCAATGAGGTTTGTTGTGGCCTGTTTATATTACAGTTATTCTAGAACGAAGAGATTCAGCTGCTATAAAGAGTGGAGAAAAACTGTGTCACGAAATTTTAACCCTGGATAGCTGATGCCAGCACGAACCAAAATTACTAATGCGTAAGTTGTCAACATACAGCTTCTAAACTACAGAAACTTGGTCCCATGTGCTCCGATCGGCCGCGAAATTGCGCTGTTGCCGTATGCTCTGGACAACACATGACCGCAAATGCTTTGCCTGCCAGAGATAGCGATGTATCCAAGGAGGTCCGCAAGTTCGGTGGTAGCGCACCAGCCTTCCATTCTGGGGGCGATTCCACCGGGTTCCCGACACATCCATTGTAGTGTCATGATAATAAGTACTGGGAACAATCCCGTCAACAGCTGTTAGTTCGTGTACAGAAAGCCTTTTACAAATTATGTTGGCTCTGAAAAGCTAGGACATTGTTTACTTAAAGCAGGTACTCGAACTGCCGACACAAGCTTAGTATCATCGAACGGTGTTTTGCTGAACTCTTTCAAAGATTCCTGGCATTTCCCCGATGTGATTGGCGGCGTTTTGAATGCAATCCTTTAATTCCTTTTCGTTTCTAGGTGATTCCCTTCCAGGTGAGTGGACTAGAACCTTGAAGAATCCCTGCAGGAAGAAGCCTGGGGCGCGAGGTCGTTTTGATGGCAGGGGCCATGTCCTAAAAGCACCTCTGTCCATTACCCGGCAGTCCAAGAGTTCATTTAAATATCCGCGCACAGCACGACTGTTACGTGCTGCAGTCACAAGCGTAGCCGTACGTCCAGGGGAACATCTTCCAGTAGACCGGGTAGAGTTTCATGCAAAAGGCGAAGGTAATTTGCCCCGGTAAGTCAAGGAGGTAGACGGACCGGCCCAGTCAGATGATCACCCTCAATGCCTGGCCAAACGTTGAGCGAAAATCGTTCCTGATGTCCGTGGACGTACGTGACGTGAGGATTTCCCCTTGTGCAGTAACGACCGTTTCGAGTGTTGTAAAGGCCATCCCGATGGAAGGTGCACTTGTCGGTAAAAAACACAATGGCGGGGGAGTTGGGATCTCGTGCAACACGTCGCAGAAACCACCGGCAAATCCCTAGCCTGTGTTCTTAGTCCGCCACAGGATTTAGGCCTTAGACAGGGTGGAACTAAATGGATGCTGGCTGTCATCCCTCAAAATCTCCCATACTAAGCGATGAGTGACCCCCATGTCGTGTCCAACCGATCGAGTTCTTGTCGCAGGTGCTTCCTCGAGACGCTCGAGAACAGTTTCTTCACATGTAGCATCCCGTCGTGTTTGAGGTCTTCCAGCATCCCTAAGATATCCCGTTAGCGAGCCTGTTTCGACAAGTCACGGGTGAATCGCTGTAAACGTTTGAGGGTGTGGGTAGCGTCTAGCTGGGTACCGTTCCTCACACAACCGTCGAGCTTCATGCGCATTACCGTCGGCTTGTCCATAAACAAAAACCATATCTCGTTGTTCTGTAAACGAATACTGGGCCGTCACGCTTACTGTATGACTAAATCGCAGGTGACGTGTGTGTGCTCCGATGCGCAGCTTACGTGTGAATGCCTCTGACGTCAGGTGGAGACCAACAGAAAGACCTATTCGACACGTGTGCGTATCACGTTGGGGAAGTGACGGGGCGAGCGACGTTTATATGTGTGAACTGACAACCATAGCGCTGCCCATCAACCAACGAACGGCAATAGGTCAATCCCACGGCCAATCGGATCGCATGACGCCAAGTTTCCATAATTTAAAAATGGTGCGTTGTCGAACTACACAACATTAGTAATTTGGTTCCTACTGGCATCAGCTATCAAGGGTTTAAATTTCGTGACACAATTTTTCTCCACCCTGTATGTCTGTGGCACCTCTAAAATACCTCCTACTTCGTGGACAGTGACACCTCTCCTTCGCGAGGTGTGTGAATTTTTTATCATCTTGGAAATGGTTAGAAACCGTGGGGCCCTGAGCCGAGTTTTTCATTGCTTCCATTTACTGGTGTCAAACTCCTATTTCCTTTCCTATCAGCCTCTCTTCTCTTGCCCAACTCTTGTTTTTTTGACCCCAACAGTATTGGGTTTCGAGCCCTCGAGGAAGGTTTCTTTTCTGTCCTCAACACAGACCTTCAGAGCTGCTGTCTTGTAGAATACGGTGTTGGTGCAGAAAAGGCTAAGGAAAGAAAACCAGGAAGTCAAAATCTGCGCCACCTATTTGAAACGTCTCTGTGAAGTCGTTTCATAATACGCTTGTCGAATTCGGTACAATTTATTCACTTTACTACCTGATTTTAGCTCAATTCATGAACTCTTCCAGAAAGACTGAGCGCTCAAATAAGGCCTATTGAATATTATATGTGTGTTTTAATGTGGGGTTTCGGTTTTGTTTTGTAGGAAACGCTGAGTTGGTCATCGTCTGCTGGGAGCAGACGATGTTGCTTCTCGTTCAAAGGAGAGCACAGGATGACCAACTTAGGTTTCCAGTACCTGAAGGCTGTTTTTGAGTGTGAGGTTGGTGACGGAGGGCTATCCCTCTGGTAACTTCCGCGGCACGGGGAGCTAGGTAATCTCGAAAGAGAAAGGGAACTCTTCGGTGAACGCTTGGTAAATACGGATCGTAGCTCTTAAGCGGCGTTTCAGGTGATAGGAAGCAGGTTGAGTTAGGACTTCGTCATGTTTAACTGGTGAAATACTTAAAAACTTCAGCTTAACTAAAGCGTGTGAGCGAGTTATTTTTTTTAATGATTTTTTATCTTATATTTTGTGGAAGTTGCTTTTGTCTTTGGGTGTCGATTTTGTGCCACGTGTTTGGTAATAAATGAACCTTCTGGTCCACCACGGCACCGCAATAGGCTTTATTTCAACAGTTTGCTTGTATAATGAGCTATAATTTCTGCAAGAATGTCTGTTCTTTCGTGCGCTTTCTACAAAGCAGCACAACAGTTTAAGTCAGAAGGCACCATGCGCTCTAGTTCGGCCGTTTGCAAACAGCAGACGCAGTTAGTATGTTAAATAATTATCGCACAGCCTCGTGTATTGGTTAAACCTCTGTCCAGAATAGTGCGTGTGTAGAATCGTAACGCAAATCTCACTGAGATATTTTTATGGTATTAATGCAAAGAAGCTGATAGTATCATTGTCTCCCATTCCCGTTTTCTGTGTTTCTTCTTGCTGTAGTTAAATTGTGCTCTGTTTCATTCTAACGTAATTCTTACTTAAATATTTCGAGTCAGGCACCAGTTATGTGTAGTTAGGATGTACAACCAAATACTTAGTTAAAATAAATACTCTACGTGAGAGATAAATTCTTTGGTGTCGATCTTACCCCCTTACTCTGATTTCCATTCCTGAATTAATCAAGTTGCTTCATGCACGACATGGAGTGCTATTTATCTGGCTGCTTAAAGAAATTTGCCTACTTGTAATTAAATTATTAAAGTAATTAAACTAATAATTTTCTAGCTCCGTTTTTTTTTAATGGTTAGGAAGGGCTTGGGCTGGTGGCGACCCTGAATTTCTGAATTTTTATCATTAATTGTGTGAGAGAAGCAGCTAGAAATGCGAGATAACGTATACGGCTCGATGAGCAACGTCGTAAACATAGTAATACGTTACATACTACCCTGCAATATTAATTGTGCGGGAGCACCAAAGGCTAGGAGAAGCCAGAACTTAAAGTCTGGTTGGGCAGGTTGGGCTTTTAAGCTGAGGTGAAAGTAGCCAGCCCAGGGAAAGAAAAATCTTGAAAATAACCTCCCCGACAGCATGGCCAGCGACCTATTGGAGGTATAGTTGCACTGCCCAGAGTACAAGTACTTTGCTGGACGGACTTAGATCTAAGGTATCGAAAAATCAAAATATTCTGAGCATTGCAACATCGAACATAAAATCATTTAATAACAAACATCAAGAGATATAGAAGAAACACCTTGAAATCTCAATATGTAGTATCCAAGAGACAAAAAAGAAAGGAAGGAATATGATCGGTGCCTACTCATTTGTAGTGGAGTTGAGAAGGAGACAGGAGCTGATGCAGGAGTAGGGATACCTATTCACAAGAAATACAAAGACCTTATTGAGGAGCGCCAGCACATCTCTGAGAGAATAGTTTTACTAAAACAGGAACTGGCTCACCACAAACTGAACGTTTCTCCCTGTACAGACCAGAGGATCATAAATCTAGAACAGAAGGATAGGCCTTCTATGAACAGTTACAAGAAGTTGTCAGTCCGATACTTTCAAACGAACGTACAGTCATGACGGTAGATTTTAATGCTCGTATTGGAAACAGTGTCACCCCCAGAGTTAAACAAAGATTTAATGAGGACTTTGATAATGGTGAGATATGATCAGTTTATACTGAAGCAATAATTGAGAGTAAATAATACCTTCTATGTCCATTAAGAGCAATATAAATACACTTTTGAGGAAACAAGAGGGGCTAGATGTTACGACTTTAAACTCTGCGAACATGGAAGTGATCACAGCCTACTCATGGCAAAAATCAGATTGAAGGTGACCGACCTGAAAACCAGAAAAATGTAATATAGTGGCACTATGGAATTAATCTACAAAAATTTTATGTCACAAGTGATTAGTAGATAGAATAGAAGAGCAACCCATTAACCCAGAGGACAACGTAGATCTGATTGTGAGAAAAACAAAGAGAGTATTGAAACAGCAGCTCGGTACGAGTTATAAAGGAAGAAGGAAAACAAATAAAATACCATGGCTTCGCAAGGAGCTTAAAGAAATGTGTAAAAAAGACATGTTCCGATTTGAAATATAAAACGCTCACAATACAAGATCTTATAAAGATTAAAAAAGAGCTAGTAATGAGCAAAATCACTACTGAAGCGTTTTAAACTTGCACATTGGGAAATATTTTTTCTAAAAATTTAGAACATGACTTCTATGGGTTGCACAAACAAGGAAAGAATTAAATGAAATTTTCAAAGTGGGTGACGTAAATGAAGTATCGTGTGTTAAATGTTTAACAGAGCTGTATAAAGGTAAAAAATTACCAGAAAACAAACAGAGATCAGAGATCAGTACACAAGTAAATGATGATTAACAGTTTCACAATCAGAGGTATAAGAGGTTACAAGTCTGTTAAAAAGTAGAAAGTCTCCAGGAGAAGACAGTATTTTCAATGAATTACTGAATTATGGAGGCTATCCACTAACTAAACAATTAACCAAGTTCATTAATAATGTTATAGCTCGTAATAAAATTCCAAACTAATGGATAACTAGTATTACAATTCTCATGTACAAAAAACGAGATGAGAAAGACCCATCCAGCTACAGAGGGATACATCTAATGAGTACATCTACGAGTACAGTTCGTAAACTCACAACAAAAATAATAGGATATAACATAAAAAAACATTACAATCCTTGTAGAGGAGCAGTAGTTTGTGGATCTGGAAGGTCATGCACAGATACAGTGAGCGGTTCTAGGCGCTTCAGTCTGGAACCGCGCGACCGCTGCGGTCGCAGGTTCGAATCATACCTCCGGCATGGATGTGTGTGATGTCCTTCCGTTAGTTAGGTTTAAGTAGTGCTAAGTTCCAGGGGACTGATGACCTCAGAAGTTAAGTCCCACAGTCCTCAAGACCGGAAACATCAAAAACAAAGGACTGCGAAGACACTTCCAGACAGAGATAGAAGTGCAGGCATTAGAAAAAGATGTTAAGTGGACTCCGGCAATGAGATCGTAGATAAGAGAAAGCATGAATGGAACGAACACCTAGGCAGGATGATGCCTAGCATCAAAAGCCGAAACATGTCTGGTTACAAAAGTTGCAAGAGACTATATTTTTTGGGGGGGGAGGAGGCAGTGATGAGTGCATGGATTTGTAATTCAGATCTCGAAAAGGCGGAAAATTGATTTGAAACTGAAAGACGTTATAAGCAGCAGTTTGGGTAAGTACGTTCCAAGTTAATGAATAACAAACGACGAAGACCCACACTTGATTAACATTATTTTCTGGACGTATCCGAATCTCTGCCTTCCTCTAGCTTTTACCCTTTACAGCCTCTAGTACCATGGAAGTTATTTCATCATATCTTAACGGATGTTCTATCGTCATGCCCCTTATTCTTGTCAGCGTTTTCCATGCATTCCTTTCCCCGTCGATACTGCGGAACACCTCCTCATTCCTTACCTTATCACTCCATCTAACTTTCAACATTCTTCTGTTGCGCCACATCTCAAAAGCTTCTATTCACTTCTGTTCCGGTTTACCCACAGTCGGCCGAGCGGTTCTAGGCGCTTCAGTCCGGAGCCGCGCGACTGCTACGGTCGCAGGTTCGAATCCTGCCTCGGGCATGGATGTGTGTGATGTCCTTAAGTTAGTTAGGTTTAAGTAGTTCTAAGTTATAGGGGACTGATGACCTCAGATGTTAAGTCCTATAGTGCTCAGAGCCATTTGAACCATTTTTACCCATAGTCCGTGTTTAACTGCCATACAATGCTTCGCTCCAAACGAACATCCTCAGAAATTTCTTCCTCAAATTAAGACCTGTGTTTGATACTAGTAGTCTTCTCTTGTCCAAAAATGCCCTTTTTCCCAATACTAGTCCGTTTTTTAGGTCCTCCTTGCATCATCTGTCAGGGGTTATTTTGCTACCTAGGTATCAGAATCCATTAACTTTATATACTTCGTGATCACTAATTACGATGTTAAATTTCTGGTACTTGCCATTACATTCGTGTTTCTTATATTTGCTCTCAATCCATATTCTGTACTCATTAGTTAATTGCATTCAGCAGATCGTGTAATTCTTCTTCACTTTCACTGTGAATAGCGATGTAATCAGCGAATCGTATCACTCATACCCTTTCACCTTGAATTTTAATCCCACTCTCGAACCTTTCTTTTACATTCGTCATTGCTTCCTCGACGTGCAGATTACACAGAAAGGGTGAAGGGCTACATTCTGTCCGCAGCTCGTGGTTGTGCGGTAGCGTTCTCGCTTCCCACGCCCGGGTTCCCGGGTTCGATTCCCGGCGGGGTCAGGGATTTTCTCTGCTTCGTGATGACTGGGTGTTGTGTGCTGTCCTTAGGTTAGTTAGGTTTAAGTAGTTCTAAGTTCTAGGGGACTGATGACCATAGATGTTAAGTCCCATAGTGCTGGGTTCTCTGGTGCAGCTGTAACAAACATTGCCTTAAAATGGTTGTCTTCGGCTGCCATTAGCAGCCCTTCATGAACTTCATGTTCCCAAACAACGATGTAATGTTACCGGGACGCAATTGTTTGCTATTGGTTTGAAGAACATCCTGGACAATTTTTGCAAACGATTTGACCGCCCGACATGAATCCCATCGGATGTTTATGAGACACAATGAAGAGGTCAGTTCGCGCACAAGCTCCTACACCGGCAACACTTCCGCAATGATGGACGCCTATAGAGGCTGCATGGCTCAGTATTATTGCAGGGGACACTTCCAACGACTTGTTGAGTCCATGCCACGTCGAGTTGTGACACTACGCCAGCAAAAATTAGGTCGGACACGATATTAGGAGGCATTCCATTATTTCTGCCTCCTCATTATATAATCTGCATCGTTCGAGATGTATCAGCTCGCCATACTCCACCTTCCTTAGTCGTCCCATAGATTTTGCCTAACACCTTCTTTTCAAAACATTGTATTAGCTGTTCACACACTTGCGTCAATGTCCAGGGTTCTGAGCCTATGTTTATACTGGACGTATTAAAGATTTGTAGAATTGTCACTTTGTTCTCCTGCACAGACTCCTGCACTTAAGCTGTGAGACCAGCCACTTTTTAATCAGTTGAAACACGTATGTAACATAGCAGCGATGGCGAGGCATTGTAGCATCTGTGACCAGAGAGTATGCGCTTGACCGCGCGAGTGTTGCGAGCGGTTCTCAGTCTGTCAGTCAGTCGTTGCGAGTCTGTAGCTCTGTCTAGTTGAGAGCAGTACTCTGTCAGTAGTCGTCGCGTGCAGTACGCTAGTAGTCGTCATGCAGAGCAGTCGGTCAGTAGTAGCAGCCCAGTGCGGTTGTGTGATGTAGGCGGTCGGCAACACTGGTCAAGATGCTGAATGAGGTATACTGTTAATTAATATAATCATTAGATAATGTAAAAAATTTATTTATTGTGATTATTCTCCAACAAGTGCCCCAATAATAATTTTTATTTCAAAAGCATTTTTTCTAAAAAAATTAATTTTTATTGAACTAAAGATTTAATTGCACTTCCCCTTTCATTCCACTTCCGTTAAAGAAAAATTTCAGTAAAATCACAAAAAAAAAGGAATATTATTATTTGCAATGCAGTTCCTCCAAGCCGTGCGCACAAAAAAAGAGCAGAAATTTGACATGCAGTTATTCTGAGGTAAGACTTTAACTCTGATTGTTTTACACAGGGCCAAAGACCGATGTTTTGGTTTAATTGAATTTCCTTATCACTGAATGGACTTTAATTTTTTTGAAGGATTTATATTTGAGTCAGATTGCGTATTTCACATTTTTGTTGCCATTGTCAGTACATTTCATTGTGGGCAGGTTATGCTTAGCGCAATGTCCATTAGGATTTCTAAATAATATTGTCATTTCATTTTAAAATAATTGTGGGCGAGGTTACACTCGGCTCCCATTTGTATTAAGTATTGTCTTTTTTCCTTTTAAAAATCACGGTGGGGAGGTTACACTTGGCGACACCCAGTCCAGGATCGTATTTCGTTGAGAGTCTTTTGAGCGACAGTCAGATATCTGCTCTTATTTGCTTAGATATAATTAGGATTTGGCGCAACGCTTTTATTAACTTGTGACTTTCTTTCTACAGGTCAACGGCAATTCGTTGCTCTATTGTTTGTGTGTTGCTTTTGCATTGTGCTTATTTATTTTTTGAATAATTGTGACTATTGCAAAAATGCCGCGAAAGACTGTGAATAGTGTATCGCGAAGTATTATGAATGAAATTACCGACTTAAACAACGTGACCGATAGTAATTGTGATACGCAGCGTAATGATGACAATCCTGCGTTCACTAACAATCAGTGCATTACAACCATTAATAATGACTTTTGTCTTAATGATGAACAAATGAACTCAATTGTCTCTTCTGTTAATTTGACGACAATTGATGACGCGGGACGCTCCATTGTAATGAGCGCTACCCAGCTTAACACAACCGGTTTGGAAAATTCAAGTAACATACAAACAAATTTTTCGAATGAAAATGGTCAGTGTAGTGAAAGTACGACGGATTTATTTAATTCCGAAATAGGGACTGACAGTGTATGTTTAACTGGCAAACCTTTTTGTAAATTACAGAATGACCAAATGGTCAAGCAAAACGAGACAATTCCAGATCGACCATTGAATAGCACAGAGAATAGAAATGCTAATTTTGAATCGGATCCAATTATGGCATTTTTGCGGCAAAATTTCGAACAGTTTAATGAAAAATTTAATAAAATTGATGAAAATTTCAAAGAACAGAACGAAAAACTTGGCAATAGTGACGAAAAACAAGACAAACTTAATGAACAGGTCAAACAACTTAGGGAAGATAACAAACAAGATAACAAACAGCTTAATGAAAAATTAGATGACAATTACAGACAGCTTGGCGAACAAATTAGAGCCGTTGCCGCGCAGTGCCATGACACTAAGGAACAGTTGCGCGTGGAAATTGAAGCTTGTTCACAAAAAAATAGCGAAGAAATTAAGTATGTTGCGCAAGAATTAAGAGAAATGCAAACAGCCGCAACAGAAACACTTAGAGTGGAAATTAGTACAGTCGCTAAACAATGCTCTGAAAAAGCTACACAATTACGCGACGAGTTTAAAGCAATGACGGTAGAACTTTCGCGCACAATGGACGCAAAGATAGACGCGAAATTCGAACAGCAGAACACTCAGATTAACGAGCGCTTTAATCAGCACATACAGAACAGTGATACGCGTTTCCGCAAATTTATTCAGGATCAAAATAAAGTCAAACGTCAGGTTATGGAAACAATCACTGCACAAAGACAAGAGGACAAACGTAAAATGTTCGCGAAAGCGAAGACGTATGTAGACAATAATATTACTACAGTGTCCGACAAAATTAATACCATAGAACAATTGAACGCGGAATTACGGGATGAAATTTCTGATCTTAAATCAAAAACAGATACACACACAATAAATATTCAAACAGTGACCGACAGACTAAAACAATTAGAACTAGCACATGATTCAGATGTCGTCAAAACTGACGTTAAAAAACTGAATGAAACTACGCGTAAATTGCAAAAACAGATTAATGTCACTGACACTAAAACCGATGATCAGGCAAAAATACTGACTGAAAAATATGATGAATTGGCCAGTCGTATTGATGCTATCGAAAGTGCTAATGACAATAAATCAGACGATACTTCACCGGTTTCATTTAACCAAACACCTGAATTTCAAAATTTACAGCAGGCAATTAATGAGATCGATTCGTGTAACAACACGTTACGTAGGAAGTTATCCAATTTACAACAAGAAGTAACACAGATGAAAAACATTTCAGTTAATAACATACCACAACAGACGCCACTTTGCGAACATTTGTCTGACTCACGCAGCGTGTATAATGTGAGCAATTTACAGCAACTACGCGACTTAAAATCCGAAAAGCCACGCGACTTAAAATCCGAAAAGCTACGTAACTTGAAGTACGAAATGACACAGACAAACAAATTCTCACACAAACCTGAACGTGTTCTCAAATTCAGTGACGAGAGCGTTGATAATAAGCAGTTTGCATTTGTAAGAAAATGTAAAGAATTTAATAATGACAGAACACAGGTACACGCTTTGAGCTGTATACGACAATTTATTTTTGAGCTTTCACCGGTATTACGGGTAATGCAGAAACTAGCTTTGAACCAGAGGCGACAATTTGTTATTGTATTTTCATCAGCATTGCCTGTAATGAGGAAACTTGAATTAGCACGGATACAACAATTTGCCTTTGAAATTTCACCGCTATTGCGTGCAACGCAAAAGCTAAAATTTAGTTGCAGTGCGTGATTGACCTCAGGGGATTCATTACGCTTTAATGAATGTGTGCCGTAGCGAGCATAGGGCCCCGAGCTGTAGTAGTGCTGTTTCATCTTTAGTTTTCTGCACTGCTGCCTTTTCTTCTACTATCCTTTATATCTATCAAAACTGCTCTTTAACTATTGCTCTTTGTAGTATTAAGAAACGAGTAATGAAAACCGGATATGACAAATATTTTACCGACTGTGACAATTTTCAGTAGGCACTCCCGTAATGACAACTACCGCCGTAATTTTAATTACAGATAAAATCGTAATCATCAGTATGTGTAAAATTAACAGCAAACGCATTTTTTTATAACAATAGACGTTTTTCACCACAACAGCATGAAAGTCAGCCGCTTGGCATACGTAACCAACAATGCAGTCTACAAGGTCAACCAAACTTTAATGTTTCGCCGCGTGCACGTATAGTCCCAGCCCCAACAAATAGTAACGCATGGCAGCGAAGAAATAACAACGTACAGACAACACACTATTTCAACTCGCATCGCAATGCGCCGTATAGAAGTTACTATCATGACAGACGTAAAAATAACGAGCACAATTTTCAGCATACATTTAATAACAGTCGATCTTATGAGCAGCAACAACATCAGCAACAACAAATAATCATGAATGAAACAGACAATAGGTGTCATCGATAGCGTAATACGTCAGTAAGAAATAACAGAGCAGTTCAAATAGTCGAAATGCCACAGCATCCTCCCGTAAATAATAGCACGTACGACAGAATTTCACCAGACACAGTACAGGTTTTATATTCCAGTAACGTAAGCAATAATTTTGACACGCAGAATCTTCTTCACGAAAATGTTATTAATTTTGACGCCATCCGACACACGTTTGCATTAAGGACAAAATTACGACGTATGTAGACGACATTCTTATCGCAGAAGCTAACTGGTCTGAACACAATCTGATTCTTGAACAACTGTTGCAAACTTTTCATGCACAAGGACTTACAGTTAATCTTAGTAAATCGCACTTTGGCAAAACTTCCATAAAATTTCTTGGACACGTAATTTCAGCAGAAGGCATTGCACCTGATCCGGAAAAACTTCAAGCTCTACGTGACATTACCGTTCCTACGACGAAGAAACAATTACGCAGTTTTTTGGGCTTAATTAACTTTTTTCGTAAATTTATTCATCACTCTGCTTTAGACACACCAAGATTATGCCAATTAACAGGTAAAAACAGTATTTGGTCTTGGGATAAACAAGCATATTCTGAATTTGTGAACCTGAAACATGCTTTGTTGAATGCTCCACTTTTATCGCACCCAGATCTTACCAGAAAATTTTCCATTGCCACCGACAGTTCTAACACCGCTTTAGGCGTACATATTTTCCAGGAAATTGAAGAAGATGGTTCAATAGTAATTAAAAACATTGCATTTGCAAGTCGCATTTTGTCACCTGCTGAACGAAATTATTCTGTTACAGAACTTGAAACATTATGTGTTGTATGGGCTTTCACGAGATTTCGGCATTTTCTTTATGGCAGACATACCACTGTTTACACAGATCACAGAGCGATACAATTTTTACTTTCGGCCAAATTCACTCACGATAGATTAAGTAGATGGAAACTGTATTTACAGGAATTTAATTTTACAATAGTTCACATTCCCGGCACGCAAAATGTTATAGCAGATGCACTATCGCGTTCTCTCGGCAACAATCAGCAAGACGTAGCAACCAACTTCAGCAAAACAAATTTCAGTGTCATGTACATTCAGCAAGTTGCATTTGAAAATTTTATTTCATCGTCATTACAGGACATAACACAAGAACAAAATAAAGACAACGTGTGGAAAGAAATTAAACACCTTTGGCAAGATAAGAATAATGTTACGATTAGGAACCACTACACTGTACGCAATGACATTTTGTTTCGCCGCTCTCATCCTGACAGCAACAATTGGTTATTATGCATACCTGACGAACTGGTTAACAAATTAATTTGGTACACTCATTTAAGCTACGCACATTACGGAGCACGAAAATGTTTTCTTATACTGAGACAGAACTGTTATTTTACCAACATGGAGAAACGTATACGACGAGTTTTAGCGTCTTGTAAAATTTGCCAGAAAGCTAAATCAGACACCACTTTGCATATTCCTCCATTATATCCCATTATACCTGTTAAATTAAGACATATGGCCGCTGTAGATATTTTTGGTCCGATTCCCAGAACTAACAGAGGTTTTTGCTACATCTTTGTCGCTGTTGAGCTCACTTCAAAATTTGTTACTTTCACTCCGTTACGCAAAGCTACTGCTAAAACTGTTTCGAAAGCATTTGTAAAACATTTTCTATCTCATGTAGGGCATGTAATGAAAGTAATTTCTGACAATGGATCTCAATTTCGTAGTAGCGTATGGACACGCATGTTACGAGCCAGAAACATTTCTCCGATCTATATATCCAAGTACCACGCTTCTTCGAACCCCTGTGAACGATTAATGAAAGAAATTGGTAAACTGTGCCGAATATACTGCCACAAAAGACATATTGATTGGGACACACACATATTCTCATTCCAAGATGTAATTAATTCCATTCCAAATGAATCCACTATGCTATCTCCGTCTGTTATACTGAAAAATGCTGAACCACCTAACAAAATTAAAGAATTAATAACATTTCCTACATCTCGTCGATTACGACACCACGAAATAATTGACATTGCGCTGAACAACATCAAACGTGCCGCAGAGCGCCGGAGAAGACAGCAAAAACAGGTTTGTACACGCCGCGTCTTTCACGTTGGACAGAAGATACTAGTACGTACACACTATTTATCCAGCAAATTAAAAGGTAAGTGCAGTAAATTTGAACTTCTATACGCAGGTCCATATCGGATTCGCAGCATCCCTCACCCCAATGTTGTACACGTCGAAACTTTGAGAACCAGAAAATCGAAAGGCAATCACCATATCTCAAACATTAAACCGTTTATTGAATGAAGACACTTTATGATTCAACACACTATGATGCCATTTACTAATGCAATTATATTCACCTGACTAATTACTGATGATTATCGTATTTTTTTCTTGGCAAGTGCCCGGCAAGGTAAGGTTAGCAGGTCGCTCTTCTTGTCGTTACACATCAGACCGTGCATATTTTTTCAGACACACTTACGTATTTTATGACTAATTATGCAATGTTAGCTAATGACATGTTAATTTCATTACATTTTTTTTATTAAAGTCTTTAATTCTCGCCTTGATTAATTACACTACATACAAGCTGAACACAACGAACGTCACATTTTTGTCTTTTTATGTACGATTGTTTACATGTTTTGTTTGTATGCATTGTGAAATAGCTAAGATATAACACACACCAGTTGACTTTGACATTTTTTTTTTGCCTTATGACATCTCAACATCGTGACTGTTTTACATTTTTTGCTGCTGCATTGTGATATTCTCTGTACATTTTTAGCTTTGAACACTGTCAATTTCTTTGACATATTACGTTTTCTGTCATGATATGCTGTATGCTTAAGTATGTTACCATAAACCAGTCATTATTTAGTGGGTATATGATTTAAATGCAGGACATTAATCTTTGTTCATGAATTTCAGAAAGAAATGATGCATGTAAGAAATAAATTCAACAGAAATGGGAATTTCACCTACGGAATAAACGAAAGGAGATGCAATAACTTTATGAGGAAGAGTAAATGGATCAGGATTAACAAGCATTAACAAGAATATACTATACTCATCATAGAATAGCAGTCTTAACTAATTTTTTCTTTCAGAATACAAGGTAATTGATGCAGGCTGTCAGACAGAACTACACATCTTAGTTTTAGTGATGAAATATGCTAGAGATAAGGAATAGTTGTATAATGAGTAATGAAGTGATTTTTTTTTTGCAGATGATAATGAATACTGATGAATAATGATGAAGGATATGGTATTATGAATAATGAAGTTTTTCTTTACAGGTGATGATAATAATGAAGTTATGATAATATGGATAATGAATAATGAAGTTTTTTTTTTTCTTTACAGATGAGGATAATGTTGAAGTTATGTATTTATGCTATGTAGTTATTTAAGTTCTTGTTGCAGTTTGCTTTGACAGCAGGTGTTACATTGCATAGTAGTATGACAGAAAGTTTTGGAAAGGACAGCTATGGAACACAATTTATACACATTTCACTACCTGTTAATTCGAAGTTCACTACTTTTCAGCATAGTGTGCGTTTCTTCTTTCAGGTCAATAATCCATTTTGTATTTTTTTCCAGGAGAAGCTTTTCATGATACTTACTAAACCTGTTACTTATTATACCTGTTCTAGTACTTGCATTTTTTATTTTTTACCCATTTGTGTCTATCATTTATAAATGTGATCACATATACTGCCTTGTTACATAACCTTGGTACAGCTGACTCATGACAAATGATGTTACCTATCCTCATTTGCAGCAATAGGTCAAAAGCAAATAGTGTTATGCCTCAGCAATCAATTATCGATCCCAACGCAATGCATTGCTAACAAAAAAAAAAAAATGTATTACCAGTCCCACATAATGTCACTAGTTTATGATAATTCTGAATAATACTGATTAGCTCTGAATAGTATGTCGCTTGAGTAATGACTTCTTAATGATACAAAAAAAAGTATATATTTAAAATAATGCTTTGTCACTAGTTAATAACTGCCACTGTTTATTGTAATGAGACTACTTATAATGCCTATGATTACTAATGCTATGACTAATTAACTGATTTTAATAATGACTTTGTAATGATCTGAATACTACTGAAGGAGAAACACTGTTTATTGTAATGAGACTACTTATAATGCCTGTGATTATTAATGCTATGACTGTAATTAACTGATTTTTAATAATGACTTCATAATAATCTGAATAATACTGAAAGATGATTCTATTCAATACTTGCTGGCCACTGAGTGCCAATAATTAATGTCACTTGAAGAATTGTTATTAATTATGCCATTAATTAGCCCTTTTTTTCCCATGTTGAGTTTTCATGTTTTGGTTAATGGCCAATGAGTACCAATAATTTGTATCACTCAATGTATTATGTTAATGCTAGGCCAATAATTGACTCTCCTTTTCAACTAAGACTTCTGATGAACATTATTCTGTCATACTAAATATACTTTGTAACTGGCCAAGGACCACCACTGTTTATTGTAATACGATTACCCATGATGCCAGCTAGTGATTCTTAATAGATTGGAATGACACATAATTAATTAACTATGGTACTGTTTAATAATGCTTTGTAATTAGGAGAAGACTAATGATTCTTACTATTGGAATGACAAATGATTAATTAACGACAAATGATTAATTAACTGTAATTAGACAAACGATTAATTAACGACAAATGATTAATTAACTGTAATTAGGAAAAGGCTAATGATTATTATTGGAATGACAAATGATTAATTAACTGTAATTAGGAGAAGGTTAATGATTCTTAATTACACTCTGTAACTGAAAAGAATGCGATTATTTCATAATGCTTTGTAACCAGGAAAAGAAGGCTACTGATTCTATGTAAAACAATTAATGAACATTTTTCTGTAATACTACATACTTGGTACAGAAATGTTCAATAACTGGGCTATGAATGCCACAAACTGCTAATTAAGTCTGTAATTGTCAATATTATGTGACTTGATGTCCTTCACCTCATAAGCTGACTACCCTGAATTACTGCAGTGTCCATTTGTCCTGTTTATCCTAGTGATCATGGAGCACTATATTTGGTTTTGCACTAATTCTACGTTGGTGCGCCTTGTAAGAGCGTGGTATTGACACGACATGCTGTCCACCACCGTGAGCGATGAAGACGTTATTATGGTCGCACTGTTTGGTGTACCTAATGTACTGCCAAAATGAAAACATGGAATATTACTACGACAATTCAGTGTCTTGGGTACGCTGATAAATTCTGATGGGAAAAGAACTTCAAGTTGTGTCACTTGGTGTTGTACTACTGTGGAAAGATATGGACTTTCAGAACAGCTGTGTGCAATCTAAAGTGCTACAACCATGATGCAATCCTTCCGTTTCCTATCCTGATTCTTGTCACATAAAGAAAAAATTTTTTTGGTAACATCATTTATGTTCATAGGTTATACATTTTTCGATTTGTTGAATTCCAGTGCGAGTACACTTGTGGCACTGGTCGACATGATTTTTTTTGCCATTATGTTTATTTGTTGTGAAAATGCTAAAGACATTTCTCCAGTGCGTGTGCACTTTGGACATGATTTTTTGTCATTTATTGCGAAAATGCTAAAGACATTTTTCGATTTGTTCTGAAGTACAGTATATGTACACTCCTGTCTTTTATATTGTATATACATTTTTTATTCTAATGATATGTTCTGAACTACAGTGCATGTGCACTTATGTTAGGTGTTAATATGTTTTCTATTGAACTTCAGTGCCTGTGTAATTTTCTCATTTTTCAATATGATTTGTACTATTCTGCATATTCAATACTTCAATGTGTATGCACTTATGTCATTTGTCACTAATTGTATATACATTTCATCAATTACTGATATGTTCTCAACTGCAGTGCAGGTGCACTTATGTCACTTGTCAACATAATATTTCTTGCCAGTCTGTTTATTTGTTCTGAATATGCTAAAGAATTTTTTCAGTGCCTGTGCTCTTTGTTTTCTGTCAAATAATTTGTATATACATTTTTCTGATTTGCTACTATGTTTTGTACTCACATTTTGTCTTTGTCTGATATATTTTGTACTTAGTGCGTGTGCACAACATTTAAATATTCTGTAAGTTGTAGAATTTTGTTAATTAAAAAAAAATTTTGCCGCGCTTGGCAAGTCCAAATGACTCACCATCGCTGCCAAATTTTTGCCCCCCCAGTGGAGGGTTATGAAACACGTATGTAACATAGCAGCGATGGCGAGGCATTGTAGCATCTGTGACCAGAGAGTATGCGCTTGACCGCGCGAGTGTTGCGAGCGGTTCTCAGTCTGTCAGTCAGTCGTTGCGAGTCTGTAGCTCTGTCTAGTTGAGAGCAGTACTCTGTCAGTAGTCGTCGCGTGCAGTACGCTAGTAGTCGTCATGCAGAGCAGTCGGTCAGTAGTAGAATCCCAGTGCGGTTGTGTGATGTAGGCGGTCGGCAACACTGGTCAAGATGCTGAATGAGGTATACTGTTAATTAATATAATCATTAGATAATGTAAAAAATTTATTTATTGTGATTATTCTCCAACAAGTGCCCCAATAATAATTTTTATTTCAAAAGCATTTTTTCAAAAAAATTAATTTTTATTGAACTAAAGATTTAATTGCACTTCCCCTTTCATTCCACTTCCGTTAAAGAAAAATTTCAGTAAAATCACAAAAAAAAAGGAATATTATTATTTGCAATGCAGTTCCTCCAAGCCGTGCGCACAAAAAAGAGCAGAAATTTGACATGCAGTTATTCTGAGGTAAGACTTTAACTCTGATTGTTTTACACAGGGCCAAAGACCGATGTTTTGGTTTAATTGAATTTCCTTATCACTGAATGGACTTTAATTTTTTTGAAGGATTTATATTTGAGTCAGATTGCGTATTTCACATTTTTGTTGCCATTGTCAGTACATTTCATTGTGGGCAGGTTATGCTTAGCGCAATGTCCATTAGGATTTCTAAATAATATTGTCATTTCATTTTAAAATAATTGTGGGCGAGGTTACACTCGGCTCCCATTTGTATTAAGTATTGTCTTTTTTCCTTTTAAAAATCACGGTGGGGAGGTTACACAGTTTTCTGACTAGTTTGATGCGGCCGCCACGAATTCCTCTCCTGAGCCAACTTTTTCATCTCATTGTAGCACCTATGACCTATGACGCCCATTATCTCAAACATGGTTCAAATGACTCTAAGCACTATGGGACTTAACATCTGAGGTCATCAGTCCCCTAGACTTAGAACTACTTAAATCTAACTAACCTGAGGACATCACACGCATCCATGCCCCAGGCAGGATTCGAACCTGCGACCGTAGCAGCAGCGCGGTTCGAGACTGTAGCGCCTAGAACCGCTCGGCCACAAAGGGCCGGCGTCCATTATTTGCTGGCTGTATTCCAACCTGTGTCTTCCTCTACAGGTTTTATCTCAACAGCTCCCTTGAGTACCATGGAAGTTTTTCCGTGATGTCTTCACAGATATCGTACGATCCTGACGCTTCTTCTTGTCAGTTTTTTCTCTATGTTCCTTTCCTCGACGATTTTGAGGAGAACTTCTAATTCCTTACCACGTAATTTTCAACATTCTTCTGTAGCACCGCATGTCATACGCTGCGATTCTCTTCTGTCCCGGTTTTCCCACGATCTTTGTTTCACTACCACACAATGCTGTCCTCCAAACGTACATTCTCAGAAATTTCTTCCTCAGATTAACCGTAGAAGTGTAGACCAGAGTCAGTCTGACCCTGGACTAACATAGTCGAAACAAGCTTAACTTAAAACTGAACGGCAGGATTAAGAACATTAAAGGCGTCCGGGCGTCAATAGCTGGAGTAATCATACAGAGGCTTTCATCCCATGACCCCTAAGTTAGAGGGTCTAGCGTTAAAAGGTTTTTTGCTTTTCGTATTTAACCAAATATAACATTGATGATGATAATTTATGGCAATGTTTGCCAGCAAGATAAAGAATGCAACCTTTTAACACTAGATTGAGTACTCACGGCAGTTCTCCTTGGCCGTTTTTTGGTACGACTTGAAAAGAGAGAAAAATTAATGAATGATCGCCGATGCGTCGGTTCTCTATTGTGTTCAGGAGACGTACAGATTGATTGCGCGAAAATACTTTCTCAAATGACCTCTTAACCCGGATTGCTTTCACGCAATCAGACTCTTCAATGAAATTACCTAAGGGACCTATTTGAATAATAAAAAAAATTGGAAATGAATGCAAAACAGTGAAATTTTGTAAAAAAAGTTGTCAGATCGGAAATTGAACACATTAATGGTCTCCCAAATACAATCGAGACACCGCGATAGAGAGCGAACCTGCAACAAAGTTCATTTAAACATAAACATTATATGTGGTTAATTTACAGAAAAGAATAAGCATAGATTTTCTGTACAGTGAAGCATCAATATATTCTCAAAGAACAAAGGCGTTAAACTATAAACATTAAAAAATTTACAATGAATAAAAAACTTACATTTTTAATGTTTTTCTCATACATGGAGCAGTCAAACAATCGCTGCTTTTGTATGTGTTATATTTTGTAAAAATTAAATGTCCTGGCGTGCACGTAAGTATTTTTTATCGTCATAAGGTTTACAAAAGCGTTTTTTTTCTCTTGGTGATAACGTGGTTTCTCACACTAAATGAAATATAACTTGTAGCGGTGCTACACAACACGTCATAACAAGTCGGCGACCAAACATCAAAGGTAATGAAGTACATGTTAACATATCGGCGACCAGAAGTACAACTACCTATCAAGACTCTAGAATTTTCCTAACAAATGATAAATTGTTCTTTCTTCTGTTTCGCAGCGTCTTGATATCAAGCGCTGCGACAATGATTTTAAATATCTGCGCCCAGCGAGTCATAGTGTTTAAAAGTACCTTTTAAACGCTGTCCGCGCGTCTTGGTATAGGCGCACGTTATAAATAGATTTCGTTTCTTTACTCTAGCGTTGTCATGCTTAGTATCATTACAAACTACAGCTCGAAGGCTGTCCTTTTCTCATATGCAAAATGTCTTAAATCCAATAATATCACATTTTTCCCATCATCTTTGTTTCACTACCACACAATGCTGTCCTCCAAACGTACATTCTCAGAAATTTCTTCCTCAGATTAACCGTAGAAGTGTAGACCAGAGTCAGTCTGACCCTGGACTAACATAGTCGAAACAAGCTTAACTTAAAACTGAACTGCAGGATTAAGAATATGAAAGGCGTCCGGGCGTCAATAGCTGGAGTAATCATACAGAGGCTTTCATCCCATGACCCCTAAGTTAGAGGGACAAACCTTTTCTATCCTTTTACCTTCAGTTCTTTTTAAACATACAGATATATATCTCCTCTTCCACATATAAGTACATTTTATGTTAAGGATAAGTATAATAGCTGTATTACGTTAAAAAAAGGAAAAAAATAGAGAAAATTAACAGTCTCCGCCTCCACGTGGAAAGTTCAAAAATGGCTCTGAGCACTATGGGAGTTAACTTCTAAGGTCATCAGTCCCCTAGAACTTAGAACTAATTAAACCTAACTAACCTAAGGACATCACACACATCCATGCCCGAGGCGGGATTCGAAGCTGCGAATTCATTTTTCGGCTGGATCCAGGTTCTGTTAACAGCACCATGACGGTTGCATCCGTGTTAGGTGACATCGCGGTGAAGCCACATTGGAAGCGTGTATTTGTCATCGCCATACTGGCGTATCACCCGGCGTGATGGTATGGGGTGTCATTGGTTACACGTTTCGGTCACCTCTTGTTCGCATTGGCGGCACTTTGAACAGTGGATGTTATATTTCAGACGTGTTACGACCCGTGGCTCTACCCTTCATTCGATCCCTGCGAAACCCTACATTTCAGCAGGATAATGCACGACCGCATGTTGCAGGTCCTGTACGGGCCTTTCTGGATGCAGAAAATGTTCGACTGCTGCCCTGGCCAACACATTCTCCAGATCTCTCACCAATTGAAAACGTCTGGTCAATGGTGGCCGAGCAACTGGCTCGTCACAATATGCCAGTCACTACTGTTGATGAACTGTGGTATAGTGTTGAAGCTGCATGGGCAGCTGTACCAGTACACGCCATCCAAGATCAGTTTGACTCAATGCCCAGGCGTATCAAGACCGTTATTACGGCCAGAGGTGGTTGTTCTGGGTACTGATTTCTCAGGATCTATGCACCCAAACTGCGTGAAAATGTAATCACATGTCAGTCCTAGTATAACATATTTGTCCAATGAATACCCGATTATCATCTGCATTTCTTCTTTGTGTAGCAGTTTCAATGGCCAAAGACCAATGGTCTGGCGCAAAACTCAGCTACTTGGATGTTGTCCGGGCAGAACGAAGCTTCTGAATATGTATGGACGTCTCGCAAGATTGAAGTGGTCATCGGTAGTGCCATAGCTGTCGCAAGATGACATAGATGCCTCCGAACAGGTGTGTCACAAGCCAATTTGCTTCAGGTGGTCTCGGAACGGGATCAGCGCCTGGGAAACACGTAATCGCCGCTTGATTTTTTAATTTATATCTGTGTGTGTGTGTGTGTGTGTGTTTGGGTGTGTGTTTTTGTGACAGAGGGAGGGAGAAAAAGAGAGAGAAACGAGAGAGCGAGGAGCATATATGTGTATAAGTCATCGCACTTCTTGTCCTTCTACTCCTCAGAAGCGGGTTGCAAATTTCCATCCTCCCATGTAGGTTACGATTTCCTGTAGTTTTCTTAGATAATTAAAAGCGATTGCTGAGTTTTCTCACTTGAATAGGTCACGGCCAACTGCTCTTTCGGTCTTTGTCCCATCAGATTTTGAATTCCTTCTCCAATAAATTCCTTCTATACGTTATTGAGATCTACTCCAAACGCCGAACAAAGGCGGCGGCACGCTGTGGTTTTGTCCGCAGCTCGTTTTCTAGCGGTAGCGTTGCTACATCTGGAGCCCGGGATCCCGGATTCGATTCCCGACCGGGGTGGGGATTTTCTCTTCGCGTGGACTACTGCGCTGTCATCAGCATGTGAAAGTTGCTGTATTTGGACGGGTTACTCCTGTAACCGAAATATCAGATCTGAAGATGTTTCTAGGGGAACCGAAACCGGTCATATGAATAAACATTTTGGAATCAAGACGGATTATAAGTAACATTGTAAAATCACTGATTGCGGCTATCCAATCAGACATTATGTCTGTTTTTGCAAAATGCTGGGTGTTTGTGTTGTCCTCATCATTCCACCTTCATTGATGAAAGTGGCTAGAATGGACTGTGTACACATTGGAAATGTGTACGGGCGCTGATGACCGCGCAGTAGAGCGCCCCAGAAACAAAACATCATCATCATCATTACCCTGTAGTTCTCGACATCTGAAAACCCTGAAGGCTAAATATAAAATTTTTGCAATAAATAAAGTATAAAGTCAACCAGTTGCGTAAGTTTAATGTAAAAAGCTTGACCAGTTTTCACCGGCCACTAAGGCTATTTTGTACGGATGAAAAGTCACCTATTATGTTTTAAAAACATAAAATAAGCGTTTAAAATACTTAATACTTTACAGCACTGAAATGGAATGCATGGAATGAAACTGGATACTACAAATTATCAGACGTTAAAATTGCAAATATACATGATAAGCTAAGAACCTCAAGCCAACAGCAGAAAATAAGGAATTGGAAATTTCTGGTACGGACTATAGGACTAAACTGCTGAGGTCATCGGTCCCTAGGCTTACGCACTACTTAATCTAACTTAAACTAACTTACGCTAAGGACAACACACACACCCATGCCCGAGGAAGAACTCGAACCTCCGAGGGGAGGGAGCCGTTCAAACCGTCACAACACGGCTGAGACCGCATGGCTACCCCGCGCGGCTAGTCTTTTTTTCCTTTATTGTGTTTCAGATCCCAAACTGGGGCGGGCTGGCAGCATCATATGCGCCGCTCTTCACCCAAAAGACAATAATGATACAACAGAAGACATTTAAATTACAAAGGAGAAAATATGGCGGACAAAATATATAAAAAAAGGGTGAACTTAATGGAAGAGAACAGACAAAAGGGGCGCGACTGTAAAATGGAGATAAAAACCTTAAAAAACTATTGTGCACAAAAAACCTCATACTGGGACAATTAAAAGAACACCAGGCGAAGTGTGGCTGCAGCATAAAAGTATCGATGGACTGCGTAGCACATAACGATCACTGACAGCAACACTATCCACAAGTCCAGCACACAATTAAAATCACAGATCTTGACTCACAGGAGAGCAGCACCAAACACTACACTGACGTAATACACGGAGAGCAATAAGCAAAAGGAATTAAGTCCTACATGGAAAGAGTAAAAGCTGTTACACAGCTACAGCTTGTTAAAAGAGCAGACACTGCAATGAACGTGTGGCAACCAGTTGTGATGCCAGGTAAACGTGTTTAAAATTGTGAGACTTCTACTTGCCAATGCACGCAAGGTGGTTGCCAGACACACAGATGTCAGAAGAAAAATACTTAACACAAGTATGGTTTAATAAACGGAGGGACTGTAACATTTCGGTATTTCATTCGGTTGAGTATCTGTCACGTTACTAGCGCCCGGTAAGTGGTGCGCTCTACACCATGCTGTACCTGCCATCACAACTAGTTGCCACCTGCACGTTCCAGTGTCTGCTCTTTTAGGAAGCTGTACCTGTTGAACAGTTTTTATTGTTTCTATGCCGGATTTGGTTCCATATTTTCTCCTGTCTGTCTTGACCTTCTTAGCTTATGATGTATGTTTACAATTTTAATCTCACGTAATTTGTGTAAGTACCAGTTTTGCTCCATGTACTCCACTTCGGTCTTGTAAAATATTAAGTATTTCAGACGTTTATTTTATTTTATTTTTTTATTGTGTTTAAAATATTACAAGTGACTTTCCTTCTAAAGTAGATATTTTTGTTGTGGTCTTCAGTCCAGAGACTGATTTGATGCTGCTCTCCATGCTACTCTATCCTGTGCAAGCTTCTCCCCGTACCTACTGCAACCTACATCCTTCTGAATCTGTTGAGTGTATTATTTTGCCAATGTTGCAGTCTTTCGACTGAAGACCACACAAATAACAACAAAGACAATCTTTTCAACGTTCTCGTATAATATATACAGCCAACCGGTTACCTAAGTTCATTGTAAAATCTTTGACCAGATTTCAGTACCATGGAAGATATCCTCTCCAGAAGGAAGTCACCTATAAAGTTTTAAGCATATTATAAAATAAGACCACACAAATAACAGCAAAAACAATCTTTTCAACGTTCTCGTATAATATATACAACCAACTGGTTACCTAAGTTCATTGTAAAATCTTTGACCAGATTTCAGTACCACGGAAGATATCCTCTACAGTGAATAATCAACGAAAGGATAACGTTCTACGAGTCTGGGCGTGAAATGTCAGAAGCTTGAACGTGGTAGGGAAACTAGAAAATCTGAAAAGGGAAATGCAAAGTCTCAAACTAGATATAGTAGGGGTCAGTGAAGTGAAGTGGAAGGAAGACAAGGATTTCTGGTCAGATGAGTATCGGGTAATATCAACAGCAGCAGAAAATGGTATAACAGGTGTAGGACTCGTTATGAATAGGAAGGTAGGGCAGAGGGTGTGTTACTGTGAACAGTTCAGTGACCGAGTTGTTCTAATCAGAATCGACAGCAGACCAACACCGACAACGATAGTTCAGGTATACATGCCGACGTCGCAAGCTGAAGATGAACAGATAGAGAAAGTGTATGAGGATATTGAAAGGGTAATGCAGTATGTAAACTGGGACGAAAATCTAATAGCCATGGGCAAATGCAATGCAGTTGTAGGGGAAGGAGTAGAAGAAAAGGTTACAGGAGAATATGGGCTTGGGACAAGGAATGAAAGAGGAGAAAGACTAATTAAGTTCTGTAACAAGTTTCAGCTAGTAATAGCGAATACCCTGTTCAAGAATCACAAGAGGAGGAGGTATTCTTGGAAAAGGCCGGGAGATACGGGAAGATTTCAATTAGATTACATCATAGTCAGACAGAGATTCCGAAATCAAATACTGGATTGTAAGGCGTACCCAGGAGCAGATATAGACTCAGATCACAATATAGTAGTGATGAAGAGTAGGCTGAAGTTCAAGACATTAGTCAGGAAGAATCAATACGCAAAGAAGTGGGATACGGAAGTACTAAAGAATGACAAGATACGTTTGAAGTTCTCTAACGCTATAGATACAGCAATAAGGAATAGCGCAGTAGACAGTACAGTTGAAGAGGAATGGACATCTCTAAAAAGGGCCATCACAGAAGTTGGAAAGGAAAACATAGGTACAACGAAGGTAGCTGCGAAGAAACCATGGGTAACAGAAGAAATACTTCAGTTGATTGATGGAAGGAGGAAATACAAACATGTTCCGGGAAAATCAGGAATACAGAAATACGAGTCGCTGACGAATGAAATAAATAGGAAGTGCAGGGAAGCTAAGACGAAATGGCTGCAGGAAAAATGTGAAGACATCGAAAAAGATATGATTGTCGGAAGAACAGACTCAGCATGCAGGAAAGTCAAAACAACCTTTGGTGACATTAAAAGCAACGGTGGTAACATTAACAGTGCAACGGGAATTCCACTGTTAAATGCAGAGGAGAGAGCAGATAGGTGGAAAGAATACATTGAAAGCCTCTATGAGGGTGAAGATTTGTCTGATGTGATAGAAGAAGAAACAGGAGTCGATTTAGAAGAGATAGGGGATCCAGTATTAGAATCGGAATTTAAAAGAGCTTTGGAGGACTTACGGTCAAATAAGGCAGAAGGGATAGATAACATTCCATCAGAATTGGGGGAAGTGGCAATAAAACGACTATTCACGTTGGTGTGTAGAATATATGAGTCTGGCGACATACCATCTGACTTTCGGAAAAGCATCATCCACACAATTCCGAAGACGGCAAGAGCTGACAAGTGCGAGAATTATCGCACAATCAGCTGAACAACTCATGAATCGAAGCTGCTTACAAGAATAATATACAGAAGAATGGAAAACAAAATTGAGAATGCGCTAGGTGACAATCAGTTTGGCTTTAGGAAAAGTAAAGGGACGAGAGAGGCAATTCTGACGTTACGGCTAATAATGGAAGCAAGGCTAAAGAAAAATCAAGACACTTTCATAGGATTTGTCGACCTGGAAAAAGCGTTCGACAATATAAAATGGTGCAAGCTGTTCGAGATTCTGAAAAAAGTAGGGGTAAGCTATAGGGAGAGACGGGTCATCTACAATATGTACAACAACCAAGAGGGAATAATAAGAGTGGACGATCAAGAACGAAGTGCTCGTATTAAGAAGGGTGTAAGACAAGGCTGTAGCCTTTCGCCCCTACTCTTCAATCTGTACATCGAGGAAGCAATGATGGAAATAAAAGAAAGGTTTAGGAGTGGAATTAAAATACAAGATGAAAGGATATCAATGATACGATTCGCTGATGACATTGCAATCCTGAGTGAAAGTGAAGAAGAATTAAATGATCTGCTGAACGGAATGGACAGTCTAATGAGTACACAGTATGATTTGAGAGTAAATCGGAGAAAGACGAAAGTAGTGAGAAGTAGTAGAAATGAGAACAGCGAGAAACTTAACATCAGGATTGATGGTCACGAAGTCAATGAAGTTGAGGAATTCTGCTACCTAGGCAGTAAAATAACCAATGACGGACGGAGCAAGGAGGACATCAAAAGCAGACTCGCTATGGCAAAAAAGGCATTTCTGGCCAAGAGAAGTCTACTAATATCAAATACCGGCCTTAAATTGAGGAAGAAATTTCTGAGGATGTACGTCTGGAGTACAGCATTGTATGGTAGTGAAACATGGACTGTGGGAAAACCGGAACAGAAGAGAATCGAAGCATTTGAGATGTGGTGCTATAGGCGAATGTTGAAAATTTGGTGGACTGATAAGGTAAGGAATGAGGAGATTCTACGCAGAATCGTAGAGGAAAGGAATATGTGGAAAACACTGATAAGGAGAAGGGACAGGATGATAGGACATCTGCTAAGACATGAGGGAATGACTTCCATGGTACTAGAGGGAGCTGTAGAGGACAAAAACTGTAGAGGAAGACAGAGATTGGAATACGTCAAGCAAATAATTGAGGACGTAGGTTGCAAGTGCTACTCTGAGATGAAGAGGTCAGCACAGGAAAGGAAATCGTGGCGCGCCGCATCAAACCAGTCAGTAGACTGATGACCAAAAAAAATAAATAAATAAATAAAAAAATAAACGTCTAAAATACGCAATACTTTGCGACAATGAAGTGGAATACATAGATTAAAACTGTTATTTACATAAATTACATGACGTTAAATTGTAAACGTACATGTTGAGGTAAGGAGATCGAGTCAGACAGTAGAAAGGGTGGAATAATCAGACATTAGAAAGAGTGAATAAAGTCCTCCGTGGAAAAAGCAAATATTGTCATATGGCTACAGCTTGTTAAAAGAGCAGGCATTGGATGGTACGTTTGGCAACTGATTGCAACGTCAGGTAAACGTGCTGTAGAACGCGTCACTTAGTGGGCGCTAATAGCGTAATACGCGCTCAACTTCTGAAATACACAACAGTTACGTAATACGTAATATGACATATATTTAGATGTTTTAAACAAAGTAAATTGTATGTAGTATAAAAGAAGGAGGTATAAAAGATACAAAAAAATAACTTTTATAATAATGACTACTACAATATGTGGCGTAAAATGAATAACATACACGCTGAGAGGAAAGAACATATTGTAGAAGGATTTTTATCAAAGGGGGAAATGTGCTTCATATAACCTGCGAACAGAATGTTGTACACATTGCCGCCTGGCGGGCTAACAGTAAGGAAGAACAGAGTCAGTAAAGCAAAGGGAGGAACCTTTCCGAAATGGAAGTGAACGGAAACATAAGGGAAAGAGTGATACAGTTAATAACAATGGCTTAAAGGCGTTGAAGAAGCTTGTAATGGCACTTGGTAGATGTTTCCAAAGAGGTATACGCAAGATAAAAAAGGAAGCGATACGCTGCAGCAGAGATGCTGTTAGCTGAGAGAAATGTAACTGCCACCTTTCTTTTTAGTCAGCATAAAGAGAGGAGTCTGTGTTGTGTCTTGACAAGTCAGTTTTGTTAATAATATTGGATTTCCGGTTAATACAAATAACGTGAAATAAATTACAATGCCCGTTTATTTGCTTGATAAACAGTTCATCTCACCACATCGAAATACGAGTTTCTTTCATTAGGCGACATGGTCAACAATTAGCAACTTCTATGGTGGCTGTATTCGAGACGACCATCACAGCAGAAAAAAGAGGTAAAGTTTCCCACTGAGGAGAAAATATAACTAAGAACATTTACTATTAAATTTCCTAGAAAGGATTATTGAAAGTCAGATTGGGTTGCGCTAAAAAAAAAAAAAAATGCTTGTCAGTTTAGTGATGAAGTGAAGAGAGAGAAATGTCTGAGTACGTTCAGTTTTGCTGAGCTGTTTGAAAGTCAAATAACGTAGAGGTTTTCCAGCACTGTCATTCATAAATTTTTCTAAGGGGATGTTTCTTATCGCCGTACAGCGAGCGCCAATACTGCCAGCTAAATAAAAGATTCTAACTACTGAAGGCACTAACTACTGATAGGCATAGTTAGCAAATGAAAGATTTTGAAGGAGAACAAACAATTTATTTACCTTAATAGTGTTCAAAAGTCATTATATATACAGGTGAGTCACCTAACATTACCGCTGGATATATTTCGTAAACCACATCAAATACTGACGAATCGATTCCACAGACCGAACGTGAGGAGAGGGGCTAGTGTAATTGGTTATTACAAACCATAAAAAAATGCACGGAAGTATGTTTTTTAACACAAACCTACGTTTTTTTTTAAATGGAACCCCGTTAGTTTTGTTAGCACATCTGAACATATAAACAAATACGTAACCAGTGCCGTTTGTTGCATTGTAAAATGTTAATTACATCCGGAGATATTGTAACCTAAAGTTGACGCTTGAGTACCACTCCTCCGCTGTTCGATAGTGTGTATCGAATTACGTAGGGATCCAAAGGGAACGGTGATGGTCCTTAGGTACAGAAGAGACTGGAACAGCACATTACGTCCACATGCTAACACATTTTTATTGGTCTTTTTCACTAACGCACATGTACATTACCATGAAGGGTGAGGTACACGTACACACGTGGTTTCCGTTTTCAATTACGGACTGGAATAGAGTGTGTCCCGACATGTCAGGCCAATAGATGTTCAATGTGGTGGCCATCAATTGCTGCACACAATTGCAATCTCTGGCGTAATGAATGTCGTACACGCCGCAGTACATCTGGTGTAATGTCGCCGCAGGCTGCCACAATACGTTGTTTCATATCCTCTGGGGTTGTAGGCACATCACGGTACACATTTTCCTTTAACGTACCCCACAGAAAGAAGTCCAGAGGTGTAAGATCAGGAGAACGGGCTGGCCAATTTATGCGTCCTCCACGTCCTATGAAACGCCCGTCGAACATCCTGTCAGGGGTCACCCTAGTGTTAATTGCGGAATGTACAGGTGCACCATCATGCTGATACCACATACGTCGACGCGTTTCCAGTGGGACATTTTCGAGCAACGTTGGCAGATCATTCTGTAGAAACGCGATGTATGTTGCAGCTGTTTGGGCCCCTGCAATGAAGTGAGGACAATGTTTCAAGCGTCAACTTTAGGTTACAATATCTCCGGATGTAATTAACATTTTACAATGCAACAAACGGCACTGATTACGTATTTGTTTATATGTTCAGATGTGCTAACAAAACTAACGTGGTTCCGTTTAAAAAACGTAGGTTTGTGTTAAAAAACATACTTCCGTGCATTTTTTTATGGTTTGTATTAAACAATTACACTAGCCCCTCTCCTCACGTTCGGTCTGTGGAATCGGTTCGTCAGTATTTGATGTGGTTTACGAAATATATCCAGCGGTAACGTTAGGTGACTCACCCTGTACATCAGTTCATGACATCCAATCTTACAAATTTCATTTTTCTGACGGACACACGTCCAGGTCATCCGCTCTCAAAACTCTGCCATCTCTCTCCCCATTGGAACCGCGCGAGAGCTACGGTCGCAGGTTCGAATCCTGCCGCGGGCATGGATATGTGTGATGTCCTTAGGTTAGTTAGGTTTAAGTAGTTCTAAGTTCTAGGGGACTGATGACCTCAGAAGTTAAGCCCCTTAGTGCTCAGAGCCATTTGAACCATTTGATCTCTCCCCACATCTACCACTGCTGGCGGGTCACCCCCAATTGCGCAACGCTACGCTCTGTTCACATCCAACTGCCGAACACTACATTAGCGAATATTCCAACAACGCCAACCAGCCACAGACTGCACACAGCACAGTCAGTAGTTTTCATACAGAGCGCTACGTGGCGTTACCAACATAAAAACCTAAACAGCATACTTACGAATGTTGATGAATATCCGTAATAGTTAATAGTAGTAAAAAAAAAATGGCTCTGAGCACTATGGGACTCAACTGCTGTGGTCATCAGTCCCCTAGAACTTAGAACTACTTAAACCTAACTAACCTAAGGACATCACACACATCCATGCCCGAGGCAGGATTCGAACCTGCGACCGTAGCAGGCACACGGTTCCTGACTGCGCGCCTAGAACCGCGAGACCACCGCGGCCGGCTAATAGTAGTAGCTCCCAGGTGAATATAAGTTCAAGGCAGTGATTAGCGTGGCGCCTTTATCGACAGCGTTTCGGTCAGAGTAAGAGCTGGTGCCTAGGCTAGAAGCGGCTGAGCTGAGCGCGCGAGGTGCAGCGGCGGGTGAAGATGAGCGCCGCTGCGGCCTCAGTCATTGCCCCCATCCGTCAGCAGGCCAGCGTGTGTAGCCCAGGCTGAGCCCGAGTCGACCCCAGGCAGGCAGTCCCGCATCTCCCCGCTAGGAGCGCACGACCCGCAGCGTCCCGTTCAGGGCTCGCCACGGCGCTGATCCATCGCGCTCGCCTCCTAGTCCTCCGTGACGGACAGTCGCCACTGAGATGGCGATCGCCGGCAGCCGGCGTCCTCGGGGCCCAGTAGCTCAGCTCTCCCACGGTCGGCAGGCCCGGCCGTCGCTCTAGCGTCGAGCGACAGCCTGCTCCATGACACATGACCATCTCGAATGGGCACCGAGTCGTGACAGATCTGCGCTCATCTCTGACATGTGGTAACCAAAGTGCACTCGTTCACAGTTTCTTACGCTGAGACAGTACAATCAGTCTCATAAAAAATGCTTAGCTCCCCTGAATGTTCTTGATAGCAAGAAAGGAAATAGGAGTAATGAGCACAATTACAGACCCATATCGCTAACGTCGATTTGCAGTACGATTTTGGAACGTATAATGTGTTCGAAGAAAACGATGTATTGACAAACAAACAACAAGACCTCAGAAAATATCGTTCTTGTGAAAGTAATGAGTTCTATTGATACGGGATGTCAAATTGATCACATTTTTTAGATTTCCAGAAGTCTTTTGACACCATACCTCACAAACGACTTCTAATCAAATTTGCTTGGCTATGGACTATTGTCTCACTTGTGCATCTAAACTCGTGACTTCCTGTCACAAAGGTCACAGTTCGCAGTAACTGTCGGAAAGTAAAACAGAAGTAATATCTGACGTTCCACAAGGAAGTATTACAGACCCTCTGCTGTTCCTAACCTACGATTTAGGAGACGATATGAGTAGCACTCCTAGATTGTTTGCAGATGATGCTCTCGTTTACCATTTTATAAAGTGATCAAGTGATCAAAGTAAGATGCAAACCGATTTACACAAGATACCTACATGGCGCGAAAATTGACAACAAACTCTAAATCATAAAAAGTGTGAAGTCATCCACATGAGTGCCAAAAAGAATCCTCTAAACTTCGTATACAAGATAAATTACACAAATACAAAGGCTGTAAAGGGCTTAAATTGGAGTCGTCACATAATGTTTTCCTTAATGCAAACCAAATACTACGATCTATTGCCAACTGATCTACTAAAGAGACTGCTTAACTACGCTTGTTCGACCTCTTCTGAAGTATTGCTGTGCGATGTGGAATCGGCATCAGATAGGATAGACGGAGGACACCGAAAAAGTTAAAAGGAAGTCAGCTCGTTTTGTACTATCGCGAAATAGAAGAAAGGGCGCCACGGACATGGTATGTGAATAGTGGTAGCAATCATTAAAATAAAGGCGTTTCTCGTTAAGGCAGGATCTTCTCGTGAAATTTCAATAACTTTCTTCTCATATGTTGTTGGCACCACCAACATAGTGGGGGACGATCATCATAATAATACACTCCTGGAAATGGAAAAAAGAACACATTGACACCGGTGTGTCAGACCCACCATACTTGCTCCGGACACTGCGAAAGGGCTGTACAAGCAATGATCACAGGCACGGCACAGCGGACACACCAACCGCGGTGTTGGCCGTCGAATGGCGCTAGCTGCGCAGCATTTGTGCACCGCCGCCGTCAGTGTCAGCCAGTTTGCCGTGGCATACGGAGCTCCATCGCAGTCTTTAACACTGGTAGCATGCCGCGACTTCGTGGACGTGAACCGTATGTGCAGTTGACGGACTTTGAGCGAGGGCGTATAGTGGGCATGCGGGAGGCCGGGTGGACGTACCGCCGAATTGCTCAACACGTGGGGCGTGAGGTCTCCACAGTACATCGATGTTGTCGCCAGTGGTCGGCGGAAGGTGCACGTGCCCGTCGACCTGGGACCGGACCGCAGCGACGCACGGATGCACGCCAAGACCGTAGGATCCTACGCAGTGCCGTAGGGGACCGCACCGCCACTTCCCAGCAAATTAGGGACACTGTTGCTCATGGGGTATCGGCGAGGACCATTCGCAACCGTCTCCATGAAGCTGGGCTACGGTCCCGCACACCGTTAGGCCGTCTTCCGCTCACGCCCCAACATCGTGCAGCCCGCCTCCAGTGGTGTCGCGACAGGCGTGAATGGAGGGACGAATGGAGACGTGTCGTCTTCAGCGATGAGAGTCGCTTCTGCCTTGGTGCCAATGATGGTCGTATGCGTGTTTGGCGCCGTGCAGGTGAGCGCCACAATCAGGACTGCATACGACCGAGGCACACAGGGCCAACACCCGGCATCATGGTGTGGGGAGCGATCTCCTACACTGGCCGTACACCACTAGTGATCGTCGAGGGGACACTGAATAGTGCACGGTACATCCAAACCGTCATCGAACCCATCGTTCTACCATTCCTAGACCGGCAAGGGAACTTGCTGTTCCAACAGGACAATGCACGTCCGAATGTATCCCGTGCCACCCAACGTGCTCTAGAAGGTGTAAGTCAACTACCCTGGCCAGCAAGATCTCCGGATCTGTCCCCCATTGAGCATGTTTGGGACTGGATGAAGCGTCGTCTCACGCGGTCTGCACGTCCAGCACGAACGCTGGTCCAACTGAGGCGCCAGGTGGAAATGGCATGGCAAGCCGTTCCACAGGACTACATCCAGCATCTCTACGATCGTCTCCATGGGAGAATAGCAGCCTGCATTGCTGCGAAAGGTGGATATACACTGTACTAGTGCCGACATTGTGCATGCTCTGTTGCCTGTGTCTATGTGCCTGTGGTTCTGTCAGTGTGATCATGTGATGTATCTGACCCCAGGAATGTGTCAATAAAGTTTCCCCTTCCTGGGACAATGAATTCACGGTGTTCTTATTTCAATTTCCAGCAGTGTATAAGAGGGATCAGACCTCGCAAAGAAAGATTTAACTGTTCGTTTTTCCCTTGTGCTGTTCGAGAGTGGAACGCTGAAGAAGAAGCTTAAAAGGTATTTAATTGTGAACTGCAGAGTTGTTATGTAGATGTAGACGTAGATGCAGAACAGACAATAAGACGGTGGAGACTGTTTGTGTATGTAGGCTTCAAGCGGAAAGTTGGCTGTGAACGAGAGCTTGTAGTTGTTCTATTTTTTCCAACTTTTAGCGTTTCTGCCACATTTTTTGCCCGCATTACATTTTTCTTTTACTTCCGCGTGCTATCTATCGGACAAGAACATGCAGTAATAGTAAAGTAGGTGAGAGTGTGTGCATTGAGTTGTGTGGCAGATGGTTTCAGAACGTGCAAATGCGCCTGCTAGCGGTGTCTTTATCAAACTAGTGTACTGGTTAGACAGCCGGGAATCACACACTGAGCGTGGCGCGAAGCAGTACAAAGTTGTTAGTTAATATTTGTTCTTTGAACACTGAGATGCTCCTCCAGCTACACCTGAGACGTTAGTTGCATTGATAGAAGGTTAATAATAATTTCATAAAATCATTAACTAAAGTGAAAACCAAATGAGACTTAGTCGTTATTGGTGGAAAGCGATGGATCAATAAAAGGCGCGCACTGTATAAGAAGGCGCAAAACTGCTACTGTAATTCACTACTAGTCATCTACCGGGTACGATCGAGGAAACACACGTCGGGCTGATCGAGTGGAATACGAAGCCGGTAATTAGTCGTTGCAGTTATCAGAGCCTCGGAAACGTTTGTATGTAACAGCTCACTATAAGTTTTATATCAGGCATGAACAAATGCAACGCGCGCTTTGGACAGCATAGTGTAACGAGTTTCCAAAAATCATTTGTCGTGTTGAACGGTGCCTTGGTGAACGATCGTGTGAAGTTCCGAACATCTTGCAATACTGTGAATCATTAGACTGTGTCGTATTGCGGTGCTCCGAACATAATGAGCTTCCGCGGGATTTGATTTAATGAATGAACATCATCGAGGTTTTACTTGATCTTCTTGATTACCGCTGTGCGTTCACGAATGTTTTGATAACTTTATTTCCTTGCTCTGGATTATCTCTCTCAATGCCACCTGAATTTAGCTCAGCCTGTTGTTTTCACGTCGAATCCTGCGCCTGTCCTATATGCTAAATTCAAGTGGCAGTGAGGGAGAAAATCCAGTGCAACGAAATAAAGTTATCAAAACTTGGGGTGCTACTTGATTTCTATTCGTTAACGTTTAGCGGTAATCAAGAAATGCAAGTAAGAGCCCGATTATGTTCATTCATTAAATCAAATCCCGTGGAAGCTCATTATGTTCGGAGCACCATAATGCGACACAACCTAATGATTCACAGAAGAAGCAAAACGGGATGAAATCTGCGAGAGAACTTCACAAGACGCGCGGTAAGCAAACCAAAGTATGTGTTGCAGCACTGATAGAACATGGTATTTCTGTAATATGGGTAGAACGTTTTACGACACCCGTTGTACCGGATAGATAGGCGAACTTTATAATAATAATCCACAGTCACGATTCGTCAATTAATTTTTTAAACATTACAAACAGTCACATTTTAACGTAACGTAAAACCTACATCTACATCTACATGGTTACTCTGCAATTCACACTTAAGTGCGTGACAGAGGGTTCATCGAACCATTTTCATACTACTTCTCTACCACTCCACTCTCGAATGGCGCATGGGAAAAAGGAACACCTAAATACTTCCGTTCGAGCTCTGATTTATCTTATTTTATTATGATGATCATTTCTCCCTACCTTGGTGAGTGTCAACAAAATATTTTGGCATTCGGAAGAGGAAGTTGGTGACTGAAGTTTCGTAAATAGATCTCCCCGCCTTTGTCTCAGTGACTGCCACCCCACGTCCTGTATTATATCAGTGACACTCTCACCCCTATTGCGCGATAACACGATATGAGCTGTCCTTCTTAACAAAGCGCAGTCTTTGTTTCGCCTTCCTCACAATATTATCTATGTGGTATTTCCGATTTAAGTTGCTCGTAATTGTAATTCCTAGGTATTTAGTCGAATTGACAGCCCTTAGATTTGTATGATTTATCGTATACCCAAAAATTTTTCGGATTTCTCTTGGTACCCATGTGGATGGCCTCGCACTTTTCTTTGTTTAGTGCCAATTCCCACTTTTCGCACGATACAGAAATTCTCTCCAGATCATTTTGTAATTGGAATTGATCGTCTGATGATTTTAGTAGACGGTGAATTACAGCGTCATCTGCAAACAATCTAAGGGGATTGCTCAGATTATCACCTAGATCATTTACGTAAATCGGGAACAGCAGAGGGCATATGACACTACCTTGCAGAACGCCAGATATCACTTCTGTTCTACTCGATGATTTACTGTCTATCACTACGAACTGCGATCTCTCAGAGGAAATCACGAATCCGGTCACACAACTCAGACTATACTCCATATGCACGCAATTTGATTAATAGTCGCTTGTGAGGAACGGTATCACAAGCCTTTTGGAAATCTAGGAATATGGAATCGATCTGAGATCCCATGTCGACAGCACTCATGACTTCATGGAAATAAAGAGCTAGCTGTGTTGCACAAGAACGATATTTTCTGAATCAGTGTTGGTTATGTATCAATAAGTCATTTTCTTCAAGGTGATTCATAATGTTCGAGTACAGTATAAGCTCCAAAATCCTGCTGCAAATTGTACCTAGTAACAAATGTTTGTCTACGTACCGGTACAACTCATAAAATGGAGCAAATTTCTAACAGAAATATAAATGTGTATTATCAAAAGACAATAGGTCAATCCGTCTTTTTGATAGTTGAATTTTACTCTACTTTCCTTACCCTAGAAGTCACATTGTTGTCCTGAGCTGTGGGTAAGTTTGTGATAATTAGTATTACTGTATTCTTAATACGTCATTGCACGTTAAAACTTTATTGTCATCAAAGTTAAAGGTTATTGAATTCGATATATGTGTAAATTAAATTTGCATGTACGTATTTGTATAAGGTTATGCTACAAAAATTGCTAAAATTGTCAGAAAAGCTGCCTACTTTTATGGTATTCTCTTAGTACTAGATTTAAGGGGTGGATAATCCGATAATAATACTACTTTGCCTACCGTGTACAAAGTACTAATCGTGTATGAGGTAGAACTGAAAATACTGTTATTATTATTCGTATTGCTTACAGGATCATTTTAAACTTTTATACATGAACTTTAAATACATAACATAAAACAAAGAAAGACATCAAAGTTTTATAGCGAATATCTAGATCTCGGAACGAGTCCACAGAGCTTCGTGGCAACAATGTCCAACAGGAAATTTCCGTAGAAATTTCGGTCAAGTGTTACATTACACAGCAGCCTCACAATCGAACGCCTGGTTGTCTATCCTTTCACACAAAGACGCGCCAGACCTTTCATGCTCTGTACGAAATCGATACAGATTTCCTGGGAACATAAAATCCATTCACACGTTGTTAGCTCAGTAATAAGGGGATAATTTGCTGGAAGAAACGTCTGCCAAATCCCTTTCAATTTTTCGCACACATTATATACAACAGGCACATCTTGCTTTCGTGAGGGTGGTTTTCTGGATTTTAGTCTGCTTGAAGGTATGGTATGTAGCTGAGTGTACAGAAGTGATTTCTGATGAGAATTTCATTTTTGGAACGCGCTTACAGCTGCTTCTTCTCGTCTAATTTATGGTAGTGTAATGTTGCATAATAGAGGCAGCCATGGAGGTGGTGTTGATTTAGGAGTGTTGTTCACCGGCTGGCGTCCCCTGAGCAACGGTGAATCACTTGATGATAATTCCAAATTGGTGCTGCAACAACACAGCAAAATGGCCACTACAACACCCTCCCCCCCCCCCCCCCCCCACCGCCCAAAGAAAAAAAAAAAACTACAACAGTTCTACACGCAGCACCTATATGAATGGGTGGATGGGATATACGAATTTTTAAATGGAAGACAAATGAGGCGGACGAAATAATGAACAAACAGACTGAATTAAAATGAAATGCTTCTTGCTTTGTTTAAAGAGCTCATATGAGCCAGTACATCTGTCAGTTGGTGGCCGTAGCACGACGCAGCGCACTTCACGCTGTTAACGACGATGACAACGCCTGTTGCTGTATTCAGTACCAAGTAGTGTTTTTAGACCAATTATTTAAAACAGCTTTTTTTTAGAAATATTTCAAAACCACTTTTTTTTAAATTGTAGGACGATTTCAAAAACACTTTTAGGCGCTTTAGTAATATTTTTAAAACAAATTTCATGCATTTTACAATGATTTTTGAGAACACACAAGAACTTAGGGCTGTCAAACTATTTGAAAGTGGTATAAGAACTACATAAAATTTCTGTGCAATCGTTACTATTCGATTTCGGGTATTACACCAAAAATGGCGTTACTGAAAATTAGTGCTAGGACGACAGCGCTCAAGAAGATATAATAAGCGCAGATGAGTCCTGCCAAATTATTCCGCTAACTGATTAAGTGTATAGTAGGCGCTTACGATAAGTACACAGGATGTTCAAACAGTTGCAAATAGCTCAAAAGAAACAAATGTAATTTCATTCCCCATTTCAGAACTACTCAAGTATGTTATGAACGGTGTAATGAACAGTTGTAATTTGAATCCTACTTAGCGCGGCTCCCCTCCCCCCCCCCCCCTCCCCCGTAGGAGTTTCGAATCTTCTGTGTGCTTGTGTGCGTTGTCCTTAGCGTAGCGTAAGTTCGTTTGTTAGATTAAGTAGTGTAGTTTGTAAACCTAGGGACCGATGACCTTGACCTCAGTAGTTTGGTCCACATACTAAAAATTTCCAAAAAAATTCCAAATTAGAATCTACAATGTGCCAAATACTGTTTATCTAATTGAAAATTCGCATTTTATCTTTTGAATAACGATGCGTTTTTAACGGTCGCAAAGAACGACGTCTGGTCCATGAGGCACTTAGGTCACCGCCACCGCAGCAACCCACGCTACTGTATGAAGGCGTCGTAAGTACGTGCTTGCCCTTCTATCACTTGCTTAACTTTCTTAGCCCAAGAAAGTCGTCACACATACGAATTCAGCATCGTCGGGTCCGCGATCGGTGTGAAGCAACTATTTAGTGGCTCTTAGGTCTATGGGTAGCCTCTCCTACTAGTAACCAAAAACCCCCTGAGTTCCGGGTTTGAACCTAGCCACTGATTAAATTTCGAATACAAATTATCAGCAATGGCGATCGAAGACTTCCAGCATATGAAGTCACCCTCAATCTGCAAACGACATTGTCAAATAGAGCGGAGGAGTGGAGAGAGGTTCAGAGCACTCTTTTGCCTTTGCGGTGGGAAACTGCCATTAAAAGGCGGATGAATCAACAATGATCAATGGCATGAGAATGTCGAAGGCAATGGAAACCACTGCTTTAAAGATACATAATGTGTATCCACAAGACATGTCTCCTGTAATTGAAAAAGTGTCCTGATCTCTCCACTGGCAAAAGATATCGGACTAGTTCCTCATTTGGACCTCCAGGAGGGGATTTCCAAGGGGGACGTGAACATTAGAAAAGGAATGAATACCCAACGATAGGGTAACTTTCTACGAATGTCAGAAGTTTGAACGTGCTATGGAAGCTATGTAATCTGGAAAGGAAAATGCTAACGATTAGTCTACATATTGTGGGGGTCAGTGAATTGAAAGGAAGGAAGCCAAGGATTTCTGGTCGTATGACTGTATGGTAATATTAATAGCACCAGAAACTGAAAACGGGAGTAGGATTCGTTGGAATAGGAACGTAGGGCAAGGAGTGAATTACTGTGAATAGTTCAATGATAGATTTTTTCATCATCAGAATCGACAGCAAATCAACATCTAGAACAATAGTTTAGGTATACACGCCAACGTCGCAGGCTCAAGATGAAGAGACAGAGAAAGCACTTGCAGATATTGAAAGGTTAATTTAGTACGTAAAAGGAGATGATAACCTAATAGCCATGGAGGGCTGGAATGCGGTTGTATTGTGAGGAGTACAAGAGAGTGTTGCGGGAGAATTCGAGGTTGCTAATAGTAAAGAGAAAGGAAAAGGACTAATTTTCTGGAATAAATTGCAGCTAGAAATAGTGAATACTCTGTTTAAGAATCACAAAAGGAGTTGATACACTCGGAAAAGGTGGTGGGATACGGGAAGATTTCGGTTTCATTATCTCCTGGTTAAGCATAGATTCCGAAATCAGATACCGGATTGTAGCGCGTATGCAGGGGCATATATAGAATCAGATCACAATTTAGTAACGACGAAGAGCAACCTGAAGTTTAAGAGACTTGTCAGGATGAATCAATGAGCAAAGAAGTGGGCTACGGAAGTACTATCGAATGAAGAGCAACGCTTGAAGTTCTCTGAGGCTGTACATACTGCGACAATGAGGCGCTTCGTAGGCAGTTCAACTGAAGTGGCATGGGCATCTCTAGAAAGGGCGGTCACAGAAGTTTGAAAGAAAACATACATACAAGGAAAATAACCGAGAAGGATCTACGAGTAACTGGAAGAAATACTTCAGCTGATCCACAAAAAAAGAATAAAAAAGGAAGTACAAAAATGTTCAACCAAATTCAGGAATACGGAAACACAAGTCACTTAGCAATGACAGGAATTGGAGGGAAGCTAAGGCAAAATGACTGCGTGATAAATGAGAGGAAAATGAAAAAGAAATGATTACGGAAGGACTGACCCAGGATATAGAAAAGTCAAAGGCTGTAACACTAATAGTGCAGTGGAAATTCCATTGTTAAATGCAGAGAAGAGAGCGGAAAGATGGGAAGAACACATTGAAGGCCTCTGTGAGTGGAGGACTTACATGATTACGTGACAGAAGAAGAAGCAGGACTCAATGGGGAAGAAATAGGAGATGCTGTACTAGAATCAGAATTTAAAAGAGCTTTGAAAGACTTAAGATTAAATAAGGCAGAAGGGATAGATAACGTTCCACTGGAATTTCTAAAATCGTTGGGAGAAGTGGCAGCAAAACGACTTTTCACATTCGTGTGTAGACTGCATGAGTCTGTCGACATACCATCAGACTTTCGGAAAAACATCATCCACAAATTCCCAAGACAGCAGGAGCTGGCACGTGCGACAATTATCGCACAATCAGTTAACAGCTCATGCAGCCAAGTTGATGACAAGAATAACACACAGAAGAATGGAAAAGAAAATTGAGGATCTGTTAAGCCATCAAGCAATAACTTCCATGGCACTGGAGGGAGTTGTACTCAGGTGATTGATGACTCGAGAAAAAATATATACTAAATGAAAACCAGCTTTTCCAATCACCTGCATATCTCCTAACGAGCTTATTCGGTGTCAGATCGGTGTCAACGTTGTAAACCATTATCGGGAGTCCACCATTAGAGAAATTTAGCTTTCGTAACAGGTATTTTTTGTTTACGGTTCTCACTGGTTGTTCTTTATCACCGAAAATTGTATTTGTTACATTACAATTTTTACTCTATAACAATTACCATCTTACACCTTTTATAAAGTACCTTCATAATGTTTATAATCAACGTTACGGCATGCTGTTACGAGATCCAAGGCCACAGAAAACCTTGTATCTCAATCTGTAATTTATGAAGTAGTTTCCTCTTAAGACAGGTTACAACAGAATTCAATGAGAGCGTTATTTACATCTTTCCCAAACAATGGTTCAAACAGCTAGATGGAGTACTTAAAGAGGTATCAGGGGGAAAAAATAGGCGACCTTCATACCTCTGTACATGTCCCAATCTCTTTTCTCTTACTCTCTTGATCTCTACACGTGATATACGATGGCAGCAGGAAACTGACAAATATAGATTCCTCAAATTTAGATTCTCTAAAATAACAGACTTTCGTCAAAGCTACGTAGCCTTTCTAACAAGTGTTCTCATTTAATGTCCCAGAGCATCTCTGTTAAACATTCACATGGGCTTTACCGACCTGTCACGATACTAGCAGCACGTACTTTCTGTGGTGTCACTGCCAGACACCACACTTACTAGCTGGTAGCCTTTAAATCGGCCGCGGTCCGTTGGTATACGTCGGACCCGCGTGTCGCCACTATCAGTGATTGCAGACCGAGCGCCGCCACACGGCAGGTCTAGAGAGACTTCCTAACACTCGCCCCAGTTGTACAGCCGATTTTGCCAGCGATGGTTCACTGCCTACTTACGTTCTCATTTGCCGAGACGATAGTTTAGCATAGCCTTCAGCTACGTCATTTGCTACGACCTAGCAAGGCGCCAATATCAGTTACTATTGATATTGTGAATCATCTACCGTCAAGAGCGACGTTCATCATTAATGGATTAAAGTATAGTATTAGACCAGCTACGTCCGTTTTTCTAAATTCTAATTTCCTTGTCCTGTTCCAGACCTCACGCCAGCCTTCGTGAGCTAAAACGCGTGCCTTTCGGCCTCCTCTAGTAACCCGGTGTTGGCTCTCCTGCCAACCACAACACTTTCATTATTTGTTGGATTTCTGTAATCAAACTGACTCGGTAAGAACCCCAAAAGCTGGAACTGCGCTCTACAATTGATAGCAACCGGGGACTACGGATTTTCCGCCACAGATACACAGGACTTTCTCAAAGCAATTCCAAAAATTTGAGTGTCCTATTCTCTTTCCTTAATACTGATCATATGCCCTGTGCTTCCTACTAACGAGTTTATGCGTTGGACACATTTCTTTCTCCTTTTTAGTATTACCGTTAAATACCAACAGGATATGGCATGCTCAAGATACTCACCGGTAACTCCAGTCTAATACTGCAAGGTTCTATCTCTTCATTAAAGGCATTACCTTGTATTAGTCCACACTTTATAAAAAGCTGCCATTCGTTACACCAAATAGAAATACAGCCCAAGTCTAAAAGGTTCAAATGTGTGTAAATTTCCAATGGACAAAACTGCTGAGATCTCGATCCCTAGACTTACACACTAGTTAAACTAACTTAGGCTAAGGACAACACACACACCCATGCCCGAGGGAGGACTCGAACCTCCGACGAAGCCCAAATCTGTCGGAATTTCTCTACAGACGTCAAAGAATGAATGCAGACAAGAGCATCGAAAGCCAAAACTTTTACAGTGCTGCCAATACGCTCGGATAAATCGATTAGGCCAATGTGTGTGCGAACATTGGAAGTCCTATTAAGTTTCAGTGGAGCACATTCGATCTCACTTTGATCCCATTGTACATTCCCCTTCCGTTACAACGTACTAAGTGCTGTTGTTGTTCGTGTGGTCAAAAACATCTGTAAGCCATTGCTATTGTGTTGTTCAGTCCACAGACTACTTTGATGACATCTCTGGACGTTAGACTATCCTGTGCAAGCCCAGACGAGGATCCAGACTTCGGTTCTGTTTGTTGCTGTCCCTCCGCCCACCTTTTCCCTCCCCCTCCCCCATCCCACCCAGAAATATTACTTGCGGACACCCACGCTTCTAACGTTCCATATGTGAATATAATATATATAATATAATAATTACAATCCCAAAGAAAGCAGGCGTTGACAGATGTGAAAATTACCATACTATCAGTTTAATAAATCACGGCTGCAAAATGCTAACACGAATTCTTTACTGACGAATGGAAAAATTGGTAGAAGCCGACCTTGAGGAAGAACAGTTTCGATTCCGTAAAACGTTGGAACACGCGAGGCAATACTGACCCTACGACTTATCTTAGAAGCTAGATTAAGGAAAGGCAAACCTACGTTTCTAGCATTTGTAGACTTAGAGAAGACTTTTGACAATGTTGACCGGAATACTCTCTTTCAAGTTCTGAAGGTGACAGAGGTCAAATGCAGGGAGCGAAAGGCTATTTACAATTTGTACAGAAACCAGATGGCAGTTATAAGAGTCGAGGGGAGTGAAATGGAAGCAGTGGTTGGAAGGGAGTGAGACAGGGTTGTAGCCTATCCCCGATGTTATTCAATCTGTATATTGAGCAAGCAGTAAAGGAAACAAAAGAAAAATTCGGAGTAGGTATGAAAAACCACGGAGAAGAAACAAAAACTTTGAGGTTCGCCGATGACATTGTAATTCTGTCAGAGAGAGCAGAGGACCTGGAAGAGCAGTTGAACGAAATGGACAGTGCCTTGAAAGGAGGATATAAGATCAACGAAAGGAAAACGAGGATAATGGAATGTAGTCGAATTAAATCGGGTGATGCTGAGGGAATTAGATTAAGAAATGAGACGCTTAAAGTAGTAAAGGAGTTTTGCTATTTGGGGAGCAAAATAACTGATTATTGTCAAAGAAGGGAGGAAATAAAATGTAGACTGGCAATGGAAAGAAAAGCGTTTCTGAAGAAGAGAAATTTGTTAACATCGAGTATAGATTTGAGTGTCAGGAAGTCGTTTCTGAAAGTATTTGTATGTAGTGTAGCCATGTATGGAAGTGAAACGTGGACGATAAATAGTTTATACAAGAAGAGAATAGAAGCTTTCGAAATGTCGTGTTACAGAAGAATGCTGAATATTAGATGGGTAGATCACATAATTAATGAGGAGGTATTGAATAGAATTGGGGAGAAGAGAAATTTGTGGCACAACTTGACTAGAAGAAGGGATCGGTTGGTAGGACATGTTCTGAGACATCGAGGGATCAAAAATTTAGTATTGGAGGGCAGCGTGGAGGGTAAAAATCGTAGAGGGAGACCAGGAGAAGAATACACTAAACAGAATCAGAAGGATGTAGGTTACAGTAGGTACTGGGAGATGAAGAAGCTTGCACAGGATAGAGCAGCATGGAGAGCTGCATCAAATCAGTCTCTGGACTGAAGACCCCAACAGCAACATGTGAGTAGGATTACTAATAACTTTTTTCAGCATTACTTAGTTCACAATCGCTTCCGCCCGCCGTGGGGAGGGCCCCATGTTGACGTATGCGACGAGGTGGGGAGCCTAACAGACGAGGCTGTGCCACCCGCACCCTGCAATTCGGACCGCGGGGAGCTAGGAAACGCCTGAAAACCTGCTCCAGGGTGCACGTCAACATGCGGTGTATGCGCCTGCAGAGAGACAGGAGGGGCCGAAGGGTCGACCTCCATCGGGCCGGGACATCCGACGGGCGAAGACGACATATGGTCCAGAGCGGGCAAGAGTTCCATGTCGGAGGACAACTGGTCACGGGAAGGGATCGGCGGCGCGTGACCCAGGGAGGCGCCCGGCGGTTGCAGCGACGCGTAGAAATGGTAGAAATATCTGTTCCGTTGAACACTTACAAATATGAAGGAAGTTTTTCGCAACAGGATTCCGAAACAGTAAAGCGAGGTTAAGCTTTGACAAAAATCCTCTTAATGCTTCTTAACAGAATTAAGCTTTTGTCCCTTTAATACCGACATTAGACCCTCTGAACGCAATTGCCAGATTAAAAAATCTGTGGAGCTCTAAATTTGAATGTCTCTGTTCTGATACAGAAATATTGGCCCAAACAAATGTGAACTTAACGGCACACGTGATCTGCTTATAAAAACCGGAAGAAGGCAGATGTGTTGATTTGTACAGGTGCAATAGTACTCCTAATTCGTATAATAGCTTAAAAATGGCATTTGCTGTTGTTTCCTTATTCTGGTGTATATATCCATGCGAAGTGAGTCATTTTCAAGCATACAAAGTTCACTTGCCCAATCTTTCCATGGAGATGCAAGCCTATTCTTCACATTAGTCACTCTCAGTCACTGTCGTGATTTGACTTTATGGGTATTGAGCCATTACGGCTCTCTCGTTATCGATTCTTCGCCTAAGTGCACGGTTTGTCCACGAGGGCGAGTCAGACGGTTGTTGGCGCTCTCTCGCAGCGTTTGGAGAAAAGCTAAAAGTTGTGCTCCGTCGTGATGAAGACGAGAGTTAGCAGTCGGCGCGGTGGGGAAGCTCATCGCTCCGTGGTTGAGAGAGGAGAGGGAGAAAGTAGACATGGTTCTTGCTGTGAACCCAGCAGAACAGCCTGCGCGGTTGCCACTACTTCACTGAAGCACTGCTGTTGGTTTCAGTAAGGTTGCCACATTTGGAGGCAAAATCACACGTTTAGGTGACGGTGATTGCTTCTGTTTCTAGTGACATATGTTCTCGCCTCCTTACTTACACCAGCAGTTGACTTCTCTCTAACATAACGCAACACTATGAATAGAATGCTAGTCGTATGGTGCGTCGGGAAAAGCAAGTGATTGGTCCGTTAGCCTGTTTCCGAGCGGTGACGTCAAGTGATTTGTCACGCTATTAAATTTCTCCTTGTCATATGCTACCATTTATATTTTACGAATTTGTTTGTTAAATTTTTTTTTGGTTAAAGTCTTCATTTTGTCTATTTCAGGCTATTGTGTGTACCTGACAACAGGCGGTAGTTTTGTTAGTCTCTCCTGCTCAGAAATTTAAAATAATTGACTATAGTCTCTCGCTACGGACAATTATCGGACATAACCTTTAATTTAACAGTTAAAGTACTGTATGCATTCAATTACTCCAGTTTCATAAATCTTGGCATTTGTGTGGCCCTGCAGTAAGCCAGGATAATAACAAACCTGGTCATTTAAGTGTTTCTTTTTCTTCAAGTTTGGTTTTAAATTAATATTTATATTTTTAAATAACTGCTAATTTGCACTAAGTCAAGTAATCTCACCTTGGATTATATTTAATGATTTATTCCGTTCGCCTTAGCGCGATAGCCATCCGACACGGACAGCTTAACCCAAGAACTTGTGCATTTGATCGCTGTTTTTAAGGAAAATGGATAATCCGAGAAGCAGATTCGCCGGGCTATGGAGTTTGGACCATCTCCGGAGGTGTATGAAGAGGAACATAGATCGGTGGCCTTTCTTCCTTATGCTGGAGGCTTATCGTTTAAGATTGGACGAATTTTGAGGAACTTCAACATTGAGAGTGTGTTCCGTTCACTTTCTGGGATTTGGGCACTGCTCGGCTCTGTGAGAGATGATTTGGGGCTTAGGAAACCCGGGGTGTACAAAATTCCGTGTCAATGTGGGAAAACTTACATTGGCCGTTCGATTCGCACAGTGTTTGACAGGTGTGTGGAACATCGCCGTCATACGAGGCTACAACAACCGAAAAAATCGGCAGTAGCAGAACACTGCTTGAATGAGGGACACAGTATGAAATCTGATGGAACTGTGGTAGTTGCCAACATTTCCGGTTTTTGGAACAGTGTCTATAAAGAGGCGATTGAAATTAGGATGCTGGATAATTTAACCAACAGAGACGATGGGTTTCCTCTTAGCAAGAAGTGGAATCCTGTATTATCTCTCATCAAAATTGAACGTTCTTCGGTGCGGCCCTGAGTGCGATATATCGTTGCCAGCAGTATTCCACTAAGGGCGGCGCCACCTCCCTGTCTTGGAGGGCAGCAACCGCGATGGGCGACGCATGCGCCGTGTACTGAACGGTGGCCTGTATAGGACGTCAATTTGCAGCCTGGCGTTTTCTCAGCGGGACTCATCAGCAGAAGCAGCATTTTCCTGAAGATGGCGACCAGTTGGATCGCCGAAATATCGAGTCAAGTTGATTTTAGGATCCGGCAGCAAACCCGAAGAGACTTTCAACAGCTAAACCTAACTACAAGGTCCCTCTTTTGTTTAACGGCAACCAGTGCCTTAGTTCAATTGTTCCATCTGTATTTAGGATCAAGAGATGATTAATTAGAACATTAATGATCGGGTACAAACCAGAAAGGAAAGGCAATTAATAGCGGAACAACTAGTGTCTTACTACAATACTACTGCCTATATTTATGACCAAAGAGCCGACCGAGTAAAACTCTGAGAGTCGGGTACAAACCAGAAAATAATGAGGGCGGTAGACAATGAAACAAATGACCACGAGGATTACAGAATGTTACTCCCCTTTATCAGCAAGCAGTTCCATGGGTCCACGGTGCGTCGCAGCGATTACTGAGTGGTGCCGACGAAAGCCAGGTAGAAGAGGGCAGCAAAGCCACGAGCGGTGGTCCGACGCGAATATTGCCAACCAACTGACGAGATATCGGCCTGCTGCTTGTAGTCGACGCTGACTCCAGTGAAGTACTCCGGAACCTCCGCTGTGCGCAGGCCCTCCTTGCGCAGCTCGTGGCTTCGGCCGCTCGGATCTCGTGACCACCTCTTATCGCAACGCTATCGCCAATCCCCAAACTTCGTGCCTCTCTCTCGAGCCAGCGAACCCCGTATATATATCGCAAGCAAAGACCGTCTAAGGACACAACCAACAAATACCAACTCTTCCTCATAGATATTGGCGATGGGGCCGCAAGAGGGGTAGTCGATAATATACCTGAGCCAGTAACGCCAGACAGAACAGCCTACTAATTCAATGGCGTCACGCCTCAGATGGCTTTGACTTATAGAGAGGATGAACGAAAGGAGCCAGGCAAAACAAACATAAAGGAGGAGTGTGTATGGGAGGGTTGAAAGGGGTCGACCTGAGCGAACGTATCTCAATCAGATAGGTGACTTTTTCAGCAAATGCCATCTTAGGAATACCATTATTTCGTTAATACCTATATAGTTTAAGTCTCACAAATTTGGCTGTCAAAAGACATTTCAATCGTTGTGCTGTTGATATTCTGCTCCGTTTACTAAGGAGACTGCGCCACTGGTCTGGGAAATGTTTTTGTGGCATTCTCTGAGTAACATCATCATTCTGGAAAGCACTACGGATCAACACAAGTACAGGGTTATTACAAATGATTGAAGCGATTTCACAGCTCTACAATAACTTTATTATTTAAGATATTTTCACAATGCTTTGCACACACATACAAAAACTCAAAAAGTTTTTTTAGGCATTCACAAATGTTCGATATGTGCCCCTTTAGTGATTCGGCAGACATCAAGCCGATAATCAAGTTCCTCCCACACTCGGCGCAGCATGTCTCCATCAATGAGTTCGAAAGCATTGTTGATGCGAGCTCGCAGTTCTGGCACGTTTCTTGGTAGAGGAGGTTTAAACACTGAATCTTTCACATCACTATGCGTGAAACTTGCCCGCACGCGTTCAACCGTTTCTTCGCTCACTGCAGGCCGACCCGTTGATTTCCCCTTACAGAGGCATCCAGAAGCTTTAAACTGCGCATACCATCGCCGAATGGAGTTAGCAGTTGGTGGATCTTTGTTGAACTTCGTCCTGAAGTGTCGTTGCACTGTTATGACTGACTGATTTGAGTGCATTTCAAGCACGACATACGCTTTCTCGGCTCCTGTCGCCATTTTGTCTCACTGCGCTCTCGAGCGCTCTGGCGGCAGAAACCTGCAGTGCGGCTTCAGCCGAACAAAACTTTATGAGTTTTTCTACGTATCTGTAGTGTGTCGTGACCATATGTAAATGAATGGAGCTGCAGTGAATTTATGAAATCGCTTCAATCATTTGTAATAGCCCTGTACATACCTGTCCTTGAGGACCGTGTCCACCCCTAAATACTTCTACCAACGGGACAAAGCAACGTGTCACACAGCTTGCGGAGTACGTGGGTCGTTCGAAGAGCGCCAGGATTACCGTTCTGCCCTGGCCACCAAACTCCCTAGATTTAAACCAAATCGAGAATATCTGGGACTACCTTCATCGGGGTGTTCACGCCGTAGATCCTAACCGAGACAACTAGCGCAATTGGCCACAGCGCTGGAGTCAGCATGACTCCACATCCCTGTTGGTACCTTCCAGAATCTTACTGTCTCCGTCCCTGCACGTCTCGCAGCTGTCTGCGTTGCAAGAGGTGGTTATTCAGGCTTTCCACAGGTGGTGACTGTACGGTTTATAGTGTTTAAGCTATTGCAATTCAGAGAAATAAAGCGCTTCAAAACCAGTCGTCCGAAAATTGGAAACCGTGTTTAATGCAATTAATTTAAGTACTATAATAGTAAAAAAATAACACCTCTTTGACAACGTCATAATTTATCTGTACTCACTTATCGGCACTTCACTCAACACGTGATTATGAGCAATAGTTCAGAAGATTATGGCTGTGCGAGCTTGTAAATGAGGTGGACGCTGTTTCTTTCCGTGGTTTCCACCAATGTTCAGGAGGTCAGTCTTTCTGTTATTTTGTTTCCCTTAGTGGATGATCTTTCCATTCCTGTCGTCCCTCACTCAACTTCCTGTGGTTCGTCGGTTCTGCCTGTGGAATTTGGGATAGTGTCGGATTTGTTGGTTGGTTGATTGCTCGGTTGGTTGATTTTGGGGAGGGGACCAAATAGCGAGGTCATCGGTCGCATAGGATGAGGGAAGGATGGGGAAAGAAATCGGCCGTCCTCTTTCAAAGGAACCATCCCGGCATTTGTCTGAAGCGATTTAGGGAAATCACGGAAAACCTAAATCAGGATGGCGAGACGAGGGTTTGAACAGTCGTCCTCCCGAATGCGAGTCCAGTGTGCTAACTACTGCACCATCTCACTCGGTCGGACTTGTTGTTGACACTAGTTACACTCAATGTACGGACAGGCTAGGAATATGCTCCTGCAACTGTTACGCCATCCGAACAGGTCTTGGAGGATCGACCGACCGCTGTGTCATCCACATCCCATAGGTGTTGCTGTATGCCGCTATGGAGGGACATGTCAGTTAATGAAGCCGCTACTTCTCAGTCAAGCAGCTCCTCAATTTGCCTCAGCCCACTTGCCAAAAGAGCTCGGCAGACTCGGATGGTCACTTCTCCAAGTTCTACGCAATCCCGGCAGCACATAACTTCGGTGAATTGACGAGAACCCGTGTCACCACTGGGGCAAGTTCATTGGTCAATGTGGTTCCGTACCTGGTTAGGTACAGGACTCTTGTCATTACATGGAACACTTTTCTCTGAAAGTCATCTGTAAAATAAGGAAACTGATCCACGTAGAAATGTAAACGTTACTGCTGAAACATGTTTATGCGCTTTGGGTAGGGGGCTTATGTCTCCCGTGATCCCTGCCCCTTTGTTTCTGTACCTGTGCAATCCTCTTCATCTCTGCATTACTACTGTAAGCTTCATACATTTGTACCTCTTTTTGGTAGTCAATCCTTGGTCTCCAAAATTTGTACCCTCCACACTCCGCTCCATCACCAAATTCGACGATCCCTTGACACCGCAGGCTCAATCCGATCAATCGATCCCTCGTTTTAGTCGTGCTACAAATTCCTTTTGTCTCTAATTCGACTCAATACTCTAGCTATCTATGTAATAGTCAGCTCTCTTCTATAGCACCACATTTCAAAAGCTTCTATTCTCTCCTTATCAGAACTGCTTACCTTCCACTTTCACTTTCATAGATGGATACAAGATAAATGCCCTCAGAAATTTACATTCGATGACAGCAAAATTCTCTCATTCAAAAGAGACCATCATGAGCTATTTTTCTCCCCAAAAAGTAACCCTCATTTACTAGTGTCATTTCCTAATCTGCGTCCCTCTGTATCACGAGATTTAACTCGATTACATTACCCTTTTTTAAAATTTTTGTTGACGTTCGTCTTGTTTACTAGTTCAAGACACCATCCATTTCGGCTATTCTTCCAAATCCTTTGGCACCTCTATATTAGTAAGTGCTTCTCCCTGAAATTTCATTCGCCTGCCACTATGGACTAACCGTCTTGCGTTCACGTGTCCGCATTACAACCCCGGACCTGCTGCACGAGGCAAAATAAGCATTAATGAGCCAAAACATACGACTTGTAATAGCTATAACTACTACCGTGAAAATGACGTAAATACTGCAGTAATGTTCTTCAGTATGCCATACACCATCTTCAGTCACCAGTAGAAATATCTGTACAATTTCGGTAAACATTTTTGGAAACAGTGATCATTAAAGTATTATATTTTAACTAAAGTTCAGTCTTGATCACAACACTTATGTCTCAATAACGTAGGTGACCGGTTTCGGTTATATTTGTATAACCATCTTGAGACCAGTGAATTAATTTTAGAAAATACTACAGACCAATCTTAAAATAAAATGAAAAGAGTCTAATGACGACAAATTTTTTAACAAGATAAAATAAAACTTATTATACCCATGGCTTCCTTGGAGGATGGTAGGCGGAGCTCTCCTCAGCTGCTACGAAGTCAACTGATGGTTATGAGTGCTGAGCATGAGCTTAAATATGCAGAGGCTCCGCCTACTTCCTGACAAATATAAAAAAGCATTTTTTAAGTCTATGATACACCGAATACTAAAATTACCGCTGGAAGCTTATGAGATCAAAAAGGAAATGACCATCTTAAAACAAATTGCGAAAATCAACTCTTTCGACACACGGCAGGTAGATATCATTTCTAATAAAGTGCAACAATCAAAAAGTACTCCACTAATAGGTAATCCAAAATATATGAAGATGACATATATGGGAAACATATCAGATAGAATTACTAATTTATTCAAAAATTCTGGAATAACAATAGCATTCACAACTGACAATACTTTACAACAAAAATTAAGACATACCATAAGTGAAGATAATGAAAAATTTACCAGATTAAGAGTGTATAAGATCCAATGTAGAGACTGTGACAAACTATATATCGTCGAAACAGGTAGAATTTTTGCAGTAAGGTACAAAGAACATACGTCGGGTACCTCACGAACAAAATCTGTATTCGGCCATCACATCACATTTAATAACCATGCTGAGCGGACAGTAGAGCAGAATCTACAAGTTCTTCATTATGTAAATAAAGGCTTACATATGAATATCTTAGAAGAAATCGAGATATATGTTCATTTGAAAACCAAATCATCAATGCTGCTCAATGAACAATTAGATTTTCACGAAAAATATTTTTACAACCTTTTTGACGAAATTTTATAATGAAGATGGACCTACTCTTTTGTTTTAAAATATAAGATTAGTTATACCAATGGCAAAAGTTATGTATGAAAAATATGCTATACAACATATAAAATTTTTATTAAATTGAGATTGATTATTACAAAAACTATTATATCGATGAGTTCTAAATATTTAATCAGCGGTCTCATCGGTTATTCAGACGTACATAATGCGGAACGTGCTCTTGGCTGCTACCCTCTTGTTATAAAGAATGTCACTATGAAAACTACAGTTAAAGTAAGACGAAACTGCAACATCCATCAAAGATGCAATTGTGACGTAGGCGACTCGGTATAACCGATATATAGCACAACTCCAAGGACTTTTACATCTTTGATTTAACTGACACTGTAATAGTATTAAGGTTGCCCATAGATTGCACAGCTATTACACATCGTAGTTTACCGTTTTTATCTAAAATATAAATAAGTTTTACACATACTATCTGTTAATCAGACATTTTAAATGAATCAATTTTATGTTATTAGTGTATGTCGTACTTTTATACTTTGACGATAGCGTCATATTATGAACGCTGATTGGCAGTTGTGAAGTAGTGTGAAAGGAAGTAGACGGAGCCTCTGAGCCTCTGCATATTTAAGCTCATGCTCAGCACTCATTACCATCAGTTGACTTCGTAGCAGCTGAGGGGAGCGCCGCCTACCATCCTCCAAGGAAGCCATGGGTATAATAAGTTTTATTTTATCTTGTTAAAAAATTTGTCGTCATTTTATTTTAAGATTCATTTTATTTTAAGATTGGTCTCTAGCATTTTCTAAAATTAATCCATTCTGGAAACATCCCCCAGGCCGTGGTTAAGCCATGTCTCCGCAATATCCTTTCTTTCAGGAGTGCTACTTCTGCAAGTTTCGCAGGAGAGCTTCTGTAAAGTTTGGAAGGTAGGAGACGAGGTACTGGCAGAAGTAATGCTGTGAGGACGGGGCGTGAGTCGTGCTTGGGTAGCTCAGTTGGTAGAGCACTTGCCCGCAAAAGGCAAAGGTCTCGAGTTCGAGTCTCGGTCCGACACACAGTTTTAATCTGCCAGGAAGTTTCATAACCGAAACCGATCACCTGTGGTATAGAGACATAAGTGTTGTGGTCAAGACTGAACTTTAGTTAAAAAAAAAAAACAGAAATATCTGTACTTACAGCCGTGTCACCGTGATACCAGAAAAATCAGTCGACCCAAAATAGAACCCTGCTTAACACAATCCCAGTCAGATTCGAACCTCTTACTGTTTACCTGTTTGTTTGTGCGTGCGCGCTCTTTTTGCTACTGCTGTGATTGGAAGACAGGTATCGAGAAGAATCGCACACTTAAACATCGCCTCCGCGGGCTACACCGGCCGGACATTAGCCTTGATACGCACGTGGCGGACCGGCCACCTGTTGGTCATGATGACTGGGCGCAGGTCGGTTCGCCGTTAGGGGGCCGGGGTTTCTCCTTTGTGGCGGCGACGGGCCGGCACGACGCGGCTCTTCCGCGACATAAATCGTCCGCCCGGCCGCGGCTGCAGCCGCTATCGCTCCGCGCCATCGGCCCGACCGCCGTGGCCCGCCGGCGCGAAGGGTCGGGTGGCCCGCAGCCACCGAAGGCGCGGACGGTATCGATGCAGCGACTGACAACTGACGTCACTTGGCGAAAATACACTAAACTTCGCTGAACGCACGTGTTTCGTCGCCCTCGGTTACTGCGTTGATGCCACGCTGAGGTTGGGTTCTCAAGGGCAGAGGGGAGATATCACTACTTGTTACTTTCTTCCCCCCTCTTCATCAAAATCACTGCTGGCCATTAAAATTGCTACACCATGAAGATGACGTGCTGCAGACGCCGAATTTCACCGACAGGAAGAAGATGCTGTGATATGCAAATGATTAGCTTTTCAGAGCATTCACACAACGTTGGCGCCGGTGGCGACACCTACAACGTGCTGACATGAGGGACGTTTCCAAACGATTTCTCATACACAAACAGCAGTTGACCGGCGTTGCCTGGTGAAACGTTGTTGTGATGCCTCGTGTAAGGAGGAGAAATGCGTACCATCAGCTTTCCAAATCTGATAAAGGTCGGATTGTAGCCTATCGCGATTGCGGTTCATCGTATCGCGACATTTCTGCTCGCGTTGGTCGAGATCCAATGACTGTAAGCAGAATATGGAATCGGTGGGTTCAGGAGGGTAATACGGAACGTCGTGCTGGATCCCAACGGCCTCGTATCATTAGCAGTCGAGATGACATGCATCTTATCCGCATGGCTGTAACGGATCGTGCAGCCACGTCCCGATCGCTGAGTCAGCAGATGGGGACGTTTGCAAGTTCGACGCAGCGACTGACAACTGACGTCACATGGCGAAAATACACTGAACTTCGCTGAACGCACGTGTTTCCTCGCCCTGAGCAACAGTTCGACGACGTTTGCAGCAGCAAGGACTATCAGCTCGGAGACCATGGCTGTGGTTAGCCCTGATGCTGCATCACAGACAGGAGCGCCTGTGATGGCGTACCCAACGACGAACCTGCGTGCACGAATGGCAAAACGTCATTTTTTTCGCATGAATCCAGGTTCTGTGTACAGCACCATGATGGTTGCATCCGTGTTTGACGACATTGCTGTGAACGCACATTGGAAGCGTGTATTCGTCATCACCATACTGGCGTATCACCCGGCGTGATGGTATGGTGTGCCATTGGTTACACTTCTCGGTCACCTCTTGTTCGCATTGACGGCACTTCGAACAGTAGACGTTACATTTCAGATGTATTAAGACCCGTGGCTCTACCCTTCATTCGATCCCTGCGAAACCCTACATTTCAACAGGATAATGCACGACCGCATGTTGCAGGTCCTGTACGGGCCCTTCTGGATACAGAAAATGTTCGACTGTCCTGACCAGCACATTCTCCAGATCTGTCACCAATTGAAAAGTCTGGTCAATGGTGGCCGAGCAACTGGCTCGTCACAATACGCCAGATGAAGAACTGTGGTATAGTGTTGAAGCAGCATGGGCAGCTGTACCCGTACAGGCCATCCAAGCTCTGTTTGATTCAATGCCCAGGCGTATCAAGGCCGTTATTACGGCCAGAGGTGGTTGTTCTAGGTAGTGATTTCTCAGGATCTATGCACCCATATTGCGTGAAAATGTAATCACATGTCAGTTATAGTATAATATATTTATCCAATGAATACCCGTTTATCATCTGCATTTCTTCTTGGTGTAGCAATTTTAATGGCCAGTAGTGTATAATCTACAGTCATCACCACTTTTAAGGTGTCACAGATGCCTTGGATCGGAATAACAGTACATGGGGTGTATGAAAAGAAGCATCCGATTAAAAAAAATCAAAACCATTATGTTATTTCAGATATATGCGTGAACAGGGTAAAGTTAGAAAGAAGAAATTCTCGAGTTTTACATGGTTCCCGCTAGGCAGCAGCAGTGTGCGCCCACTTCAGTTCTAGTAAAAATGGTATCGGGACAGGAGAAATCATAAAGTGTTCAATGTTTTGCGCAGTGCGGGTCAGTGATAACTGTTCAGCGTGACTTTCGTATGTATGGAGTGGATCCTCCTACAGCGAAAAGTATTAGACGATGGCATGAACAATTCCGAGAAACAGGTTGTCTCTTTAAAGACAAGTCGCCGGGTCGCCCCCGAGTGTCTGGCACATGCGTCGAACGCATCTGTCATAGTTTCACAAGGAGTCGGCAGATATCCGTTCGCTGTGCAACTCGACATCTCAAACCCCCGATGTCCGTCTGGCGTGAATTGCCTCGACGTTTACACATGAAATCATAAAAAAATTCAGCTACTGCAAGCTCGTTGTGAAGGTGACAAACAATAACGTGTGGAGTTATGTAATTTCGTGTTTGGTAAGATGGAGGATGATAGTTGTCTTCCACGCTTAGTATTTAGTGAGGAGGCAGCATTCCATTTAAATGGACTGGTGAACCGTCAAAATGTGAGAATATGGGGTACGGAACAACCACATGAATTTGTAAAACGTGAGAGGGACTCTCTAAAATTTAATGTGTTTTGTGTAGTTTCGTGGGAAAAGGTGTATTGTCCATTTTTCTTTGCCAAGAAAACTGTTACAGGAAGCACATATCTCGATATGCTTGAGAACTTTCTTTTTCCGCAGTTGGAGACTGATTCGAACAACTGGATGTACCGACAGGATAGGGTACCGCCACCCCGCCATCTGGAAGCGTGGGAATTTTTAAATCAAAGTATTACTGAACGATGGATCGGTCGTACTGGAGTAAATGATTCAGCCTTACATTACTCGCCTCTAAGGTCACCAGACTTGACTGTGTTTATTTTGGGGGTCCATAAAAGACTCTGTATATGTGCCTCCGTTACCAAAAAACAATGACTGAACTGAGACATCGCACAACAGCAGCTGTGGAAGCTGTATCTCAAGACATGCTCCCTGCAATGATCGAACAATTTGAATAGTACGTTGACATATAGCGTGCATCTCAAGGAGGGCATACAGAACACCTACGAAAAGGTATAAATAGAACTTTTTGAGTTTCCCGTTCATCAAAAAACAAAATTCATTGTGTATGTTAGTTTCAGAAATATAGATGTGCCAATTCGGATGTATTTTACCTTTTCTTCTGACATGGGTCAACGAATGGCCACATGCCAACTTCAATTCCTCCTTCATGTTTCTTCCCCTTTCATCTGTTCACGGTGTTTTTCCTCCCTGTTTTCTGACCACTTCAGACCAGTTTTTTTTTTTTCACTCATCTGCCTTGGAATCTTTCCATATTCAATACTTCTTCACTAGACACTTTTCTGTCGATTCTTCAGCTTTTATTTTATTTTTTAAATTCTTGAATCCAACTTGTTAACTTTATTCCACAAATATCTGAAGACCTTTTCGGTTACTCTGTTGGCTTGCTTTCTATATAGATGTCCAAAAAAAATACCGATCTTGTTTTTCTCATTACGTCTATGTTTCGAAGAATTTCATCGTTACTTTGTAATTTCTAAGCTTGAAAAGTTTGCGTGGGCCTAATATTTTCCAAATGATTCGGCTTTGCAGCATTTCCGTTTTACCTAAATAGTAGTTTTCGTGATGATTCTTCTATCTATTATTTGTAATTTATCAAAATTATAGTTTAACGCTGGATATTCGCTTGCATATGGACTTATGGCTTCACTACTGTGTTTTAATGCCTTATGTTTGCATTTCTAGACAAGCGTTTATTTAACTGCAGTAGTTACACCATATGCCCTTCCCATTTTAGCTATCCTTGCTTCTATATACGTTTCTCCCAAACCATTTTCTTACATTGTCTCCCCAAGATGTTTCATTTTGACCTTCTGTTTGGTCAGTATATGTTTCGAGAAATTTCGATATTTTCTAATGCTTGTTAAAAATTTGATTTTATGCCTAAATTGTTAACCTGGTTCTGCTAGATGTTCCTTCAAAAATATCAATTTGCATTACAGCAAATACTACATTTTTCGACAGTATATCAAAGTCATTTCCACATGCGGGAGCGTGTATTCCTATATTTTTGTTTCCTCTCACTGAATTTATGTGTCAAGTCTTATATTCATTCCATTTTTCATTATTTTTCCTTTTCATTATTATTATCAGTGTTATTATTACACTGTCCAGTCACAATAACATGGCCACCTGACAAAAGCCTGAACCGGGACGTGTGGCCGAGCGGTTCTAGGCGCTTCAGTCCGGAACCGCGCGACTGCAACGGTCGCAGGTTCGAATCCTGCCTCGGGCATGGCTGTGTGTGAAGACTTAAGGTTAGTTAGGTTTAAGTAGTTCTAAGTTCAAGGGCCTGGTGACCTCAGATGTTAAGTCCCATAGTGTTTCGCAGCAAGAACCTCTGCAAAACGTGCAGGAAGAGAATTAATGAAGTTCTGGTATGTACCGACAGGGATGTGGAGAAATGTCAACTCCAGTACAATGGCCGGCTGGACTGGTTTTTCTCGGCTGAGGATCCATAATACGAACAGCCCGATGGCGGGGGTCCCACGGACTGTCCATTGGGTTAAATCCTGGGGCTTTGTGGCAAAGGGAGGACGGTTCAGCCACCGAAGCTCTCTTCGAACCACGCATGTACACTGCGAGCTGTGTGACACGATGAACTGCATGTAGGAGTGGACATGACCCCCAAATCATAAATGCAAGCTTGTGTTGATCCATTGTGCCTTTCAAAATGATGACTGCCAGTAAAACATTCCCCAGCCCAAGCTACAACGCTCCCTCCACCCGTCTGGACCCTTGCGACGACGGTCGCATGGTTTTTACTTTCAGATATTTCTCGCCGTACACGTCAACGGTCATCTGTCCGGTGGAACATAAAACGTGATTCATGTGAAGAGGCCAACTGTCGCCACTCAGCGGACCTCCCGTTGCAGTATTGGCTTATACAGGGTGTTACAAAAAGGTACGGCCAAACTTTCAGGAAACATTCGTCACACACAAATAAAGAAAAGATGTTATGTGGACATGTGTCCGGAAACGCTTAATTTCCATGTTAGAGCTCATTTTAGTTTCGTCAGTATGGCGCACGCTATCATGATTTCATACGGGATAGTCTACCTGTGCTGCTAGAACATGTGCCTTTACAAGTACGACACAACATGTGGTTCATGCACGATGGAGCTCCTGCACATCTCAGTCGAAGTGTTCGTACGCTTCTCAACAACAGATTCGGTGACCGATGGATTGGTAGAGGCGGACCAATTCCATGGCCTCCACGCTCTCCTGACGTCAACCCTCTTGACTTTCATTTACGGGGGCATTTGAAAGCTCTTGTCTACGCAACCCCGGTACCAAATGTAGAGACTCTTCGTGCTCGTATTGTGGACGGCTGTGATACAATACGCCATTCTCCAGGGCTGCATCAGCGCATCAGGGATTCCATGCGACGGAGGGTGGATGCATGTATCCTCGCTAACGGAGGACATTTTGAACATTTCCTGTAACAAAGTGTTTGAAGTCACGCTGGTACGTTCTGTTGCTATGTTTCCATTCCATGATTAATGTGATTTGAAGAGAAGTAATGAAATGAGCTCTAACACATGTCCACATAACATATTTTCTTTCTTTGTGTGTGAGGAATGTTTCCTGAAAGTTTGGCCGTACGTTTTTGTAACACCCTGAACACCCTGAACAGCAGTCACCACGGGTGCACGAAATCAGTCGCGGAAACCCACACAAAGCAACGTTCGCTGAACGGTCATTGAGGATACACTACTGGAAGCCCCTTGGTTCATCTGGGAGGTCAGTTGCTCAACGGTAGCTCATCTTTTCGCCTGTAAATGTCTCCGCAGCCCTTGTTCACACCTGTTACTTGGGTTGCACCACAGATGCCCTGGCGCCGGTTCTGGATAGTGCCATTTTCCCATGCACGGTATACTTTAGCAACGGCAGTAAGGAACAGTTTCGAGACTTAGCTGTTTCGGAAATGTTTGCACCCTTAGTCCGAAATTCAATGATCATACGCTTTTGGAAGTCAGCTAAATCGCTCTGTTTCCGCATTACGACAAAGACTGCACTGTTGTATTCTGCTTAATATACCCTCTACTGCTAGTGCTACCACCTGCCGTGTGTGAGTGGTTATTTCACGCTGACGTCGAACATAAGCGGTGGTCAGATTAATGGGACTGGTTTTCAGGAATTACTGCAACCTTTAACAAGATAGTCACAGTGTTCCAAATCCAGAATGGATAAAAGTTTTAATGTGACTGGATCGTGTATATCAGAGAACTCCTCATTTGGCAATTTGCTGCTTCTTCTCTTACCACCATGGTGTAATTTTGATAATAACTACAGCAGTGATTTGTATTTTACCAGTCGTTGTATAACGATTACTAAGGGTACTCATTCTGTAGCACATTATGCCTTCCGCATAGGAACTTTCAGGGTAGCAGTTCTTATCGTTGTTTACTAGAACAAAGGGATGGAGCTCCTGTCAAGTTGTTTGTGTCTACTTAGGTCTTAGATTTTTACTATGGGTTAGTCTCCCCATATTCTACGTCTTACAACATGATACCTTGTGGCGGCTATCACAGAGGTCAAGGTCCAGTTTGCATTTATTCTTTTCCCTTTGACTCCATTACATCGGTATCTCAATGCACGTGACGTTTCAGATAGTGGTTTGCAGTTTTTGGAATAAGTAATGGGGATTCTATCACATTTCTCATTGCTGTTACACCTTATCTAGCGGTGTACTGGTCTACATATTTATGTACTGTATATGTCTAGAAATCGGAGGGAAACAAATTGTCTTAGGCACCACGCCCAACACTGGGGCAATAAAGTTGTTGCAGTTAGGTTTTAAATATTTAAATGTGTTTTCGGGTTCGTAGATGTTATTTATTTTTTTCTTGTTCTTATTGTTGTTGTTGTGGTCTTCAGTCCTGAAATTGGTTTGATGCAGTTCTCCATGCTACTCCATCCTGTGCAAGCTGCTTCATCTCCCAGTACCTACTGTAATCTCCATCCTTCTCAATCTGCTTTATGTATTCATCTCTTCTCTCTACGATTTTTACCCTCCACGCTGCCCTCCAATATTAATTGGTGATCCCTTGATGTTTCAGAACATGTCCTGCCAAACGATCCCTTCTTCTCGTCAAGTTGTGCCACAAACTCCTCTTCTCCCCAATTCTATTCAATACCTCCTCATTAGTTATGTGATCTACCCATCTAATATTCAGCATTCTTCTGTAGCACCACATTTCGAAAGCTTCTATTCTCTTCTTGTCCAAAGTATTTATCGTCCATGTTTCACTTCCATACATGACTACACTCCACACAAATACTTTCAGAAACGACTTCCTGACACTCAAATCTATACTCGATGTTAACAAATTTCTCTTCTTCAGAAACGCTTTCCTTGCCATTGCCAGTCTACATTTTATATCCTCTCTACTTCGACTATCGTCAGTTATTTTGCTCCCCAAATAGCAAAACTCCTTTTCTACTTTAAGTGTCTCATTTCCTAATCTAATTCCCTCAGCATCACCCGACTTAATTCGACTACATTCCATTATCCTCGTTTTACTTTTATTGATGTTCATCTTATATCCCCCCTTCAAGACACTGTCCATTCTGCTCAACTGCTCTTCCAAGTCCTTTGCTGTCTCTGACAGAATTACAATGTCATCGGCCAACCTCAAAGCTTTTATTTCTTCTCCGTGGATTTTAATACCTACTCCGAATGTTTCTTTTGTTTCCTTTACTGCTTGCTCTATATACATATTGAATAACATCGGGGAGAGGTTACAACCCTGTCTCACTCCCTTCCCAACCACTGCTTCCCTTTCATGCCCCTCGACTCTTATAACTGCCATCTGGTTTCGGTACAAACTGTAATTAGCTTTTCGCTACCTGTATTTGACCCCTGCCACCTTTAGAATATGAAAGAGAGTATTTCAGCCAACATTGTCAAAAGCGTTCTCTAAGTCTACAAATACTAGGAACGTAGGATTCCCTTTCCTTAAACTTTCTTCTAAGATAAGTCGTAAGGTCAGTATTGCCTCACGTGTTCCAATATTTCTACGGAATCCAAGCTGATCTTCCCCGAGGTCGGCTTCTACCAGTATTCCCGTTCATCTGTAAAGAATTCGCGTTAGTACTTTGCAGCTGTGACTTATTAAACAGATAGTTCGGTAATTTTCACATCTGTCAATACCTGCTTTCTTTGGGATTGGAATTATTATATTCTTCTTGAAGTCTGAGACTATTTCGCCTGTCTCATACATCTTGCTCACCAGATGGTAGAGTTTTCTCTGGACTGGCTCTCCCAAGGCTGTCACTAGTTCTAATGGAATGTTGTCTACTCCTGGGGCCTTGTTTCGACTCAGGTCTTTCAGTGCTCTGTCAAACTCTTCACGCAGTATCGTATCTCCCATTTCATCTTCATCAACATCCTCTTCCATTTCCATAATATTGTCCTCAAGTACATCGCCCTTGTATAGACCCTCTATATACACCTTCCACTTTTCTGCTTTCCCTTCTTTGTTTAGAAGTGGGTTTCCATCTGAGCTCTTGATATTCATACAAGTGGTTCTATTTTCTCCAAAGGTCTCATTAATTTTCCTGTAGGCAGTATCTATCTTACCCCTAGTGAGATAAGCCTCTACATCCTTACATTTGTCCTATAGCCATCCATGCTTAGCCATTTTGCACTTCCTGTCGATCTCATTTTTGTATTCATTATTGCCTGCTTCATTTACTGCATTTTTATATTTTCTCCTTTCATCAATTAAATTCAATATTTCTTCTGTTACCCAAGGATTTCTACTAGCCCTCGTCTTTTTAACTACTTGATCCTCTGCTGCCTTCACTATTTCATCCCTCAAAGATATCCATTCTTCTTTTGCTGTATTTCTTTTCCCCATTCCTGTCAATTGTTCCCTTATGCTGTCCTTGAAACTCTGTACAATCTCTGATTTAGTCAGTTTATCCAGGTCCCATCTCCTTAAATTCCCACCTTTTTTGCAGTTTCTTCAGTTTTAATCTACTGTGCATAACCAATAGACTGTGGTAAGAGTCCACATCTGCCTCTGGAAATGTCTTACAATTTAAAACCTGGTTCCTGAATCTCTGTCTTACCATTATATTATCTGATACCTTCTAGTATCTCCAGGATTCTTCCATGTATACAACCTTCTTTTATGATTCTTGAACCAAGTGTTAGCTATGATTAAGTTATGCTATGTGCAAAATTCTACCAGGCGGGTTCCTCTTTCATTTCTTAGCCCCAATCCATATTCACCTACTATGTTTCCTTCTCTCCCTTTTCCTACTCTCGAATTCCAGTCACCCATGACTATTAAATTTTCGTCTCCCTTCACTACCTGAATAATTTCTTTTATCTCATCATACATTTCATCAATTTCTTCGTCATCTGCAGAGCTAGTTGGCATATAAACTTGTACTGATGTAGTAGGCGTGGGCTTCGTGTCTATCTTGGCCACAATAATGCGTTCACTATGCTGTTTGTAGTAGCTTACCCGCACTCCTATTTTTTATTCATTATTAAACCTACTCTTGCATTACCCCTATTTGATTTTGTATTTATAACCTTGATTTCACCTGACCAAAAGTCTTGTTCCTCCTGCCACCGAACTTCACTAATTCCCACGTTATCTAACTTTAACCTATCCATTTGCCTTTTTAAATTTTCTAACCTACCTGCCCAATTAAAGGACCTGACATTCCACGCTCCGATCCGTAGAACGCCAGTTTTCTTTCTACTTATAACGACGTCCTCTTGAGTAGTCCCCGCCCGAAGATCCGGATGGGGGTGTATTTTACCCAAGAGGAAACCATCATCATTTAATCATACAGTAAAGCTGCATGTCCTCGGGAAAAATTACGGCTGTAGTTTCCCCTTGCTTTCAGCCGTTCGCAGTACCAGCACAGCAAGGCCGTTTTGGTTAGTGTTACAAGGCCAGATCAGTCAATCATCCAGACTGTTGCCCCTGCAACTACTGAAAAGGCTGCTGCCCCTCTTCAAGAACCACAAGTTTGTCTGCCCCCTCAACAGATACCCATCCGTTGTGGTTGCACCTACGGTACGGCCATCTGTATCGCTGAGGCACGCAAGCCTCCCCACCAACGGCAAGGTCCATGGTTCATGGTTTGTTTGGTTATTTATGGGTATATATTTATCAAGGGTTTCGACAGGAAGGACTTTTCAGTTCTGGCAGATAGGTTGTTGATACGTGGCGACTGGCGCTAGTTATGCTCCACTTGCACGCTGATATCGACACTCGCTTGATCTTGTATCTCTGACTGTTCGGCCTTTGGTTTTCAGGTTGGCGTGTGGCCGAGGGCTCTCTCCGGTCGGCGTTCAACGAGGCAACATGTTTTGAAGGCAGGCCCTCGTTTCGATCCGCTGTTCCTGGGCCTCGGCGTCCTCGCCGCTTCGCCGCGCGCCATGTGTGTACGGCGCTGATTAGTCGACGTGTTTGCGTGCAAACCGGTGGCCGGTCCGTCATCTCACGCTGCACATCTTCTCATCGCGTAACTGTAAGCATTATGTTACGTATGATTCATATTCTGCTCTTAACCTGTGAAGATTTGTGAAAGTTATAGTGGCATGTTGTATCTGCCGGAGATCAGTTAAGGATGGTTCTGAATAAGAGAGTGTTATACTGAAGTTAACGAACTCTAAGGTTTTGAAGTGTTGTTTTCGCGGTGCGGAGTCTGATTATTTCAGCAAATGCAAAAGGGAATAGAGTTTTACTGCTTGTTTTAAAGGTTCGTTGCAGTGTTAATTTGATATAGTATGTTAGTTAGAGTGCTCTTCGCCCAGTTTTGGTTTTAGACTTTCTTTCGATATGAAGGGCAGAGCCTTTGTTAAGTCAGTGTAATTTTAATTGTTCCTTTATTCGGTAGATGTCTGTTTGGTTTCCAGTTATGACACAGATAGTCACGTAGTTAGTAAGCCTTGTATCGTCTTGAAGAAGGCGAATCACGAGTTGAATTTGTCTGCCACGTGTATTATTTGCTGTTACAGAAATGGTCTGCGACCTGATCATCTTCGATATTGCTTGGCGGTTGCTTTCTACTCGTTTGTTCCGAGTACCACCGTGTATAAGCCGCACTTCCATCCGTTAGTTAAATATCCGGGACGCACGAGATCTTTTTGTAAGTAACTGAAGGTGAATCATTAGTGTTGTGTAAATTTTGGTTACGTGAGCAATGAACTTAATAGTGTGCTTATGGTGGTGACTGTCTGTGATCCTTTTGCAATTAAATTGATGTTTGTTATATTAATTTATGATACAATCACATAGTTTTTCTGAGTTTGGTGAAGGACTAGAGCCCGAAATTTAAAGACTTATTCCTTGGTAATTCCATTTGTATTTTATATTTTTTTTAAAGAGGACAATTGTCCGAATTACATTTTTATATTGTTATTCTGATTCTGTAATTCTGTAATAATGAAATTTGTTCTTCAGTTGAAATTAAAATTGCGTACCAACCACGAGTTCGTCCATCAGCAAAGATCCCTAGCTTCGTATCTCCTTTGGTTTCTCTAGCACGTAATTTGAGCAGTAACACAGTTCTGTTGTCATAAAATTTTGCTGTTCATGTATAGTTGCAATGGGTCTGTGGTTAGCCTGTACCAGGTTGGTTTCACTTTTATTGTAAGGTGCCGGCCCAGCCAGCCGTGCGGTCTAGCGCGCTGCTTCCCGAGCGGGAAAGCGCGCAGGTCCCCGGCACGAATCCTCCCGGCAGATTTGTGTCGAAGTCCGGTGTGCCGGCCAGCCTGTGGATGGATTTTAAAACCGTTTTCCGTCTGCCTCGGCGAATTCTGGATGGTTCCCTTTATTCCGCCTCAGTTGCACTATGTCGGTGATTACTGTGCAAACACTGTCTCCACATACCGGGTGATCAAAAAGTCAGTATAAATTTGAAAACTGAATAACTCACGGAATAATGTAGATAGAGAGGTACAAACTGAGACACATGCTTGAAATGACATGGGGTTTTATTATAACCAAAAAAAATACAAAACTTCAAAAAATGTCCGACAGATGGCACTTCATCTGATCACAATAGCAATAATTAGCATGACAAAGTAAGACAAAGCAAAGATGATGTTCGTTACAGGAAATGCTCAATATGTCCACCATCATTCCTCAACAATAGCTGTTTTCGAGGAGTAATGTTGTGAACAGGACTGTAAAGCATGTCCGTAGTTATGGTGAGGCATTGGCGTCGGATGTTGTCTTTCAGCATCCCTAGAGATGTCGGTCGATCACAATACACTTGCGACTTCAGGTAACCCCAAAGTCAATATTCGCACGGACTGAGATCTGGGGACATGGGAGGCCAAGCATGACGAAAGTGGCGGCTGAGGACACGATCATCACCAAACGACGCGCGCAAGAGATCTTTCACGCGTCTAGCAATATGGTGTGGAGCGCCATCCTGCATAAACATCGTACGTTCCAGCAAGTGTTTATCAGCCAGGCTGGGAATGATGCGATTCTGTAACATATCGGCGTACCGCTCACCCGTCACGGTAGCGGTTACAAAACCAGAATCACGCATTTCCTCGAAGAAAAAAGGCCCGATAACGGTAGATGTGGTAAATCCAATCCATACCTTGACATTCTCGTCGTGCAATGGAGTTTCCACGACAGTTCTAGGATTTTCGGTAGTCCAAATTGATCGTAATGCTGAACTAGCACATTCCCCATTCTGATAATATAGCTTCACTAAAAGCGTCTTTTCAGGTAACGTCAACATGCTGCGACTACTGGCGCATCTGATTCTCTCTCTCTCTGTCTCTCTCTCTTTTTTTTTTTTTTATTGTATTTCAATTCCCCATCGGGGCGGGCTGGCAGCAGCATATGCGCTGCTCTTCAGCCGAAAGACATAGAACAAACAATAGAAGATATTTAAAAAGAACAAAGGAGAGAATACGGTGAACATAGATATAAAAAAGGGGGAACATCATGGAAGGCAATAGACAAAAAACGGGGTGACGGTAAAATGGAGATAAAAAAACTGTTAAAACTGTTTAAAAGTAGCACACACAAAAAGCCACACACTGCGACAGTATGACTGGAGCACAAAAGGTATCGACGGATGGTGTAGCACATAACAACACTGACGGCGAACCTCAAGGCAGTACACAATTAAAATCACACCTCTTGACGCACAGGAGAAACAGCACTAAACACAACACTGATGTGGCACACTGACGAAGATCAAAACAGAGGATCTGCCAGGCGCAAGGAGATGAGGGAAACTGGAAGAAGGGAGGGAGGGGAAGAGATGGGGGAGATGAGCGGGGGCCGCGATGAAGAGGGCCAGGTAGGGAGGGATGTGGGAAGGAAAGAGGCAAGTATGGGATGGGGGGTCTCAGGGGAGGGGGGGGGGGGAAGGAGGAAAATCCGCTCTGGGAGAAGGAGGGAAGAGGAAAAAAGGGGGCCCTGGGGAGGGGGGGAGGAACAAGGCCAGGTTATAGTTGGAAGGAAGGGTAGATGCCACGGTGAAGTTCGTCATCCAGGAGGGGGACGCGTTGGAAATTGCCCTGATGAAGGAGATGGAGGGTGTGGAGGTGGAGAGAGAGAGGGATACAGCGATAGAGGCGCGGCAACGGGCGGGGGGTGGAGAGGAAGGAGGAAACCAGAGGGTGGGGGGGATCATTCTCTCTCTCATTACAGCTCCTTTTATACACGATTGTCATGTGCAGTCACTGACGTTTTGCTGTCCAGCGCCATCTGTCGGACATTTTGTGAACTTTGTTTGTTTTGGTTCTAATAAAACCCCATGTGATTCCAAACATGTGTGTCAATTTTTACCTCTCTATCTACATTATTCCGTGGTTTATTAAGTTTTCAAATTTATACTGACTTTTTGATCACCCGGTACATGTACAGCATAATTACTCCACCGCACAAACATTTGGGGTTACACTCGTCTGGTATGAGACGTTGACACGTTACCGAGGGGGGGGGGGGGGGGCACTGTGGGCCAAACAGCACAATAACCCTGGGTTCGGTGTGGGGCGGCGGTGGGGTGGGTGGACTACTGTGGCCTGTCGTGGGGTTGTGGACCACTGAGGGCTACGGTGGGACGAAGCCTCTCCGTCGTTTCTTGGTCCCTGGTTCAATATGCATACTGTAAGGTCGTTACACTGCGTATACACCTTTGACATAAGTCTCCAAACATTAATGAACATTTTAGTTGCACCATCTCTGATATTTGGGCCCCTCTGTTAAATTTATAACCGTGGTACATTGTATTGCTTTAATGATTTGGTTTGAAAGGAGCGAAAGTTGCCTGTTTAGACGTCCATTGTTTTTACATATTATGACAGCCATGTGTTTTGTGAGTGTGATCCAGGTTTCTTTTGTGTTTGTTTCATATGCTTACACATTGCTGGACGAGAACAGGAAAAAAATGAATGTATTGACGTATGTGCTCTACTGGTTCTTCGTAGAATATGTTCGTCGTTTTAGAGTTGTTTAGTTTTCAGATATTGGCATTGTGTCACTGTTCATTGGTAAACAGGTCCTGAGGATAGCGGAAATGTGCCGTCAAAATTAGTCGTGTAATAAAATAGACATTCTCAGGATACAGTTGTGGTGCTACTTCTTTTCTCATATAATTCCTATAGACTACATCTTGACTGTTTACGGTTGTCATGCTCTTCATGGGAAATTATGTCAATTGCTTGACGCTTCGACAGTTTCGACATTGTTCTACTGTCTTGGTGGATGCGAACTTTTACAGAAAAATGCCGAAACAGGCTTCAACCTTTTGTCTGTCGCTTCCTCGTACAACGAATACCAAGCTGCAGAGGAGGACTGGTCCTACATCCTAGCGCGCCGATTCCGATGGCAATTCCAAACACAATTTGAAAATTGTAGCAGAATAAGTGCGCGTCATCTGTTCACAATTCCTATAAGGCCGCACCCTTCCAACGTTCCGCATTGGTCTCACAACAGTAGTTTACTATTTGTTCGTGGACAAAGAGGACACGTAAAGGGTTGCCGATTCTACATTCAGTCTTACACGACATAGATTCTCAAGAACACAGCCGCACTCCACCATATTTAATCTAAGGGAACAAATACGTTAATCTAAAAGAAAAAAAATATCGTTTTAGACTCTAGGAGAAAAAGGAAAAAAATATGAAGTTGCAAGGACGAAAAGACGCCCATTTCAGGAACTGGGACCTTAATAACTCTGTCGGGTGGACACATGCACAGAGCTAAGAATTCTGCACTTCAGACAGAGTTGCTTTGCAACAATGAAACTAACTGGGGTGACGGGAATTTGCCGGATTGTGGGTGGTTTCATTATATGTTGGTACTGAGTGATGCTTTACGCACTCAGTCGAAAAATGTGTCAACATTACTGAAATATGAAACAACTTTTTCCAATATTATCTAGCTGTATTTCAATAACTCGCTGGTTACCCTGAATTCAATAATATGAGAGCATAATTTCAGATCGCTGAATAAAAGCAGTTGGCAGATATATTAATACTAATAATATAAAGAAGATGCACTTTGCATATGCTATTGAAATGTGAGTACTGTTTCGGTATCAAAGTAATCTACATTAAAAGTATTCTAAAGTTGTTAAAAGTTTTCCGTGTTCGTTAGATCCTTTCGAATTGTGAAAAGCATAGGTTTCGAAAACAATTTGATAATCCTTATTTTAGATTTTAAAGGTTTATTTAGCGGATGTTATTACAATGGGCTGGATCTATTCACCTTGTTGTAACGTACGTATCTGATGGTCTTCATTTAACTCATCAAACGCTCTTACCTCATGTTGTTTCCTTCAGGCTAACACCACTGAATTTGGTGTTATTAGTGGCACATTTCAATGCAGATTAACTGTCACTATTATATTTTCACACAAGTTATATCGTTTTCAGAGATCCAAATATTCCTTGTTCTTGGTCGCTCGACATTTAGCGCGGACATCAATGCGAGATGCTTACAACAGTTTCCACAACGAAACTTTGTCTCGAAACCTGACAGAAAATCCAAGTAGTTTGCGGTCGTATGTGAAGTATGCTAGCGGCAAGACACAAACAGTGCCTTCTCTGCGCGATAGGAATGGAAATACTATCGACGACAGTGCTGTCAAAACAAGGTTACTGATCATAGCCTTCAGCCTTCCGAAATTCCTTCACCAATGAAGACGAAGTAAGTATTCCACAATTCGAATCAAGAGCAGCTGCCAACATGCGTATTGTAGAAGCAGATACCCTCGGAGTAGTAAGCGACTTAAATCACTTAACAGAAACAAGTCTTCCGGTCCAGATTGTATAACAGTTAGTTTCCTTTCAGAGTATGCTGATACAATAGCTCCGTACTTAACAATCATAAACAACCGTTCGTTCGATGAAAGATCGGTACCCAAAGACTGGAAAGCTACATAGGTCACACCAATATTCCAGAAAGGTAGTAGGAGAAATCTATTAAATTACAGGCCCATATCATTAACGTCGATATGGAGCAGGATTTTGGAATATATATTATATTCGAACATTATGAATTACCTCGAAGAAAACGGCCAAACGGCCAATTGAGGCATAGTCAACAAGGATTTAGAAAACACCGTTCTTGTGACACACAACTAGCTCTTTACTCACACGAAGTGGTGAGTGCTATTGACAAGGGATTTCAAATTGATTCTCTATTTCTAGATTTCTAGAAGGCTTTTGACACTGTACCACAGAAGTGGCTTGTAGTGAAATTGCGTGCTTATTAAATATCAGTTATGAGAGCGGATTCGTGGTTTCTTGTCAGAGAGATCACAGTTCGTAGGCTTGTAATTGACGGATAGTCATCGAGTAAAACAGAAGTGATTCCTGGCGTTCCCCAAGGTAGTGTTATAGGCACTCTGCTGTTTCTTGTTGTTGTTGTTGTTGTTGTAGTCTTCAATCCCGAGACTGGTTTGATGCAGCTCTCCATGCTACTCTATCCTATGCAAGCTTCTTCATCTCCCAGTACCTACTGCAACCTACAGCCTTCTAAATCTGCTTAGTGTATTCATCTCTTGGTCTCCCTCTACGATTTTTACCCTCCACGCTGCCCTCCAATACTAAATTGGTGATCCCTTGATGCCTCAGAGCATGTCCTACCAAACGATCCCTTCTTCTAGTCAAGTTGTGCCACAAATTTCTCTTCTCCCCAATTCTATTCAATACCTCCTCATTAGTTATGTGATCTACCCATCTAATATTCAGCATTCTTCTATAACACGACATTTCGAAAGCTTCTATTCTGTTCTTTTTATCGTCCACGTTTCACTTCCATACATGGCTACACTACATACAAATACTTTAAGATACGACTTCCTGACACTTAAATCTACACTCGATGTTAACAAATTTCTCTTCTTCAGAAACGCTTTCCTTCCCATTGCCAGTCTACAGTTTATATCCTCTCTACTTCGACCATCATCAGTTATTTTGCTCCCCAAATAGTGAAACTCCTTTACTACTTTAAGTGTCTCATTTCCTAATCTAATTCCCTCAGCATCACCCGACTTAATTCGACTACATTCCATTATCCTCGTTTTGCTTTTATTGATGTTCATCTTATATCCTCCCTTCAAGACACTGTCCATTCTGTTCAACTGCTCTTCCAAGTCCTTTGCTCTGTCTGACAGAATTACAATGTCATCGGCCAACCTCAAAGTTTTTATTTCTTCTCCATGGATTTTAATATCTACTCCGAATGTTTCTTTTGTTTCCTTTACTGTTTGCTCAATATACAGATTGAATAACATCGGGGAGAGGTTACAACCCTGTCTCACTCCCTTCCCAACCACCGCTTCCCTTTCATGCCTCTCGACTCTTATAACTGCCATCTGGTTTCTGTACAAATTGTAAATAGCCTTTCGCTCCCTGTATTTTACCCCTGCCACCTTCAGAATTTGAAAAAGAGTATATTGTATAAACGATTTAATAGACAATCAGAGTAGGCGTCTTAGGTTGTTTGCAGATGATGCTGTCATTTATCGTCTAGTAAACTTATCAAAAGATCAAAACAAATTACAGCACGATTTAGAAAAGATATCTGTATGGCACGAAAATTGGCAGTTGACCGTAAATAACGAAAAGAATGAGGTCATTCACATGAGTGCTAAAAGGAACTTCGGTTACAAGCTAAATCAGCCAGATCTGAAGGCCATAAGTTGAACTAATTACCTAGGAGTTACAATTACGAACAACTTAAATTGGAAGGAACGCATAGAAAATGTTGTGGGGAAGGCTGACCAAAGACTGCATTTTACTGTCAGGACACATAGAAAATGTAACACATCGACTAAAGAGATTGTATACACTACGCTTTTTCGTCCTATTTTAGAATACCGTTGCGCGATGTGGGATCCTTACTAGGATCGACGGAGTACATCGAGAAAGTTCAAAGAAGGGCAGCAGGTTTTGTATTATTGCGAAATAGGTTAGAGAGAGTGTCACTGATATAATGCAGGATTTGGGGTGAACATCATTAAAACGAATGCGTTTTTCGCTGCGATTGAATCATCTCAAGAAATTTCAATCACCAACTTTCTCTGCCGGATGCGAAAATATTTTGTTGTCACCGACATTGGGAGAAACGATCACCATAATAAAATAAGGGAAATCAGAGCTAGAAGGAAAGGAATAGGTGTTCGTTTCTTACGCGCTGTAGTAAATTGGAGTAATAGAGAATTATAATGACCGTGGTTCGAAGGACCCTCTGCCAGGCAATTAAATGTGATTTCAATCCATGTAGATGTAGATGAAGATTATTCACGTGTTCCGTAAAAGATCACCAATTCTTCAGTTGCGTTCGAGCACAATCCGTGCATCGATCGCCTTCCATGGGGTGGCTGTTAACTTTCGCGGTGTCAGTATTTCACTGTACGCAGTCGCGTTTCGTGTTCCGCGAATACACATAGAGTGGAGTTGAGGTACGTGTTTCTTTTATTTACGAGGGTAGCTCCAAATGTAATGCTTCCTATTTTTTGTGGTGACTTTGGATGTCCGCGTCAGATATCGTTGGTGCAGTGCTAATGCTTGAACCTTCCTCTTTCATTTTCAGGTGGTTTCCCTGTTCTGCGGTAGTTGGCGCCAGCAGAGCAGTGTTCCAGAATGGAGTCTGATATGGACGCGCGTAGTAAACAGCGATATGTGACTGACTTCCTCACTGCTGTAGAAATTGCGCCGATGGAAATCCTTCGACGGTTGGAATTTTTTGGAAATTTGTGTTAAGTTCCTATGGGACCAAACTGCTGAGGTCATCGGTCCCTAGGCTTACACACAACTTAATCTTAGACTAACTTACGCTAAGGACAACACATACACCCATGCTCGAGGAAGGACTCGAACTTCCGACGGGAGGAGCCGCGCGAACCGTGGCAAGTAGACCTTAGACCACGCGGCTACTCCGCTCACCATCGACGCTTGCTAAAGGTGTGTGGAGACGGTATTGCAGACGTGAGCAATGTGAGGCGATGGGTACGGTATTTTCACAGTGGTGAAAAGGGTGTGCGTGACAAGCCATGGATCGGTCGACCCTGCACAGCTGTCATCCCTCGCAGTGAAGAGCGGCTTGATCAAGTCATCCGTGCTGATCGAAAGATAACGACCAAAGAATTGTGTGCAAAGCTGAATGTCGGCTGTAATGTTTTGAATGTCGGAATGTCTTGGTTATCGCAAAGTCTATATAATATGGGTCCCGCGGATGCTTAGTAACAGAAGAACAACAACTCATCGAATGGAAATTTGTCGGGATCTGCTGGACCAGTATGAAGTTGAAGGTGATCATTATCTGAATAGCATGACGGGAGATGAGACGTGGTGCCACCACTACGAACCAGAATCTAGAAGACAGTCGAAGGATGGCGACATGCGAATTCTCCGTCAAAGAAGAAAATAAAGACACAGCCCTCTGCAGGCAAAGTGAATCGAATTCTCCTGAGATAGCGAGGGTGTCGTAATTTTGGATGTTCTGGAGCCTGGAGAAACTGTCAGTTCATCACGGTACAAGGCGACACTGACTAAGCTGAAAACCCGAATTTCCAGGGTAAGGCCAGAGAAGAAGACCACCTCTCACCTGCAATATGATAAAGCCAGTTCCCACACCAGTTTCGTGACCAGGCAACTCACTGTCTTACCACATCCACCGTACAGTCCCGATTCAGCACTTTCGGACTTCCATCTCTCTGGGCCTCTGAAGTGATTAGCCTCAGCTGTTTCCGATTTCTACAAGCGCGGCATGCAGGCTCTGGTTCATCGTTGGCAAAAGTGCGTAAATAATGCTGGTAACGATGCGGAAAAATGACATTCTGTAGCTGAAATACTGCTCTATTTGACTGTGCTGTTGTCATTTATGTATCTCCTGTAGTTTCTGTGAATGAAAATACTTTAATGTAGCCACTCATAAAGTCTTTATATGTTTAGGTATCTTCGCGTTACCAGTGGATTACTGTGATGTTATTAGTTTAGGCTCTAACGACCATTTTGGACATGAATCCCAACGTCGGGCTGGTTCTGAGGTTCTGATTATTTGACGTACCGACATTTAGAGGTTTGTTCGTTTAGTCTAACGGAAGTTGGACCCCTGTTTCGGGCTACTTAGCTCTTATGACTTAATTACATGAGTACAATTTTCTCTGTGGAACATGTTTTTAAAAGGCTCTTTGAATTTCTTTCATATTAGTGGGTATTTTAGTGTCTACCACTCTTACGTGTTTCATTGTTGTGCAATTGTCACTTGAGAATGGGGTCTTCAGTACCACGGAACTGGGTCTGATCTAAAAATAAAAAGATTAAAAACAGCTGATGTGGCTTCTTAATTCTCAAGGTATGTTAAAAGTACTAAGTGAACAATTATCAATCGTTAGACATAATATAAATTTTGTATACATTCATCAATATTACTTTAAAGGTATGGCGTCGCAGTATGTTGTCATAAAATGCAATTCGTCGAAATGTATATGAGTCTATACGAAATTAGCAGAACATGTCATGTGGACGTATGGACAAACCTAGCATCAAAAACAATTTTTTAAGAACAGAAATCACAGACAGAGTAGTTGTCTTCTTCCTCAGCAGTGGAATATTGTTCACGAGATATACTTCATCCATCCTTCCATTGAT